>NC_138769.1:532582061-533179317 GCF_965119305.1 Pelophylax lessonae | reverse complement strand
TTTCTTTCTTTCTTTCTTTCTTTCTTTCTTTCTTCTTTCTCTCTCTCTCTCTCTCTTTCTTTCTTTCCTTTTCTTTCTTTCTTTCCTTTTCTCTCTCTCTCTCTTTCTCTCTCTTTCTCTCTCTTTCTTTCTTTCCTTTTCTTTCTTTCTTTCTTTCTTTCTTTCTTTCTTTCTTTCTTTCTTTCTTTCTTTCTTTCTTTCTTTCTTTCTTTCTTTCTTTCTTTCTTTCTTTCTTTCTTTCTTTCTTTCTTTTTTTCTTTCTTTTTTTCTTTCTTTCTTTCTTTCTTTCTTTCTTTCTTTCTTTCTTTCTTTCTTTCTTTCTTTCTTTCTTTCTTTCTTTCTTTCTCTCTCTTTTCCCCCTCTCTCTCTCTTTCTTTCTTTCTTTTTATTTTTTATCATTTTTTTTACACAAAATAGAGATTTCCTCTAGTAGTATTTTTTTTTTTGCGATATAAATTCAAAAACAATGTTGAAAATAATGGTTACCTTCTACTTACTGTTATAAAACATATCCAATAAATAAAATAAATAAAAAAAAAACCCAATAGGTGTAAAACAATTGTTTTTTTTTGTGAAAGTTATAGAGTCTACAAACTATAGTAATATACTGGAATTTATGCAGCTATTGACGCTATACTGTAAAGATGGTGATCTGCGACTTATAGGGTGACTGTGATAGGGTGGTGGGCAATGTGACACTAAAAAACACTATCTGGGAGCATCACTAGCTGTTGCTGACATTGCTAGTGACACTAATACAGTTATCTGTGATAATACTGTACATTGACACTGTTTATATATATTTTAAGTCAATACCAACACACGTATTTATCACTTATTTATTTGAGATTATTGAATAGTGTGACCAAACTTATATTTATTTATTTATTTCTACACACTTCCATATACTTGGCAGTGCCAATTACCTCTCTATTCTACCCTCTCCTATTTTTGCTCACCTTTGAGTGAACATTTAAGAGGTAGGCTGCAGCCAAACGTCCACATTTTTTTATCCTAAGCGCGGATTTTTTCTTTTCTTTAATTGACACTGTACTAGTGACACTGACTTGGAAGGGGTTAATCTAGGGGCAATCAAGCAGTTCACTGTATGCCGATAAATGTGTAATGTGTGCTGCTTTCACTTTTCTGTCTGGCTGTTTTTCTCCCTGCTGTTCAGGGAGAAGAAACAGTCAGTTTGCTTTTCCTCTGCATGCAAAGTTTTGTGATTGGCTACAGACACTCAGCTGACTTCAGCCAAAATCATTGGCTGAAATCAGCTACTAAACTCTTGCTGTATCTAATTACTGTACGTGTTGGCAGGGGTCCACACATGCACACCCCAAACTTGAAAGCAAGCCAGCAGAGTACCAGTACATTGTCCAGCCTGCCTGTTCAGCTTGCCCACAGGAAATGTAGTGTGTGCGGGCTGCAAGCAGTTGAGTCTATTCAACATATTGGGGATTATATTACGTTTGTGTGAACTAAATTAAATGTATTTTTACATTGCATATTTGAATAATATTGCAAAAGGATTATGCATCATTAAAAATTGCAACTATATATTTTTTTTCCTACAGGGCCTTTGCCCAATTTAAAATAAATTATGTTTTGAAATAATTTTCTAGCCAAAAATTAAGATTTAAAAAAAATGTTCAGGTAGTGAACTGTTTAAAAAATATGTCTACTTTTGCCAATCTAGTAAAATAGGAAAAAATATTTGTCAGAGGATAGCTCAAAGGCACTGCATCCCATCATAAAGACATAAAAGCCAAAATGTTAGAGGGGCTTTTAAACTAGGTGATGGGGGGGGGGGTACAGATGTAGAATTAGCCAGTGGAAAGCAAGATTCAGAGGGCACAAATGGGGGCATTAGTGATAGGGTGTTCAGAGCTCCTAAACCCAGGGTGGGTATGGGGAAAAATCACAAGAGCAGCATAAAAACAACATTGAACGAGGATATAGGCAACCGGTCAAAATTACGAAGTTTGTATACCAATACCAGAAGTCTGGCCAACAAGATGGGAGAGCTGGAGCTACTGATGTTTGAGGAGGACTTAGATTTTGTGGGGATAACAGAGACTTGGTTCAACAGCTCTCATGATTGGATGGCGACCATTCAGGGGTATTCCCTTTATCGCAGGGATAGAGAAGGTAAAAAAAGGGGGAGGGGTATGTCTGTACATTAAGAACAGTGTACAGGTAAATAGGAGGGATGATATTAATAATGGAGCTATGGACAAGGCAGAATCCCTATGGGTTGAACTTAAAAGGGAAGGCACTATGGGGAAAGTAATATTGGGCATATGCTATAGGCCCCCCAACCAGAGGGAGGAGGGGGAGGTGGACCTCCTTTTACAGATAAGATTGGCAGCAAGGATGGGTAATGTCATTATAATGGGGGACTTTAATTATCCAGATATAGACTGGGCAGAAGGGACCACGCACTCAGCCAAGGCTCGGCAGTTCCTAAATGTTCTGAAGGACAATTTTATGGGTCAGATGGTGAACGCACCGACAAGAAACAATGCGGTACTTGACCTACTGATTACCAACAATACAGACCTGATCAAGGATATAGAAATACAGGGCAACTTAGGAGACAGTGACCATAGGTCAATTAGTTTCAGTATTAATCATAGTAATAGGAAACACAAGGGTAATATTAAGACACTGAATTTCAAAAGAGCAAATTTCTCCAAACTGCGCTCTCTGCTAGAAAATATCAAATGGGATAGAACCCTGGGAACAAAGAATGCAGAGGAAAAATGGGAGTGCTTCAAGAGCAAACTAAACAAAGGGATTGGCCAGTGCATTACAAAGGGAAACAAATTTAAAAGAGCAAAATTAAACCCTGGGTGGCTAAACTCCAACATAAAAATGCATAATAATACTAAAGAAAAGGCCTTCAAAAAATACAAGACTGAGGGGTCATTGGCAGCTTACAAGCATTACAAAGAGTGTAATAAGAAATGTAAATACGAAATCAAGGCAGCTAAAATAGAACATGAGAGACTTATAGCGGAACAGAGTAAAAAGAATGCCAAAAAATTCTTTAAGTATATAAACAGTAAGAAAGTGAGGCCAGAACACATTGGCCCTGAAGGTGATTTCTCTTTATATTCACCCTAGATACCTTAAATGTATATGTAAAGAATAAGTCCCTGACTTATTAGCAAAGTCTAGTCTGTTCTATGTAAAAGAAGGCAGAGCTCTGGAGAATGCTTTATCCTGTGAAAAAGACACATGCAACCAGTGTTCAGTCAAAAGCATTCTTAGGTTTATTCAATGAGCGGGGTAACTATTATACACAGAATTTCACAGGAAATACAGTTGGGAGGGGGGGGGAGTGCTCTCAGGAAGAGTCAAGTCTCTCAAAGGTCAAACAATGGGTTAATACAGAATGTTCTTTAGAAATTGCAAAATATGCCTTGTCTAGACCCTATCGCTCAAAGTAGAATAAGAGGAAGTAAATGTGTTAGGAACGAAGGAAACAGATCTTAAAGGTGTCAAGACACTGCAAGCATGGGGTGATTTATAATTTTCATTGTTTGTGTAACTAAAGCCTTAAAGCAACCTTAAATGAAATAAGTCATTATAAGTCAGAGCTGCATTTAGAAAATGGTGTGACACAGGTCAAGCTAGAAAATGGTTGCAAGCAACTAGAAAGAGGTTCTGTCATTCCCCTTTAATCCCCTCTAAAAAATCATAATTTCATATGCATGATTTTTCTTCCTATCATTTATACAGTGTCATCAGAGGACACAAGGTCTCTCTGGAAAGGGACAGCAGGTTAGGCGACAATGTCCTTGGCTTCCTTAGTATAATCAAATAAGGACCTAATCCTGCCCACCTAAATGGTAGACTTAGTTTTCTTGGCTTTATAGAACTTTACATATTCCTGATAATCAAAAGGGGTTTGGGTTTGTTGGATCAGCACACCTTGTTTAGCTGTTAGAAATGTGTCAACATTTTCAGCATCTCTGTTAAAGTACAAACTTACATAAGATCCCCCTCTGCTAGCTGAGTCTGGATTCTTTGTGGTTTTAGCGATTAGGCACATAATAAGCTTAAAACATGCATATAACAATAATAGAAAAAGTAAAATCATCACAATCATCATAGCAATGTCTTTTAACCAGGAAAACACTCCTCCAAAACAAAAACCCCCCATACCTACAAAGGGATCCCAGCTTTTAGCAATGTTACGGGCCTCTTCTTGCAACTTATTGACCTCCTTTCTGTGTTGGGCAATTATGTCATAGTAATTTGGCACTTCCAAAGTGGTATTGTATATCCAAGTGCAACACTCATAGTCCTCAGTATGCTCACAGAGGCCAGTCAGTGCAGCACTCATACTCTCTATAGCTAGATCATGTAATTCTAACTTCTTCCTAATGGCCCTTTGTTCAAGATTTAGCAACTTAATATCATCTGAATTTTTTTCCATGATCTCATCAATGATTCCAGAATAATTATTTAATGTCTTCATCATATCGATTGACCATCCAGTCCAGGAAGGAAGCCAGGTCCATGCCAGGTCTCCCTTGCTGAACAGATCTCGTTTGATTCTATGTCTTAAGGGATATCTTGGATGTGCACTTGCTTCAAGCATGTGCCCATTGTTGTCATTATCCACAACTCCCATAATTGGGACCACTGAAGCTAAATAACACCACCCTGAGACATGGAGGGGGACCCAGGGGTAACATTCCTTCCCACGACATACATATATACTCTTTCCCAGTGAAAAGGGTCTTTGGGAAATATATTCTTGTAGGCGTCTATTCTGTACTGCAGTCACAAGGTGGTCCAGTACTTTTTGTATGTCTTTAGAGAAATTCTGGTAATTACTCATTATGGTCTTATTTAAACTAGGACTTGATATATCAAACAGAGAACATGATTTTTTCAATGGGGCCTGGCAGGAAGTAATATTAAAAATTTACTTTTTGCAAATGGAAGGGTTAACACGTGTGTTATTTCCTAGGCTGAAACACCAGTCTGGGAAATGGCTTCTACCATCTACTGGGAAGGTGATATTATTATTACTTGACACATTGGTTAAAGTAGCAGAGGTCTCATTAAGGAACTGGGTAATATTCAAAGGGACGGCCATAAGAGGGATGCGGGCTGTTTCTGGATGGAGTTTGCTACATATCCAACATTTCTCAAAACCTGACTTCTTTGCATAAGCATATTTAAATTTTGTTAATAACATTTCACTATGAAAAGTGGGTGGATTCTCATCTACATCATGCTGAATACTCAATTCTCTCTTTGTTCTATCATGTATCTCATATGAAGAGTATGGTCCGCATATACTTCTCATGACACCCAAATCGTCAGGGTGATAGATGCAGTTTGTAACAGTCCATACAAGGGAACACTGAAAATGGAATCAGGATTATCAGCAGCCAAAGTTTGCCCGAGTCCGGTGAAACTGGAAAAGTCATTTTCTACAGGGTCTGGGCGGTCTGCCCCTGTCAGTACCCCCTTTTCTTGACTCTCCTGTTCAAGGTCAGGGCAGTCTGCCCCCGTTAGTACCTCCTTTCTTTGGCTCTCCTGTTCAAGGTCAGGGTGATCTGCCCTCGTTAGTACCTCCTTTCTTGCTTTTGGATCCTCTGGCTCAGGTCCTGTCCGCACCAACTTCACTCTAGTGGCGTGGATCCAAGTAGAGCTGTGTTTAGTCAAGACAGCGGTCCTGGTAACTGCTACCACAGTGGTCTCTGGGCCGTAGGCGAAATCCTTTTGTTTCTTTCCTTTGGGCAGTAGCTTCATCACCACTACGTCTCCTTCTCTGAAGGGATGGGTATTTTCCTGTAAAAAGAAAAGAAAGGTGCGAGCAACTTTTCGTTCCGTTCCACTTGATTCTTAAGTTTCAATTACTCTTTTCTCAATTTGTCTTTATTTGTGTTATTCATTCTTTCCATTTTACCTGAATTCTGCGGATAATAATCTATTTTCAAGATTTTAACTAGTTCCTGGCATATTTTTGATATGAAAGCTGGAGCATAATTAAACCTAATTCAAGGCAGGCACCCCCATCCAGGAATAATCTCCTGATTGAGAATGCATGACACCGTGTGGGCATCTCCCTTTTGTGGTCCTAAAAGCTTCCACTCATCTGCTAAACACGTCCTCCACTATTTGACTAAAAAGAACTCTTATTTCTTCCCTGCTTTGGGCCTATATGTGAAATCTATTTGTAGATGTGTGAATGGGTTTGATGGGTATTGGAGATGCTCATGTTTGACCTTATATGTTTGGATTGCTTGTTCCTAATACAGGTGATGCATCTAGCAACATATGATTGCACTAAACTGTCAGTAATACTTCATATGTTCTTTCCCACCCCCTGTGTCCTATTCCATAATACTAGGCAATAAACAGTGGGGCGCTAGCTGCGGGGATACACACAAGAGCTCCCCTCTTTTAGAAAAAGGCTATTCTCAACTTTTTCTAAAACATCACCCAAGTCTTTAAAACCTGTTCTGTAGTATGTGTTTGTAGCTTCAATAATGTGTGATCTTTTGGCTTGGAGCAGGCAATTAACTAATTAACTAAAACATCCTCTTCTCCCTCTATGGCTGCCTATACATCATGTTGTGGTGTAACACAACCTTTAATACCAGTAGCCCATTTAAAACTGGGGCCTACCTAGGGCAAATGGTGTGGCCATCCCTATTACCATCTCACAAGATGCTTTGTGCTATGTTCAGAGTCACTTCAGGCATGCCTTTAGGCCTGGACTGCGACCATCTTTGGACAAAAACTATAGGGCAAAGTCTACCACCATACTCCTGGGCAAGTACACCTGTCATGGTCTTACAATTGTCCCTTGCATAAACACAAAACATTTTTCCATGATTTGGGAGGCCCAGTGCAGGCGCTACAACCATAGCATTTTTCAGATATATAAACGCATTTAACATCTCTTGTGACATTTCTGGACATGTGGTTTGTCTCAAAATGTTACTATAGATAGGAGCAGTCCGGATCCATAACAATCAATGATCCTGTGGGCGGGCAAGACCCACTGTGGGCTGGCAAGACCCACTTCTTCTGTGACTGACTCTACTATCCCCCTCTGTGAGAACAAAACCAAGGTAAACAACACTTTCCTGACACTACTGTCATAATTCCTGTGACACTTTTGTGTCCACATACATGTACATTTCTTCAATAAACTCACTCGCTCTGACTGGCCTCCACAGAGTGACTACATATGTCATCCACATATTGTAGCGGGACTGACCCATGAGCAGGTGTCCATCCCCTCTTGCATGGTCTGGAGAACTATAGAGCGGACAATCAAATTGTCTACTTAGCCCTAAGGCATTTCTACACCAGGTAAGTTACCTGGACTGAAAAATAAGAAACAAAGATGGCGGTGTCTCCTCATCCAATAGGACGCTTAAAAAAAACACACTACTTAAACCAATCACTGTACAGTGGGTAGCATCGGATGGTATGGCTGTCAGTAGAGATGGCACATCAGATACCACTTGCATGCTATGATCAGATAAAGAACTATAAACTTTTTGGCTTAGTGCCAATTTTCCATTGCCAATTTTCGTGCCATTCTAACAAAAATCTGGCCAGAGGTTCCCCTCTTTTAATAGAGGATACCCATAAAATATAATTTAAAAACTATAATCAGATAAAAAGTTAATCTGATTTGAAACTTTTGGCTCTGTGCCAACAGGGTCCAATGGTCACACTAATTGCGGTAACTCTTTCTGTCCAAAAATAAATTTCATAACTATAACAGGAACAAAGATATGACGTTTGAACGCTTTCTTGGCAAGTAGCCAATTTCCAAAATTTTGCAGGAAGGCTCCCCTTCACATAGGGGACCATTTGCCAAATAAAATTTTTCATTATCTATAATACTATAAAAAATAACTTCAAAATATCTTGCCAACAATGGCAATTTATGTTTTGCCTAATAAAATAGTGTTTTTATTCATTATTATTACTGTTCCCAGAGGTTTCTATGCTTTATACACAATGTATAAATGGCAAAACTCCAAAAAGCTTCTATAAAAATAATTGTATATGCGTGGGAATGCTGAGACTGTTCATTTGCAGAAGTGACCCCCCCTCTTTTCCCCTCGTGTAAGGAAATGTACTAGTTTTAAATGTATCTGACACATAAACATTTTCTGCTCGTCTGACATTACGAAGAAAACTACACCTGCCTTGGAGAATGAAACCGTGGGGTGCAGGTGTGGTCAGGGGTATTTGTAAGGTAATATTATTATTATAGGGGGGCCTATGTTGAAAATGTCCTACTCTTTTATTTGCCTCTTCTGATAAAGCCCTTGGAAATGCACACTGACAGCCGCATCGCTCTCTGTTATGGCTTTTTGAAAACCTTACAAAGTTTTAGTAGCCCAATCAGAAACTTGCTGTTTTACAATTAACATGTACTGTGACTTTAAATTAACGACAAATGTTTGAATTTGAAGACTGTGCTACTCAGCAGTGACACTTAATAGCCCAAAAACGCCAAATTGTCTCACCCGTCTTTTGTCTATAGGTAATCACTGTGGTCTATATCTATGTGTTTAAAGACTTTCACTTTCACTTCTAATAGCTCTACGTAGCTTTTTTCCTATTCTATTGTACTAATACGGGGCATAAATAAACCAATTCTCCCCGATTTTCCCATGTACTTGATATTACAACTAAACATTTACTAAAAAATTTACTTGTATCCTAATATCTCTAAGGCTGGCCACACATGTCCGGACAACTCTTTATCGTACAATTTTCTGTTAGATCCACCACAAACCACATAATAAGAGGTCAAAATGAAACACATTCATTTGTATCCAATTAGGCAGACGTTTGTACTACATAGCTGAAGGTAAATTTCAAGAAAACTGCACTGAAAATTGTAAGAAAATTGTATCATGTATGGCCAGCATCAGACCTAAACCTTCAGTATAATTTCACAAAACCCTAAACAAAACATGTCTCTAAGATTTACACATTCACAAAATCACTTAAATGTATCTGGGTCCTTAGACCCTCTTTATGGTTAAAAAACCCCTCCTGAAAAAACCACTTGGTGTATGTATATTGAACCTTATACTCCCAGGTATAGTGGCTATCAAGAAGGTTTTCCCACCATTATAGACAAACAAACAATACACATAATAAACATTCATCTTGATTTGTCTGATAACCTATGATCGGTCAGTCAATTTTTACAGTAATAATGAAACTGTCGCTATCAGGAACAGTGTGTTATATTAACAGTCAGCAGGCGCAATTTTTACAAGTCATATACAGTTATAGACACACAGTTAAACCAGCAATATAATACCTCAATACAATATGGCAATATTTTCAAATGGCATAACAAAATGAAATAACAAAATAATCACGTGATCAACAGACTTATCTACTTACTAAATAAGCCTTTTTAGATCACACAAACAAATTATCTTATACTCTAAATCTTACAGTTTCTATGCGATAAAAAGATATAAGCAAGAAAAGAGGTAGTTGTTTTCTACACAGAACAGACTGACATATAATATCTTTCCCTGAAAGATATCCTGGCTTCCCTGAAGCCTCTTTATATATATGTTATTATTCCAGCTTCCCTGAAGCTTCTATATATATAAAAAATCCAGAGCGTCTTCCCAGAACCGCTCTATTATCCAACACGCTCCCTGAGCGTTTGGTGTATGGCTCAGAGATCGGAACCAGGGCCAAAAGGCCAAGTCCTACCGGACAGGCAAACAGATAAAATAAAATATCTCCTTACCCAGACCAGTGATCCTTGGACCCGTGATGACCGCTCTCTCTCCGATCCCGGACAAAGCCCCCAATCTGAAGGTGATTTCTCTTTATATTCACCCTAGATACCTTAAATGTATATGTAAAGAATAAGTCCCTGACTTATTAGCAAAGTCTAGTCTGTTCTATGTAAAAGAAGGCAGAGCTCTGGAGAATGCTTTATCCTGTGAAAAAGACACATGCAACCAGTGTTCAGTCAAAAGCATTCTTAGGTTTATTCAATGAGCGGGGTAACTATTATACACAGAATTTCACAGGAAATACAGTTGGGAGGGGGGAGAGTGCTCTCAGGAAGAGTCAAGTCTCTCAAAAGTCAAACAATGGGTTAATACAGAATGTTCGTTAGAAATTGCAAAATATGCCTTGTCTAGACCCTATCGCTCAAAGTAGAATAAGAGGAAGTAAATGTGTTAGGAAGAAGGAAACAGATCTTAAAGGTGTCAAGACACTGCAAGCATTGGGGGGGTTTATAATTTTCATTTTTCGTGTAACTAAAGCCTTAAAGCAACCTTAAATGAAATAAGTCATTATAAGTCAGAGCTGCATTTAGAAAATGGCGTGACACAGGTCAAGCTAGAAAATGGTTGCAAGCAACTAGAAAGAGGTTCTGTCATTCCCCTTCAGGCCCCATAAAAGACGACAAAGGAAATATGGCCACAGAGGACAGAGAAAAGGCAGAAGTGTTAAATAATTTCTTCTCTTCAGTCTTCAAAAATGAATCGGGGGGCTACACTAACCCAACTGGTAAGGCTAATCTAAATAATACACCTCAGGAAGTACCCCCATGGCTAACAGAGGATAGACTTAGAACTAAACTAGAGAAACTTAACATAAATAAATCACGGGACCGGATGGCTTGCACCCGAGGGTTCTTAAAGAGCTCACCCAGGTGATTGCCAGACCATTATTCTTGATCTTTAAGGATAGTCTACAGACGGGTATGGTGCCAGCTGATTGGAAAAAAGCCAATGTGGTACCAATATTTAAAAAAGGGCCGAGATATATCCCGGTTAACTATGAGCCGGTCAGCCTAACATCAGTAGTCTGCAAGATTTTGGAGGGGATGTTAAGGGACCACATACAAGACTTTAGTAATGAAAACGGTATTCTTAGTAGTAATTAGCATGGATTCATGAAGAATCGTTCTTGCCAAACCAATCTATTAACCTTCTACGATTAAGTAAGTTGCCATCTAGATAAAGGTAAGCCTGTGGATGTGGTGTATCTGGACTTTGCAAAGGCCTTTGACACAGATCCCCACAAACGCTTACTGTACAAACTAAGAAAGGTAGGTATGGACCATAAGGTGAGTACCTGGATAGAGAACTGGCTCCAGGGGAGAGTTCAGAGGGTGGTGATAAATGGGGAGTACTCGGATTGGGCGGGTGTGGAAAGTGGGGTCCCCCAAGGTTCTGTCCTGGGGCCAATCCTGTTTAACTTATTCATAAATGCCAATATCTTCTATGCAAAATGTGGAAAACTTACAAGAGGATCTGAACAAAATAATGGGGTGGGCAACTACATGGCAGATGAGGTTTAATGTTGAAAAATGTAACATAATGCACCTGGGCATCAGTAATGCGAAAGCAAGCTACTCTCTGGGGGGGGGGGACCTCTGGGTGAGTCTAGGATGGAAAAGGATCTGGGGGTACTGGTAGACAACAGGCTTGGCAGTGGCATGCAATGCCAAACCGCTGCAAGCAAAGCCAACAGAATGCTGGGATGTATAAAAAAGGGGATTCACTACAGAAATAAAGAGATTATTCTCCCTCTCTACAAGACTCTGGTCCAGCCACATCTGGAGTATGCTGTCCAGTTCTGGGCACCGGTCCTCAGGAAGGATGTGCTGGAACTGGAGGGCATCGGCTATGAGGAAAGACTACAAGCACTGAACGTATTCTCTCTGGAGAAGAGACGATTGAGGGGGGATATGATATCAATATACAAATACTGTACTGGCGACCCTAGCATAAAGAACAAACTTTTCAGAGAAAGGGAATACAATAAGACACGGGGCCACTCACTAAAACTTGAGGAAAAACGGTTTAAGCTAAAAATACGTAAGGGGTTCTTTACTGTCAGAGCAGTGGGGATGTGGAATTCTCTTCCACAAGCAGTCGTATCAGCAGGGAGCATTGATAGTTTCAAAAAACTATTAGATGGGCACCTTAAAGACCACAACATACAGGGGTATACAATGTACGGTTAACAGCAAACACACACACACACATCATAGGTTGAACTGGATGGACTGATGTCTTTTTTCAACCTCACAAACTATGTAACTATGTAAGGATACAAGAAGAGAAAGCTCATACTTAGAGCTGGGATTTTTAAGGTGCCATTAAACAAATTTTACATATAATTATTAAAATTCATGAAGTTCATTCCATTCAACTAAAACATTACAGCAAAACCAATAAAACACATATCAACAAAAATGTGTTAAAGGTTACTGGATCAGGTCCTTTTTCAATTCGGATGTCCAAAATGTAATCAGTAGCTGGTAAATTTTTATAGTGGGTGATGATCACTACCTGTTTCGCCATAAGTTCAGCTTCTTCAGGGAATATTTATCATCACACCAAAATAGATAGATTTCATGAATATGATCATATTTTTACACAAGTATTTATCTTTTCTTGTCTTACATAGTCTATCATTTGCATAAAAAGATCTGGAAATACCCCAAAAAATTGCATAAATGATACATAATATCAACATTTTTTATATGAATTGTCTTGATTAACACAAAACCACACCAATACAGAGTTCATTACATAACTCATTACATAAAAGATCAGTGAGGGGGGCATCTTAACACCATGTATTGCTCAAAATGTTGTAATCCGAAGAGTTTATTAGAAGAATGTAAGGTCCCAAGATCACCATGAACATTTAAACAAGGTGGAGAAAGGGAATGATAACCAAGTGGCTACTAAATGGGGCACTCATGTGCTGACTGCATGAGGAATAAATCAGATCTTTATGCCCCTAAAATAATGTATTTGAAGATTAGAAAGGATATTCAATAAACCACCCCAGTATTCCCCTAAGAATTAGGGCTCAATGGATAAACCAATGTATTATAATTAATAATTAATTAGAAGGAAGCTGGTTAAACCATAGAATAACACTGGACAAATAGATACTTTAAATACCTGATGAATGTTAAACAGCTCCAAATAGCTGAATAATACTAAAATCATGTTGCAAATGAGATTTCAAAGTATGTCCCAAGTATTGTCCAGTATTGGGGAGTGTTGTCATTTACTTCCAGTTCATATGGGCATGGTCAGCCAGCTTCCCCGCCGCTCAGCTCAGCTGAAAGCAGCTGCTCCTTAAATGTCCCTCCCACCACGCCTGGCATGCTGACGCTGATTAGTGACGCGGATGCACAGACTCCCAACCCCCTAGGCATGGCCTTGGTCGGATGGAGAGGCACAGATGTGCCAATCCAGTGGCCCCTGGTGGCATGAGAAGCCAGTGCATGCGCACCCAAGAGCCGAGCCAACCCAGCCTTACTAGGAACCCGGCGCAAGGGGCGAGATACTCGGCGGTCATGGGGAGCGGGTGCAAAACAGCCCAAATAGCCGATGCTGACTAGATACTCCACACAACCCCCAACAATAACTCAAATACCAGGTCATCCCCATCCCATCTTCAGCCCCCAAAAAAGGATAGGGGAGGAAAGCAAAAACAAGGACATAAGGTCCCAAATGATTTGCCAACCATATCCGCACTGATATAGGTTTGGGAGCCATCTAGTGGTCATTATGTTAAAAAATGTCAAATCTGTCATATAAAATGCATGTAGAATAGACTAGGGGGATACCAGGTCAACAAGGGCCAGGACTGACACCAAGATCCTAATTATGGCAACAAAAGTGGTAGTAAAGGGGGGGAACCCAAGGACCTCCCCAGAGCTGCTTCAATCACAACAGCCTTACCAAACGTATTTATTGTTAAAGTAAACTTGAATTTTCTGTGCATATCTACAAAGAAAATTTTGGAATCAGAGCTTGGACTATCCAAAAGGGGCCAAAGGGGACAGGTGCCTAATGTTGTAAATAGGGGAAAAGATGGGGACATAATCTGCCACCACCAGTCCTAGGGATCAGGCGGGAGAACCCCTGAATACCGGGTGCCCTGGGCATCCGTACGACCAAGCTAAGACATCCCTATTAGTGCCACTCATGGTTTTAATGCGCCCAAACAAATTCCACGTTGTTGAAAATCAATATTACACAGAATGGGAAAACATTCATCAATTTCATAAAAAATATATATACTTCTGAACATATGAGGGGTACACGCTATGTGCCCCTACACTAGTATCGAATTGACGCCCCTCATCGATCCTGTAAATCAAAACACTGAATAAATCATTATTTAAAAATATCAAACATATATAATCTAATATAATATATACAAATTTTTTGCCAATCTAGTTTTCACAGCAAATTATTTCATAATGCAGGAAAAAACACATCTGAGGTATACATTGGATATAACATTCCCAACCCGGTATAAATGTAAAAACATTACAGTTGAGATAAAATTAGGAACTTTTTTCTTTTAATTTTGGTTTTAACACTTCACTTTTAAAACAAGTTTGGAACAGGAGGGGAAAATGTTTGGATAATGAAGAAAGGGCAGTGTCGAGAGATAGCAAGTGCATTAACTAGAGAAACAGCTGAATGGTAATGATGTTGTTAATTAAAAAAGAGAAAATGATATGTTTTAAGCCCACTAGGAAGGTCAAATGAAGGATGGTGGATGTAATGCACACCCAGAGACCATGTTATGCCTAGCAGGAATCTCAATGCTTAACCCAGCAGGTTGGTGGAGGGTGGTGGGGTGGGCAGCAGAAGTTAACAGAGTCCGTAATGTGATCATTCATGTACGCTGCATTACATGTTCATTTTAAAGCTTCTCAGTGTGAATCCAAGTTATTGATTCACTAAACAGCTATGTGTACCGAATCATTTAAATCAAACAACCCTTTAATGGCAGGTATCTGAAGTGTGCTCAATACCCATTATAAATGTGTGCTGGGCACCCCAATCAAAGCATGTGTGCAAAAAGCATATGCTTTCCATGTCAAAACCAAATGGAAATGGTTCAGGGCACTGGTATTTTTTTTTACCTTTACTTTTTTTTTCATTTTAGCATATCTAGTTTTTGAAACCACTTTCAAAAGGAAAACCAATAAACTTAATACTTGACTGGCTAGGTTTGGATAAAGGAAAGATGATGCCCTACATAGTGCCCCATCAGCCCATTCATTGCAAGTGCAACTTCACTTACACTGAGAAAAAAGAAAAATCTCCTCTTGGTGATCAATTTAAATTGCAGGCATTTTATTAAATGTTGCTTCAGATTTCAACCTCTTTCTGCTGTAAAGAAATATTGTTTTGTTTTATGTCCTTGCAGACTGATTTTGAATAGGAGGATCTAGGTCATCATATTTACCTGGTGCACTTTTTGTGATGTTATGGGGAAAGTTGTTCTATCTCTTGGAAATATCCCACAAAAACTGAAATTCCTGTTGAGAGGGGTGCCTAAAATTTGACCATGCAGATGTCTGAAGAAATCATTAAGCCAATCACACAAGCAAGATATTACCTTTCTGAGTAGTTCTTTTAAATGAATGGTGAGTTATCCTTTAAAAGTCAAGACAATAAAACTTAGTAAGTGCTGAAGATGAAAAAACGTTTAAAAAATACATTTCCTTCTACGCCACCCCAAGGCCAGATCCCAAAAATAAAAAAGTTTTTTCTTTAACGATAAATAGCAGTAAGCAATTCAATTATTTACTTATAACTTCAGCAACAGAAATAGTGCAAAATTTCAACTCTTACATTTCATGCATTTTTTTAAGAAACATTTTTCCGTGGAAAAAATGTAAATAAACTTTTGAATCACCCTCCAAAAGAGTATAAGGCAAAACTACACCTGATATTACTGCACCGTCTAGAAAATATTTACATTACATGCAGCCAGTGACATCACTGGCGCATGCGCTCTGAAGGAACGGCCACCCGTGCCATTTCTTCAGAGCCCTGTGCCATTAACGGCAGCTCCCGCACATGCACAGGAGTGACATCATCACGGCTCTGGCCCATCACAGACCTGGAGCCCACAAACCCAGAAGCAAGACTGGTGAAGATAGGAGCCCCTGCAGCGCTGACATCGTAGTGCTGGAACTGGTCTGAGTATTTCAAAAACTGCTGATCTACTGGAATTTTTATGCACAACAGAGAATGGTTACAGAGAATGGCCTGAAATAGAGAATACATCCAGTGAGTGGCAGTTGTGTGGAGGAACATTCCTTGTTGATGTCAGAGGTCAGAGGAGAATAGGTAGACCGGTTTGAGATGATAGAAAGGCAACAGTAACTCAAATAACCACTTATTATAACCAAGGTATGCAGAATACCATCTCTGAATGCACAACACATTGAACCTTGAAGCAGATGGGCGACAGCAGCAGAAGACCACACCAGGTGCCACTCCTGCAAGCTAAGAACTGGAAACTGAGGCTACAATTCGCACAGGCTCACCAAATTTGGACAATAGACAATTGGAAAAATTTTGCCTAGTCTAATGAGTCTCGATTTTAGTTGTGACATTCAGATGGCAGGGTCAGAATTTGGTGTAAACAACATTAAAGAATGGATCCATCCTGCCTTGTATCAACAGTTTAGGGTGGCGGTGGTGGTGTAACGGTGTGGGGTATATTTTCTTGGCACACTTCGGGCCCCTTAGAACCAAATGAGCTTTGTTTAAACGCCATGGCCTACCTGAGTATTGTTGCTGGCCATGTCCATCTTTATGACTACATTGTACCCATCTTCTGATGACTACTTCAGCAGGATAATGCATCATGTCACAAAGCTCAAATCCACTCAAAATGGTTTCTTAAACATGACAATGAGTTCACTGTACTCCAATGGCCACCACAGTCACCAGATGTCAATCCAATAAAGCACTTTTGGGATGTGGTGGAATGGGAGATAGGCATCATGGATGTGCAGGCCACAAATCTGCAGTAACTGCGTGATGCTATCATGTCAATATAGACCAAAACCTCTGAGGAATGTTTCCAACACCTTGTCGAATCTATTGTATGCCACAAAGAATTAGGGCAGCTCTGAAGGCAAAAGGGGGCCAAACCTGATACTAGCAAGGTGTACCCAATAAAGTAGCCAGTAAGTGTATTTCTTGAAAGCAGTTGAGTAGGATACAGGTGACTGTTAAGCTACAGACTGTCACACAAACGTATTCAGGAAAGTCTCCACATTTCAAAACGTCTTTCTCAATATGTTGTGTTTATTTTAGGTACAACAATGACACAACAGTTTTGAGCATCCCTGCTCTTCATCAAGTCTGTGTGCAATCCTAATTAATCAAGGTTTTTTTTTTTTTTTTTTTTTAAATAAACCCCTTAAAGCAGAATATAACATATATATCACATATCTAGCAAAACCTAGCCAAAGCATAAAACTACCATTGCTAACATTAAGACAAAGTGAATCCATTATACCAAAATACTTATACCTCACAGGCAGAGCGGTACATTTCCATTATTTATGTTCAGAAGTAAATGTTAAACCAAAATAATTAAATGTGTGAGAGAACAGATCTTCCCGATGATCTTGCCCATTCTCCTGTCAGCTGTCTATAAATGGAAAAATAAAAACATCAGCACTACATAAATAAATAAATACAAATTATAACCTAATGGGAGTCGCTTTGGTTGAGGGGCCCATGGAACCCAGCTTACCTTAGAGAGGTTGGGAAATCCTTTTCTCAGCCCCCAAGGCCCCTCTTATGTCTAAGTCACCCTGTGTCTATTAGGGACACCGGGTTACCAAGAAAATTATGTGCTTAATGGACACTGAGAATATGGTTTGAATTACTCATATGGGACAGTAATATTTGTCAACAATATATCTCAAGGAACATATGAAGACTCTGGGACTCTAGGCTTAACCACCTATTGCCAATAAGAGTCTGCTTCGCACAGACAGGCTCATAGCAGATGCTACTATCATCAGCTCCTGTCTTCCACACATTGTTGATTATGCTGATTTTTCTCAACTATTGTCTACTTTGGGCTCTGTGTTTATACTTAGGATAATGTGTAATGTATTTTGTTCTAGCCTTGTTACAGAGTTATTTAACATATTAATTCTAACATTGTCTAGATGTGGATGGCCATTCACCTATTGTTTCTGTCCAGATGGCTAGGTAATTAGTTCAGGTTAATTATATTTCTGTACACAATTTCATCTGCATAGGATAACGTAATCAAGCACCTGACCTGGTAGGGTAATCTGATCAGGAGGGGCATGTCCTCCTGTGAGGTATATATTCAGTGTGAGTTTGTTCAATAAATGTTCCAGAACTTATACAAGCTATTCTTGGCTAGTTCTGTATGGGGGTGGTTAGAATATCTGCTATCTATGTTCAAGACTGAAAGAAGTGGAATTCTGATGGAAGCCCACAAACACAGTGTGGGTCACGGTTCCATTATATAACCCCTGTTAACCCTTCGGGATGTAAAGAACGTAACTTGTTACAATCGGGAAATTCAGTACCTGTGCCAAAAATTCTTCCTGAACCAGAGGACAGACCATCCCTGAGAATCTTCCCCTCTCTCTTGTCAGTTGTCTTCTTGTCCTAAGGTGACAGACAAAGCTCACTTACTGTAATATATCTTTAGAGGAGAGCTGTCACCCTAACCTTTCACTCCTGATTTAGACTACAGAAAACTTCCACCTCTCCTAATCTCTTAGGGTGGAGATGTTCTGTAGTTCACAGGGCTAACCGGGCAGGGATGATAAGACTCCTCGGGATTTCAGTGCAACTGTTGTTAGCTTACTACATAAAGTTACAAGCTCACTATATTTCTGGCATTATCAAGAGGTATTTATCAAACAGCCAAAACAGAATTCTTGCAATTGTATATTTAACTGACCAAAAGGTAGCAAGTAAATTAAGTTTATTTTGTATAAGATATAGATGTGATGATCAGGAATGTAGATTGCTGCACCTAGAATTCCTGAATATGGGAACAATTAAATGGAGATAATAAAATAAAGTGCGCTATCTTCTCTGTATGTAATCAAAAATCACTGCATATATTAAAAAGTCCCACAGTGGCCTTAAAGAGCTATGAACATGGACCAATTAATGAATTCACAAAGGTGTAAAAAGTGATAAAATCATTAAAGTCAATAAAAATTGCTACAAATAACATAGATCGTGTAAAATGACAGTCTCTGGTCTTATGAAACTGTGTAACAGTATTTAACAGATTTCACAATAAAGGTGCAACATCAGATGACATCCAAAGTGAGGACGGTCTAAGGCAATAACCTCTTACCAGCTGGCTGCGGGTAAGCAGCATTGAGATACCAGACCTCATATAACAGCTTTCTGCTGTAACTGGTTCCTAAGGAGCTGATTTTTGGGGCTTTCAGATTCTGATAAGCCCCTAACCCACAGAACCCCACAACAACCAGGCAAGGGTTTTGGGGGGGGGGGTTCCCCCTGGCAAGGCACCCTCTTCCATGTTGAGGATGTGTGGCCTTGTACTGTTTAGGAGTTGGGCCATATCCTCTTCCTCCCTCCTTTCCTAGCCAGTCAGGTTGCATGCTCAGATTAAGGGCATGGTATAGATTTATTTAAAAACACATACATACGAGCGCTAAAGCCATCAGCATATAAAGGATGACAGAAACCAAAACAAAATGGCAGGGGAAGGGAAGGAAAGGACGGAGGGGGGTGGGGGATGGGAAATAAAACTAAGTGAAAGGGCCAATTAGAAAAATATAAAAAGCACAAAGAAAAGCGCTCTAAGTGCAGACAATATTTATTGTAGTGTATAACTTTCCAAGCATTACGGCTCCTTAGCACCTGATGAAAGAGCACGCATGTCCGATCGGGACTTGGCGCATGCTCAGAAATGCGTTGTGCGCCTTCAGCTTCCTGGTGACGTTGCCGCATCTTCTCCTTCACCTCCACATCACAGGCATCGTTCAGGACGCCGATGATCACGGGAGACAGCCAGCATCCTCCCTCCTGTGACGGACGGCTGGACTTTTTCTTGTCCTATGTGTGGACGGATGGCACCACGCAGAGGAGCGTTACTTATCCATTGAAATCACAGCTCTTTTATCGTGGCTTCTTGTGAGTTGCTGCAGTTGTTTTTATACACTACAGTAAATATTGTCTGCACTTTGAGCGCTTTTCTTTGTGTTTTTTATATTTTGGTATAGATTTATCGGGGGACCTCACACATACTTTTTTGCGTAAAGTACCCTCATAAAATCCAAACCAGACTCAAAGGGTCTGGCATGTATTTTGGATTGAACAATATTAAGTTTGTTTCTTCATTTTTGCTGTAGGAGGTGCTAAGTATCTGCTTCACAAAGAGAAAAAAAATATACCATTTTAATTGCCAGCAAATTACATTTATTTAAAATACATTTTTTTTTTACAAAGAAGCTGTCTGTGACAGCTGTCAAAGTAATTTTCCCACAATTTTAAAGATTTTTATGCCAGTGCATGCGCACTGTTAACAGCTCCAAACAGGCTATTTAAATCTGAATTTGCCATTCTTCAATGCTAACATGTCTTTAGAGGACTAACATGCAATCTGTGTTTCTGCATCCTGAATCTATTTTTCTTTTGTTACTAACCCAGCTGATCTGTTCCTGTATCAATTGTTTCATTGACTACATCTTCTGTCAGCTGCACTGGTACATCCTCACCAACAACTTTCCGATCTTGTTCCTGGCTTATTTAGCTGATTTTGTAAAACTTTTGTTTCCTGTTGCTGTCCTAGCTTGTTTCCTGTTCTTTCTTTCATCCGTGAACCATGCTAATCTTATACTAAAATCTGTTTTTAGGCATTGTAGTCAAGTTTCAGTACCATCACCATAACAAATTCTATATTTGTGCCATTCTTTAATCCCTACACTCCCTGTTAACCAACCCTGGGGTGTTCACAATGGAGCATAAAAGGTAGTACTTCCTTGTAATCTCATATCCAGGTATGTGACACCAAGTGTTTTTCAACTCAGAAATTTAAGGACATAAAGTGAGGATAGGGCATAAAAGACCAACCATCACCATGGTACCTTGTACTCACTGTGTAACGAAGCAGAGAGCTGTGCTGATTACATGAGGTCAGTGCCACTCTTTGCATCATCAAGAACCACCCACCACCAGACAAGATTTGAAGATTAGAAAGAGACTGCTCATCAGGTGACCAAACTGACATCTGGAAAAGATAAGTATAAAACAATAAAAAATCACTGCCATGGGGCCTCAGAGGAGAGGGAGGGGAAGCTGAGCCTAGAGTTATGCTTTAATATAGGGGTGATAATAGCCGCACTTGTAAAAAAATAATGTAGTTGCCAAGCACATGGTTAAATTCACACTGTAATACTAATATTATTAATTATATTATAATTATTAATATTATTATTATTTATTTTAGTAGTAGCAGTAGTAGTGGCAATAGTAGTAGTAATGGTAGTAGGTTTAATTATTATTCCTAATTTATATAGTATAATAATAAATACAGCATATTTTTGAAATCTGTAATACATTTCTATATTAGTAATGCAGATATTTTAGGTACATCAGCTGTATGCTATTTTACTTGCTATTCTCTTATAGACAATTAGTAAACTGTAGCTATAGGCAATTATTAAATAGTATTCTTCTGTAGGAATAAAGGTTTGTTGACAAATCAAATTCTATGTGGACAAATCAATAACATACTGAGCTAACTGCATATATTACTACTTGGCAATGTGATTTAGGAATGAATTTAGATAACGAAGCATGGCAAACAATATGGATGAATACTGTTAAATGAACCAAGAACGTCCTATTGAATAAAGATGCTATTAAGGTACTATATAGGCTTCATTTAGTGCTGGATAAATTACACAAATGCTACCCCCCAGTGGCAAATCTATTCTTTAGGAAATATTCAAACAGAAAATTCTAATCACATATGTTGTGGCTTTGTAATGTAACAAAATATATTAACTATCAAGCAAGTGAACATTACATACAAATTCACACATTTCTCAAATAGTAAACTTATGCATAAAACAAGTTGATTAGAAAATATTTTTATTAGGATATTTTGGCCATTTTTTTTAATAGTATATTTATTTCATGGACACAGGAGTCTTTTTGTAATTTAATCTTAGGAAACAGATACCTTTCCGTTTCAGTCTACAAGATATGATTTCGTTGAACTAATATAAAATTAAAATTGTGCTGCCCTGCAAATATTGTAACAAAACTTTACCTAAAGCTCATTTGGCTGTACATCTCCTATGGATCACAGGAGTACAGTACAGTTCGTTCTGCTCTCCTGTGACCCGTTTCCAGCAGAGAGCGGTCTGTAATCTGCTGATGTCACAGAAGTCAGTCCAGGCACCGCGTCATCACAACAATGGAGTCGGGATCCACCAGGTGCCTGGACCCACACCCGGCTTATTCGAGCCACTGAAAGTCTGAGCCCGCCGCTCCCCGCTCCACAGCTCAGAGCTCCAATGAGTGAGGAGCAGGCAGAGCAGAGAGCTGTGATTGCCAGGGGACAGATGCAGCATTGGACCGATGCAGCATCCACCTAGGTAATTATAAATGGGGGAAAATATTAAAAGCCGAACTTCTCTTTTAAAGTCCAACTCAGGGCCCCTTCAATCCCAGTGCTCCCCCTCCCCTTCGGGGGATCTCTTGTGATAAATGTGAGGCCTGACAAACCATAAAACTGCATAGAGAGAAGAGGGGAAATGATACTGAACTAAAATGCCACCCTCATTTTCCCCAATATTCACCGGTCAGTCAAAAAAGACAGATCAAAATCTCCTGTCTATACTAGGCACTCATGGAAGGTGACAGTCCTCTTAGAAGGAATAAGGAAATGGCATAATCCTCAAGTAGTCAGGGTCTTCAAAGGACTTCTGATGAGTCTCTGTCATAAATGGTTAAGTCATAAATGTCCTGGAGTGCGGTTTAAGTAATATACAGTACTTCTGTGAGGCTGTAGCATTGACCTATAGCTGAACTCTACAAAGTTAAATTCCATTCAAATTTCAGAATTCCTACTGAGTTACCTTGCTAAAAAGTAGTTACATTATTATAGAAGAATATATCACTAAGTTATACATCAAACCTGCCTATATTAAAAGGTCCATAAGGGTAAAAAAAACATATTGAAAGGAGAATATTAAAACTGAAGCAGACATAATCTGGAGCAGTTGTGCATAGCAACCAATTATTATTATTTTTATACAGGATTTATAAAGCACCAACATTTTGCACAGTGCTTTACAACACATGGGCAGACATTGCAGTTACAATACAATTGAATACAGGAGGAATTAGAGGGCTCTGCTCGTTAGAGCTTACAATCTAGGAGGGAATGTCAAGTGATACAAAAGGTAATAGCTGTTGTTGATGAGCTGAGGGAGGATAGGCTTCTCTGAAGAGACGGGCTTTTAGGGATCATCTAAAAGTACATAGAGTAGGAGGTAGTCAGACAGATTGGGGTAGGAAGTTCCATAGGATGGGAGAGGCTTGGGAAAAGTCCTGGAGGCGATCATGGGAGGAGGTGACAAGAGAGCTAGAGAGCAGGAAGAGAATAGTTAGGTTGGTATTTTGAGACTAGGTTAGTGATGTAGCTGGGGGCAGAGTTGTGGATGGCTTTGTAAGTTGTTGTTAGTATTTTTGGATTTTAATTCGTTGAGTGAGTAAAAGCCAGTGGAGGGATTGGCAGAGAGGAGTAGCAGACACTGTGCGGTTGGTAAGGTGGATGAGCCTGGCAGCAACATTCATGATGGACTCAAAGGGGGATAGCCTATGTAAAGGTAATCCAGTGAGGAGGGAGTTGCAGTAGTCAAATTTAGAGATAACCAGAGAGTGAACTAGGAGGTTAGTTGTGTCATTGGTTAGGAAGAGTCTTATTTTAACCACTTTAAGACCGAAGGATTTGGCTGCTCAATGACCAGGCCCTATTTTGCGATTCGGCACTGCGTTACTATGACGGACAATTGCGCGGTCGTGTGATGCTGTACCCAAACAAAATTGATGTCTTTTTTTCCCCAAAAATAGAGCTTTCTTTTGGTGGTATTTGATCACCTGTGTAATTTTTATTTTTTTGTGCTATAAACAAAAAAAGAGCGACAATTTTGAAAAAATAACAATATTTTTCACATTCTTTTATATGAAATTTACAAAAAAAAATGTAAAAATCTAAATTTTTTAACATTTTAGGCCAATTTGTTTTCTGCTACATATTTTTGGTAAAAAAATCGCAATAAGCGTATTTTGATTGGTTTGCGCAAAAGTTATTGCGTTTACTAACTACGGGAAAGATTTATGTCATTTTTATTGTTTTGTTTTTTGTACTAGTAATGGCGGCGATCTGCGATTTTTTGTGGGACTGCAACATTGCGGCAGACAGATCAGACCCCTAACTATAATTTTTTACACTTTTAGAAGGGTACCAGTGACATTACTACAGTAATCAGTGCTAAAAATATGCACTGTTACTGTAAAAATGACACTGGCAGGGAAGGGGTTAACTGCGACCCTAGGGGCGTGTTTCTAACTGTAGAGGGGTGTGGCTTGTGATATCATCACAGAGACATGCAATCCTATATAGCAGGATCCCATAGCCTCTGTGTCAACACAGCCATCTGTCTTTCTCCCTTTAGATTCTTAAGGGAGAAAGACAGATGGCTGTGTTTACATCAGCCGTCTGTCCTTCTCTATCAGCGGCGGGAGATCACGAGTGGCCGGCGGCCATCGGAGCCACTGGTCACACGCAATGGCTCCCCAGCTGATGAGCAGGGGCGGGAGCGCGCCGCCGGCAGCGCATGCTCGCCCCCTAGAGTCTCCTGAGCAAGCGATGTAGTACTACGTCGCTTTGCCCAGGAGCGGCTGCCTGCCACAGTAAAACTGCGGTGGGCGGTCGCTAAGTGGTTAAGATGCTGCATAGATTGAGGAGATTTGGACAGTGATTGGATGTGGGGCCGAAAGGAGAGTTCAGAGTCCAGGATTACTCCCAGAACCTTGGCATGCAGAGACGGATTGATAGTTTTGCCACCGATCCTGGCAGAGAAATCATGGGAAGTGGCATATGGAGGAGGAAATATTACGAGCTCAGTTTTGGATAGCTTAAGTTTGAGTTTTGGATAGATTAAGTTTGATCAATCAGCTTCTATCTTCGATTTTAAAAGCTTAACTGAACAAGCTAAAGATAGAATTGTATTGATTGCCATGTACAGCTGCTCTAGATTCTGTCTGCTCAAGTTTCGATGAATTCACCCATCACACCTCCTAGAAAATGGGATATAATATATATTATGTTTGCTATCTAAAATGCTGTAATTCTATTCTTCTAAATATTATGCTGACTTTTGGATTGTGAAAACTTGTTATATGGAAACATACAGCATATATAACCAGGATGGTTGGCATTAAGGGTGTCTAATCAGGGTAATTGATTACACAAAATTAAAAGATCAACGCACCAAAAGAGACTTTGTACCCATTGCAAATGCTGCATGTATACACAGTATAAGACTTGCTTTAAAGACACTGGTACAGAAAGTCCTCCCAGAGCTGGTGAATGAAGTCACAATAGTTCTCCCGGAGCTGGTCAATGAAGTCACACTAGTTCTCCCTGAGATGGTCAATGAAGTCACACTAGTTGTCCTAAAAAGGACATTATCCCAGGAAAATTCCTTATGCACACTGGAGTTGAAAGAACCTGTTTATTTATACCCCACACATGGGTTTTCATCAATTGGGGTTTGGATAGTAGGGAGGTTGGAGTCTCAGGTGAGCTTTCAACACCAGTGCTGCAGATGTTGGGACTCTGCTTTCATATTATGCAAAGATGTTGGTGTGACATCTATGTAACTTGAGGATGGACAGATAGAGGGAATTGGGGTAAAGGTGTACAGTTCTTCTATTAAAAGAGTAACAAACTTGCAAGCACAGTTACCCAGTGCATGTGCTGTATATCTGATGCAGAACTGACCCTGGAGCAACTTGGAAACCTAGCTTTCAGTTCTATAGTGCAGGGACAAAAATAAAAGGTGTACTGGGATAATGGAAATATTTACAGGGAGAACCTGCCCACCAAAGGCAATGAGGCATAAATTGTTAAAAAGCTAGCTAATTGTATTATTCCCCTAGCAGGTCACTTGGGAATCACTAAAACCAAGGCATGAGTGAAGCAGTGTGTTTTATGGCCTAGCATGGGTACTAGTATCGCTAACTGTGCTAAGTGTGGAACCTGCCAGAGGGTAAGAAAGGCAGGTGATGCTTCTTTACAATCCTTACCTGTAATTTATTTAACATTTAAGATGTACATCTATCAATATCATTGTACCACTAGCAATCACCTGCAATTTAGGCAAAGTATTTATCTTGATAGCAGTGGACTATTCCACCCTATACCCAGAGGCTTTGGTTTTATCTTCTATCAGGGTGGACAAGGTTGCATATGCTCTGCATAAAATCTTTACAAGAGTGTAAGCTTTGTAAAAATCTTACAAACGTACAACATAAAAAAAAAACATATTTACATATATATAGAATAAATAAATTATACATAAAAAAAAAGTAGCTTACTTCAGCATAAAGAAACAAACTAGCTTTTTTGCCAGAAAACATAAACAGAACCAAATATACAAACCAAAATATACGTTATTAATAGTGGTGGGCTGAAAGCTTGAGTCGGCAGGAAGTTCGCCCGCCGATGAGCACCCCGTAATTCACTGTGCCAATTACAGTACAATGTTCTGTCAGTACAATGTTCTGTCAGAGCCATGATTTCGCTACCCCAGTGCCTAAACCGTAAAAAAAATACTGTCCCAGCCATCCACATGCTCAGCGTCTAAATGCTAGATTGGCCAAATTGCAAGCACTACAACTCTGCTCCCATGTGTGAGTTTGCGGAATGTGCGGTACTACATTGGAAGGTTCCAAAAAGAAATTTCTATTCAAGTAAGACCAATCCAGCTCTGAACCTTCCTGTGGAAGGCAATGTTGTGGCCTCGTTGGACAGAGTGGTCAGCAGGAAGGTTCAGATTACTGCTGACTCATGGTCCAGCAGGCATGGTCAGGGAGGTAACATTTCCTTCATGACGCATTGGGTAACTCTGCTGGCAGCTGGGAAGGATGCAAGACAGGGTTCAGTGCTGGAGCTTGTTCCACCACCACGCCTCCAAAAAGCTGGTGGTGATTCTGCCACATCTGTTTGCTCCACCCCCTCCTCTTCTTCTTCCTCTATGGCCTCTTCTGCTGAATTGTCCTCTGAACCAGCAGTGCTCCCTAAGCATTCAAGGGGCTATGCAATAAATCAGGCTAAAAGATGTCATGCACTGGTTCAGTTTGTCTGTCTAGGAGACAGGAGCCACACCGGGGCAGATATTATGTCAGCTCTACAGGGGCAGGCTCAGAGGTGGTTGACGTCATGGCACCAACCTTCTCTCTGCCCCCGACAGGGACACTTGACACATGTTCCATGCTTGGCACATGTCTTGAATTTGGTGGTGTAGCATTTCTTGAACAGGTATCCGGACTTACAAGATCTTCTGAGGCAGTCCTACAATGCCAGCGATCAACTGGCTGACATTCAATGGGAATTTAACCTGCCCACCAACCGCCTCATTTGTGACATTCCCACCAGGTGAAACTCAACAGGCTCAGGGGAGCTTGGCTTCTTTTTGCCATGCCAGTGGCTGCTGATAAAGGATGCATATACTGTCCTGTCACCATTTGAGGAGGCCACAAGGATGGTGAGCCACGATGATGCAGGCATCAGTAACACTGTCCTTCTAGTCTTCCTGCTGGAGCACATGCTTCGTGGAATCATGGACAGGGCATTTGAGGCAGAACAGCGGGAGGAAGAGGAGGACTTTCTTTCCTCACAAGGCTCCCTTTATGCAGATACCATTACTGTGGGGCCACAAAACACACAGGAAGAAGAAGAGAAAGAGGAGGAAGTGGATTGTGGCAGCATGAATGTAGAAGATAACATACAGCAGTCTTGAAGGGATGATTTTTATTCCCCAGAAACCCCAGGAGTTGTACATGGCTGGGAAGAGGTTGCTCCTGACAATGTCATCCTTAGCGACCCAGAGGACTCGGAATTTCATACCTCCTCAAACTTACGCTGCATGGGCTCCCCGATGCTGCAAAGCCTGCAAAAGGACCCGAGGATTCGTGGTATCAAGGAGAGGGATCATTAATGGTTGGAAACCCTTCTTGATCCACGTTACAAGGGTAAAGTTGCAGAGCTCATCCTGCCTTCGCAGAGGGAGCAGAAGATGAACCATCTTGAGGACGCCTTGAATGAAAATTTGTGTCACACCTTTCCAGACACTGGGAGGTTACCATTTCCTGGACAACGTGTTTCTGAGGCTTCGTTCCCTCAAAAAGGAGCGGTGGAGAAGGCAGCCGGCTGACCAATGCCTTTAAACAATTCTTTAGTCCTCAGCACCCAAAGCAACCATTGGCAGCATCTGCAGTATATGGTGCAGGATTATCTAGGGGCAAGAGGAGACTTGGAGACCTTTCCAATTGAGCATCCACTGGGTTACTGGGTCTTGAAGATGGACCACTGGCCAGAACTTGCTCAATATGCAATCGGGCTACTGGCCTGTCCTGCTTCCAGCGTGCTTTCCGATTGGACATTCAGTTCTGCTGGAGGTTTTGTGACGGATAAAAGAGTGCGTCTGTCCACAGACTCCCTTGACCGGCTGACATTTATCAAAATGTATCAGTCCTGGATCAACAGCAGCTATCAAGCCCCTGATGCTGATGTAACTGATTGAATTTGCTAGGGACCTGGGATCCCTTGAAGACTGCCTATGCTGCCTATCCTATTCCTGAATCTTGATTATGCTAGCTTCCAACAATGTTTTTGGTTTACGGCACCACCAACACCTAAGGCACAATTTTTCTGCACCTGTATCACAGGTGCATGTAATTGAAATTTTTGTTTCAAATTTTTAACAGAAGGGCCCGTTCATGCGCCCTGCAAGAGTAACTGTGGGGGGGTTACGGTATTCGGGCACCACCAACACCAAAGGCCCAATTTTTCTGCACCTGTATGATAAGAACATGTCATTTAAATTTTTGTTTCTAGTTTTTAACAGCAGGGCCCGTTCCTGCGCCCAGCAAGAGTAACTGTGAGGGGTTACAGTGTTCAGGCAATTTTACCTAAACATTGCCCATTCAGGTACTCGCCTAACACCTAAACTTTATCAGCACTTAGCGGGACGTTCGCCCGCCAAGCACATAGTCAATAGGTTGTTACAGCTTCCCTGCTGAGAGCTGAATTTAAAAAAACATTTGTAAAAAGAAAATGTAAATTAAACAAAATTAGGGTAAAAACACCTTGGGGGTCCTTTTTTTTAATTTTGATGTGGAGTTCCTCTAAGGGCTGAAGAGCCTAGTATGGACTGTGGGGGGGGGGCCCTATGCCATTTTTTTTATCTGTATTGCCGGGAGCCGACAATACCTTACAGCCACAAGCGTGACATTTTTTCCTTTAGAAATGTTAGCTGGCTCCATGCATCCTACACATGCACCAGGTTGCTGGCACATTAAGGGGACCCCCAGGCACAATATTTAAAGGATTTTTTTTTTTCATTTTTATTATTTCACTTTAAGCATCAATAAAACCACTGCTCCTGTAAATCGATTGTTTTAAAAACATGTTTTTGCATTGATACATGTCCCTCCGGGCAGTACCCGGGTCCCCATACACTTTTCATGGCAATAACTTGCTTATAAGCCTTTAAAATGAGGGCTTTTGATTTTTCATGTTCATGTCCCATAGACTTTAATAGGTATCGAATATTCGCTAGAACTTTTCCCCTGTTCAAGATGTTCTCTAAAGCAAACCGAACAAGGGGGTGTTCGGCCCATCACTAGTTATTAATATTATTATTCTTATAATGCACAACAAAGTCCTACCACAACCTAATAACACCCTCAGGCTAAAAACGATTACACATTTACCCCATGCATGCAACTTTTTTTTCAAAAATCTGATCTTATAAAAATCTAGGGGATGTGAAAGGACAGAAAGAAAATCCGTTCACCCAAAAACTGACAGACAGCAGCTACAGGGAACTGACATTGCTCCAGGCCTTTGTCCAGGCCAGCAGCCGCCACCTGTCCTTCTCAAGACCATGAATCTTCCCAGCCTCACCCAGAATGTTGTGCACCACCACCTCAAAAGGAAGGACTTTTTTCCGAGTGGAAACCTGACACTGTGCATTCCACATGAAGTAGCGAACTACTAAGCTAACTAGAAAAAGTGTCTCAAAATCAAAATCCCAATGCAACTCAAAAGACCCGTACGACCACTCTGCATAACTCAAGCGGAAAAGGAAAGGGATACCCAGAGCCCCACCTACCCCTTTATAGACTTCTATATTTAAGAGGATCCAAAGCAAGAAATGGTCCATCGTTTCCTCCACACCGCTACACTCCACTCTTGAACAACCATGGTTTCCCACAGAGTGATGCTTCAAGTTGCCCTTCACATAGAGTCTGCTATGGAATGAGAGCTTGGCCAAATTCTCTCCAGATTAATCAAACGCAGACCCTCCCTCACTCCAGGGCCTGGGCAATCCTTCAGGGCCAGTGGTTCGCTAAAGGCAGATTCACCAACCCTCCTCTCCAAGGTCTTCCTAGGAGACCTAATTTCCTCTGTCATCACTCCCCACTGCAGAAGCATTTTCAGGCATGGGGCAACGCCAGGAGCCAGGAGCTTATCATGTCAGACCCTCAGGCTTTTCACTGGCCACCATTCTCCCAACTTCACAAAAAAGGCCTAAACCAGGACTAAAAAAATACCAACCCACCCAGGCGGTTCCTCTGCCAGCATGTTACCAAAATTATGTTTCAAAAACATCAGAGAAAAGAATACCACTAGGTTGACCATACCTATGCCACCCATCCACCTGGGAAGGTAGGTTACAGACATCCTAATGAGGTTCAGTTTGTTCCCCCATAACAGGTGGAAGAAACAGCTGTAGATCTTCGCATAGAGAGATACTGGCAAAACACAGACAAAGCTCATATACAGAAATACCGGGATCAGGTAAGCTTTAATCAGGTCAAATATTTTCCCTGTAAGAGACTAGAGATTTTCTATTTCTTCCAGCTGGCAACCTTGCCATTAGCATCTTGTAGCCTGCTTTCCCAATTTGCAAGGCCATAATTGCCGGGACCAAATTTGATGCCTAAAACTTTAACTTCCTGCCAGGGCTCTGGGAAGGTGTCCGGATGCTCAAAGCCATCACCTTCCTCTCCCATCTAAAAAAAGGTCATTCTTATTCTCCTTGATCTTTGAGCCAGATGCCTCAGCATACTGCTCCATCACCGAGACCACATCCTCTGTCCCAGAAATGAAAAAAGACACGTCATCAGCATAGGTTACGACCCTCAAAGGGGGCTCACCAGGAATACCCAAAGGCACCCCAGGGTCCGCTTTCTAACCTGCTAATGAAGGGATGCAAACGCGTATAGCAGAGAACTCAAAGGACACCCATGACGCACACCCGAGACAACCTCAAAGGGCTGTCCAATCCAACCATTCACAAGCATGAAGCTTTCAGCCCCTCTGTACAAAGTCTTCAGCCAATCGATAAAGCCCCCTTCCAGGCCATACTTGGTACTCATGATTGACCCGATCCAAACCTTTAGCCTGATGCAATGCCAGCAAGTACTTTCTCCAGTCTACAGTCCTGCACCATTCCAGGGCCTCCCAGACAGCTAACACTGCTAAAAAAAGTGCTTCTACCCTGAACCAAACAGACGATAAATGACAGAAAATTATATCTGCTAGTATCCTCCTATCAACATTGAGAAGGGTAATGGGCCGCCAATTCTTAATTCTCGAAGAATCTTTACCCTTTGACAGAAGAATCACTGCTGATTGTTGCATGGAGGGAGAGAGTGAACCCTCTCTTAGATAGCCATTAAAAACCTCCATCAAATACGGGGCTATAGTAACCTTAAAGTGCTTGGCTGTCAGTCCATCTGGCCCGGGCGACTTCTTAATGGCAAGCTTATCAATAGCCTTAGCCACCTTATCTGCAGTGATGTCCTCTGTCAAACTCACAAGAGAACTACCATTTCCCAGTCCTGGAATAGAATCCAGAAAACTTGACATGCGTGCCTGATCGAGGTCCCTCCTACCCAGGAGGTCAACATAATATGACCTGGCAAATTCCAAGATCCCGACTTGGACTTTGTCAAGTAACCCATACTGTAAACCAGGCCTACAACTGACTAAACTACTCAACTGGGTTTGCAATTCTGGTAAGGGTCGGTCGAGTGATATTTCCCATAATCCCATACTCCCTGAGCAAGAGCTTAGCCACAGAGATCCTCTCCGGCTCTCCATTATTTGAGACAACCCTATCAAGCTTCCTCCACAAAGGCTGGTAGGTGAAATACTTATCAAGCTGTTTATTTCTTCCTATGGCCTTGAAAAACCCAAAGATCCTTCGTTTTGTAAACTCTCACCACTCTGACTTATTGCTGCAAAGGTTCATGATTAATACCTGTGCCTGAAAAAAATCTTCAAAGGATTGACTCATCTTCTCATCGTCCACGAGTACCAAATTCAGCTTCCAGGTACCCCTCCCCCCAGGTGGTGTATCAGGGCTACAAGAGTGTAGTTCCCTGCAGTGCTTCTTGGGGATCAAGGCCGACAGTTTGTTTTTGACCTGATACAGACTCGAAATGACGCATACAGTGCCTAGTCCTTAACATACACAAATGAATGGCCTGTGTAACCATTTCAATGGGCATTTTAAACACATGCTTAGGACATTTGTGAAGCTGCAGGGCAGGGAATGGGAAAGATATCTGCCTTACCTGCTGTTTGCCTACAGAGATATACTCCAGAAATCTACAGGTTTTTACCCTTTGAACTTCTATACAAAAAATTTATAAAATTACCTTTAGACACAATCTGAGAGACTTTGGAGGGCAACACTGCTGGTCCTGAGGTATCTGTGATGGATTTTGTACTGAGGTTCTGGGACAAAATGAAGGACCTGTTTGGGATGGTCCAGGAGAACATGACACAGGCCGAAAAGAAATGTGGGTATGACTGTAATGTCAGAGTGAGGACATGCAATGTGGGTCAGCAGGTGTGTGTTCTACTCCTTATGCAGGGGAAAAAACTGCATACAACAATTGTGGAGCCATATCCAATCACAAAGTGCCTGAATTCCATCAATTTATGTGGCAGGTTTTTATAGAAGGAGGTAGAAGACAGAAATGTTTTCATGTAAAATGCATAAAGACACACCATGAAAAGAACAGCATATATGATGCCAGTTTGCAGCCAGCCTAAACAGGAAGTGGCAGACCCAATGTTAGACTTTTGAGTTTGGAAATTACATCAACACCAACCTACACCTCTTTTTTATACAGGAAACTCAACTGCTGGAGGTGTTTGTGGCACACCGTAACTGTTTTCCCAGGGAGTCAAAGAAGATGCATCCTGCAATCCACAAGGTGAACAAATGGTTCATTCTCTCACCAAAGCAATCTGTCTCTCACTGGAGACATGGGGAAAGAGACTGATAAGAAGCCGCAGGATCATTCAGCAGTCCCACAGTGCCTGTGCCTCACCAGTGTCTTTGGTCCCCAAAAAAAGAATCAAACCACCAGGTTCCGTGTGGACCACAGAAAGCTGAATGCCATCGCCACTGCTGATGCCGATTTTGTGCCCAGGGTGGATGAATTTTTAGATAAGCTGATGGCTTCCAACTATCAAACAATCATGGACCTTTTTTTAAATAATAAACGTGTTAAACTTACCTCCTCTGTGCAGTTGGTTTGGCACAGAGCAGCTGGATCCTCCTCTTCTCGGGTCCCTCGTTGCTGCTCCTAGCCCCTCCCTCCTGTCAAATGCCCCTGAAGCTTGCTATGGGGGCACCAGAGATGAGCTGCAGCTCCATGTGTCCATTTAGACACAGAGCTTCCATTTGGCCCTGCCCCCTCTCTCTCCTGATTGACTAACTGATTTTGATTGACAGCTGCGTGAGCCAATGGCAAAGCTACTGTGTCTCAGCCAATCAGGAGACAGAGTCCCAGATGATCGAGGGAATTGTGGACATCGCTGGAAAGAGATGAGGCTCAGGTAAGTATTAGGGGGGCTGGGGAGGCTTCTACACGCAGAAGGTTTTTCCTTTTAATGCTTAGAATGCATTAAGATGAAAATCTTTCTGATGTTACAATTCCTTTAAGTCAAGAAGCAGGTTATGCAATCCTTTGGAATACCTTGCTACTATAGAAAATGTTTAACAATAGCACCATAGTTAACCCCTGAATGACCTGGCCTAGAAGAAATTTCCTTAGATTGTGACCTGTATGCCAGAGTGTTAGAAGGCCTTCCAGGCCTTAACCACTTAAGCCCCGGAGGATTTTCCTGCTAAAAGACCAGGGGGTATTTTGCGAAATCGGCACTGCGTGACTTTAACGGACAATTGCGCGGTCGTGCGACGCTGTACCTTAACAAATTTGACGTCCTTTTTTTCCCACAAACAGAGCTTTCTTTTGGTGGTATTTGATCACCTGTGCGATTTTTTGATCACGCGCTATAAACAAAAAAATAGTGTCAATTTTGCAAAAATAGCAATATTTTTCACATTTTTTTATATGAAATTCCCCCAAAAAAAATGTAAAAATCAAAATTTTTTAACATTTTCGGCCAATTTGTTTTATGCTACCTATGTTTGGTAAAAAAAATCGCAAAAAGCGTATTTTGGTTGGTTTGCGCAAAAGTTATCGCGTTTACTAACAAAGGGAAAGATTTTTGTCATTTTTGTTGTTTTTTTTTTAACGCCTAATGGCGGCGATCTGCGATTTTTTTTGCGGTACTGCGACATTGGGGCGGACAGATTGGACCCTTGACTGACATTACTTTTGGGGTTACCAGTGACATTTCTACAGTAATCAGTGCTATACATATGCACTGTTACTGTAAAAATACACTGGTAGTGAAGGGGTTAACTTTATTTGGGAGGGAGGGGCTGTGTGTGTCCCTAGGGGCGTGCTTTCTACTGTGATTGGCTGTGGCTTGAGCTGTAAGGACACTGATCAATGGATCTACATAGTAGATCCGTGTGATCAGTGTTTTTACACCGAGGAGAATGACAGGTGGCTTGTTTACACAAGCCGCCTGACTTTCTCCCTCTCCCCCGACGATCGCCGAGTGACCGGCGGACATCGGGTCCACCAGTCACACGCGCGGGGGGGTCCGTGACCGCGCGGGAACAGGAGCGCGCCTCCGCGGGCGCACGCTCGCTCCCCAGACCCTCCCAGGCTAGTGACGTTAATTAACGTCACTCTGCCTGGCAGGGGCTGACCGCCGCAGTAAATCTACTTGCGGCGGTCGGCAAGCGGTTAAAAGGAACACTCGGCAACTACTGGTTTCACCTGTCAGTTTCTGGTGCAACTGATGCTTCTGTTTATGGTTTAGATGTGGTCCTGAGCCAGATAGATCAACCAGGAGAGTAGCATCCCATCCTCAACCCAAAGCAGGAGGCTACTCCCAAGAAAGGTAACATATGCCAACATAGAAAATAAGTGTCTTGCAGTCATATTGCAACCATATGGATGCAATACACATGTTACATATTGTAGAGCCCACCAGAGGGAGAGCAATAATTCTGGCACTAGACCTCTGTAAAGCTAAACTGACAACCTGTGGGAGGCTTTTAAAGTGCTGCCTATGTAAAATATAGGGTACTGAAGTTTGTCGTCATTTCATGGGCGCACACAAATTTAAGATTTAACATGTTGGGTATTTATATTTTACAAAAAAATTGGGTAATGTATATGTTTTGTGTGCCCTAAAATTAACTTTAGTGTATCTTTTCTACTTAAAGTTTGGGTTTCCAAGACCTTCGTGGTAATATCGTGTAACATAAAAAAAAAACAATTAAAGCTAACACTATTTTATTTTCCGGGGTGATTGCTTTTAGAAAATATGTAATATTTTGGGGTTTTATGAAGTCATCAGGCCTAAAATGATTTTTTAATCATATGTGCGAAAAAAAAAGAAGTTAAATTTGCCCTGGCAGTGAAAGGGTTAAAATAGTTAGTGCTTATGCCTTACTGCACTGAGGTATTTGGTTTGAATACCAGCCAGAACACAAACTGCGTGAATTTTGCATGTTCTCTTTGTGTTTGTGTAGGTTTCTTCTCACACTTCAAGGAGCTGATGGTGGGTTAATAGGCTATTGTGTAATTTGCCATAGTATGTGCGTGATGATCTGAAAACTGGACCTATGGCAGACCCTAGGTAGGACAAGGGACAGAACTGATTTTCTGTGAGTGACAGGCTGGAGATCTTTGGTGAGTATAGCAGTGAAAGCTGAATTCTTTTTTTCTTAAAACCAATTTACTGTATTTTTATACAAATATCAGAAACCGGAGTTCTGTTTAACTGGATGCATACCAACAGTACTCTATTTGGTCTGGACATCTAGACTTCAGTGACCCTTGATCATTAAAGGGTTAGGCTGGCTGCATGTTTGCTGGCCATAGCTACATCCAATTAAAAAAAAAAAAAAAAAAAAGACTTTGTTTCCTTTCCTAAAAGGGTACTAGTATACAAGTATTGTTATAAAAAAAAAATTCTGAAATGTGTATATTGATGAAAATGTTGCGTCTCTTAGAAACCAATTGCACTAAAAAAATGTACAATCATTTTCATGAAAAAGATAAAATTCATTCTGGCGAAAAATCCAATCAATTCTGACAAAATCTACCTTACGTTATGTGTCAAAAGATCATTTTCAAGAGAAAGATTGCTCTAAACGAATCTGTGATGCATATACTGTATATCAGCAAACACAGCAAACACTATTATTGTGCAGTTGTAAAATAACATTGCACATATAAAACAATTTCATTTACAGTTAAAGAAAATAACAGTATTAATAATGCAGAATACATTTAATTTCAGAACTATTTATCATATTTTGGGTTGTGCACTTGAGAACTCTCCCCAATTTTTTAATTGGATGCTCCGTACTGGCTCCTTGTGGAATATTCTGTAATTTATCATCATATTGAAATAGCTTGCATTATAGAATGGTGTGCTCATGCCATCTATGGACTTACTATGATACTGCATTTAATATCCAGCTAGAAAACCTGAACTGAAACTCCTCAATGACTAAAAAAATATATATATTGTTGTAAATTTTTCTCTTTTTCTGTTATCATATGCACACAGTACACACAGTAAAATCCCACTTAAATAAAAAAAGTATTTCTAAACACACTAATGTATATAAAAGTAGATATAAGATAGTTATTAGAACATGCAAAGCAGCACTGTGTATAATTAGAACAGCAATATCAGTTATAAGTTCAATTGCCGTGTTAATATAAGCTAATGTAAGCTTATTATGTTTTTAATAATGCTTTTCAGAGTGCAGAAATTATGCGCAAAAACTGCACAAGCTTATGGTAAGCAGATTTCAGTTTGCTCACGTCAGATAAGTAGAAGATGATTAGTTATTACAGAAGGTATAGGTTATTGCATATTTTGCATAGTAAAGTTTTTTTTTTTGTGGGTCACTATGTATGGATTATGTAACCAATATGTGCAAATTGCTAAGTCTTTTAGTAACCTTTAGCAAACAATTGTATTTATGTTTAATCCCCTCTGAATTCAAGTGCACAAAAATATGAATGTCTTGTCCACTGCACATTCACCACACATTTATTTGTAAAACGTTTATGGCATTTATCAAAAATGTTTACCATGAAGATTCATCTACACTTGCACCTGACCAAGTATCATTCGCCAAAATCTGTTCTTTCATGGGAAAAAGGTGATTATTATCCTTTTAATCCAGCCAATTTGACACACTGCAAATTCACAGCAATATTGCAAAACAAATCTTTACTTAACATGTGTGCTATTCTGAAATGCCAGATCTGTGCTTTAAAGGTTATCTGTAAATAAGCGGACTATAGGAAATTTACAATTTGGCACCTTATAGTGATGTTAGCATGGGATCCCATTTTCTGTGCAATGAATACAGTATTATATTAACAAACTTGTAACAAGATAATTGTATGAGCTGTTTAATTGATCCTCAGTTCTCATTTATACACTATAAGGGTTTTTTCATAAAAATAATAATCATTTTAGCAATCTATATCACTGAAATGATGTAGCTTTAATGTCATATACAATCGAAAAAATCAGATTGCATTCAAATAGTTAGAAAAAATAATAAATGAAAAACATATTTTAAAAAATGTATTTAACCACTTCAGCCTCGGAAGGTTTTACCCTCTGGCCATTTTTGCGATTCAGCACTGCATTGATTTGTATCCAAATACAATTGATGTCCCTTTTTTCCCACATATAGAGCTTTCTTTTGGTGGTATTTGATCACCTCTGCGGGTTTTCCTTTTTGCGCTATAAACAAAAAAAGAGCATCGATTTTGAAAAAAACACCAATATTTTCTACTTTCTGCTATAAAACATTCCCAATAAAAAAAATTTAAAAATCAAATTTTTTTATCAGTTTAGGCCAATTTGTATTCTGCTACATATTTTTGGTAAAAAAAAAAAATCCCAAAAAGCGTATAATAATTGGTTTGTGCAAAAGTTATAGCATTTACAAACTACAGGATAGACTTTTGGACTTTTGGACTTTTTTACATTTTTTTATTAGTAATGGCGGCAAACAGCAATTTTTATCGGGACTGCGACATTGCGGCGGACACTTTTTGGGGACAAGTGACATTATTACAGTGATCAGTGCTAAATAATATGCCCTTGTACTGTATAAATTACACTGGCAGGGAAGGGGTTAACACTGGGGGTGATCAAGGGGTTAAATGTTTTCCCTAGATGTGCTTACTAACTGTGGGGGATGGATTGATCAGTGACAGAGAGAGATTGGTGATTCAGCTTAGCTAAACCACACAATCTTTCCCTGCCTCTCTGACAGGAGAGCAGTCTTACATTGTTTACATTCCAGACAGCTCTCCTGTCAGTTTTGCCGAAGATGGCGGGATGCCAGCGGCAATCGAGCCTGCTCCTCCTATGGTCTGGCTCCTACTGTGATTAGACACACATCACATGATGTCCTCTCTGAAGGCGCAGTTTGAGTGACCACGGGGGCCGCAAAGCAGAGCGATCTGTCACTGGCTGTGTCAGGACACAGCTGATGACTGATCAGTGTACTGGATCGCTGCCAGTGCCTTGTGACCACTGTGGTCAATCACAGCAGGTCACATGACAGTTGTAAACAATGGATGGCTTTCTTGCATGCCATCTATTGTGTACACTTGTGTTGCTAGCTGTAATTGGTCAATGTAATCACATGGTATAGACAAGGCCAATCAAAGCCAATCTGTACCATGTGATTAGCTTTGACCAATCACAGCTAATCAAAACATAACAAACTGAATGAATCAGTTTCATTCAGTAAAATGCTTGCTTATAGCAATGTAATTCACTACAATTGTTTGCTAAAGGTTACTAAAAGACTTAGCAATTAAGCAATCATATGTAAAAGAAAAAAAAAAATCCTGATAACTTCCCCAGAGTGGTGTCACTAGTCAGTGCCCCTAATCACCACCACACCAGTTATATGATGATGATGCTGTACTGCAATGGTGACAGTATGCAAAAAAAATTTTTTTTTTTTTTTTTTATCTCTTAATTGTCCAAGAAATTATTGCAAAAAATTACAACTTCAAAAAACTCTACATGCCTCTTACTAAATACCTTGGACTGTCTACTTTCCAAAAAGGGCTTATTTGGGGGATATTTGCACTGTCCTGACATTTCAGGGCCTCAAGAACTGAGATAGGCCCTCAGTTTATCAGGATTGATCAATTTTCAGATATATACCATAGTTGTTGGACTCTGGACTTTCGTACAGACTAAATAATATACACTGATTTGGATTATTTTCACCTAAGAAATGTAGTAGTGTACATTTTGGCCTACATTTATGAATAGCAACTATTTATTTGCAAAATTTTTAACAGAAATTAAGAAAACGCGTTTGTTTTTAATTTACAGTATTTTTTTTTGTTTATTTAGATTTAGCAAAAAAAAAAAAAAAACAAGTGGTGATTAAATACCACCAAAAGAAAGCTCTAGTTGTGTGAAAAAATGATAAATATTTAGTTTGGGTACAGTGTTGCATGACCGTGCAATTTTACCAAAAATGTACAGTATATTTGATTAACATCTGTACACATGTGTATAAAATCATTAGTATCGTGTTTTTAGTTCTGTAGGCTCTGTTGTTTCAAAAATATGTGGTTTAGGAGAATCATTTGCAAACTGTCTGAAAAATTGTATGTGGAAATGACAAAGTTGATTCAGCCATCTGGGATGCCAAATGGAAAGCAGTCACCAAGAGCAAAGAGATTGAACACAAAGACCACAAGTATTTTTTTTTTTTTTTAAACTAAGCTCTCAGTTTGTCAACACCATTCATGTGTATAAATAAAGCAGTAAAGGCTATTGGTCAAAAATCCAACTCTGAGAGTTTCTTTTCTCAAATATGAAAGATTCTGAATGAGTTAGAAAGCAAAAAATACATTCAGGGAAGCTACCACAAGGTTATTGCCCAATTTTTCTATTTTGAATGCTGTAGTAAACATATTTATTATTTTTTCTTAAATTTAAGTAGCTTACTGTGCGCTTAGGAAACATCTTACCATTAAAAAGTGTTAACTGCAGTTCATATAAAAATGGAAGCTTAATTTGTTTAACATTATGCTCCAAGCCATAACATTTTCAAGAGGTGTATTTAGCGCTATCTGAAATAAATACTGCAGACATCCTTGCACTGGAAAGTTGTTAAACCACTGTACCAATATACACATTAATTGGTTTGACTTGTTAGTAGGGTAAAAAAGGTCAACATGCATTTTCATTCTTTGATAAGGTTTAATCCTCATACCCTTTCCCTGGCAAGAGAGTATCACATTGAATTTTAATAGGAGATATACACACTGACTGAAAATACTGAAACAAAAACAACTGAAATGCATAATTAGAGTTAATAATGTTGTGTCCACAATACAATACAGTGTATGCATTTACTTGTGTATAGTGAATTAGACATGTATAATACTCAGAGAGTTATGTAAAATGTGGTATAGACAAATTCCTTTGTAAAAAAAAAAAAAAGTTATTCCTTTATGATTTATACCTAACCACATTTTTTTAATATGATTTTATATTTGAGGAAGCATTCCAAGAATTAGCTCACTATTTAAAATGTGCTGGCATACAGTGGATTAAGCCTAAAAAGGTGTGTGCCAACTTGTAGACTTATCTCTTTTATTTACAATTGACAGTTTACCCACCTCCACCTCCAGGCCAATTCTGACATATTTTTCATACATGTTAAACTCAGCATGTTTTTCTCGAAAATTACTTAGAACCTGCAAACATTATATATTTATATATATTTTTTAAACAGAGGCCCTGGAAAAAAAATAGTTGTTGTTGCAATTTTTAATTTCGACTAATATTTGCACAGTAGAACGATTATGGGCATACCTGTGCTATGTCAAGAGTGCTTATTGTACGTGTAGGTTATATGAACCAAAAAATAAAAATATTTAATGAAAAAATTAAAAATTAAACTGAAAAAAAAAAAGATAATATAAATTGTGTTTGGATTTGCTGCTAAAGTGAAAGGTGCTTCATAAAAAGTGCCAGGGATATTTTCACTTAGGGGTGTACTCACTTTTGTTGCCAGCGGCTTAGACAATAATGGCTGTGTGTTGAGTTATTTTGAGGGAACAGCAAAAACACTTGTATAACACTGTTATACACTGTAATACTATAACACTGTTATACAAGCTGCCCACACACTACTTTACATTGTAGCAAAGTGTCATTTCCTCAGTGTTGTCACATGAAAAGATAGAATAACATATTTACAAAAATGTGAGGGGTGTAATCACATTACTGTATATGATTGTAGGAAAACTATATAAAGATACCATCAGAGAAGCAAAGCAAAGTGACAATATATACTAACAGACTGAACGTTGTGATGATGTAAATAACAGAAAAATATGACTATTGTGGCATAAGAAAGCATTTTAGGTACATAAACAAGCAGGGGGGAGTAAAATGGAAAATAGAGAACAACCGAAGCCGTAATATTGAATAGTAGGTATACTAAGATGGCTGCCCTGCTACTTCCAGTCAGGAGTAGGAAATGAGGTCAGACCACAACCAGGAAGAGACCTAGCAGGGAGGAGTAGGAGGTTTTGGGTGCAGTAGGAGGAGATTAGTGAATAAGAAGGAGCCAGTCATGAGCGCCCCCAGCTTCCGAAGAAGCCCAGTGGGAGGGGTGAAAAGTGTCAAGTGGGGACAATAGAGTGACGTTAGATCAGGAAGTTAGAACGCACCCGATGTGGCAATCCTAAACTTTACACATGCTTGGAATTGTTTTTATCTCTGTATGTTTACTTGCTTCTAAAATACTAATAAACTAAACAGTATCACGCTATGGAAACCTTTCTCTCATTGATTTCTTTGACACAACCTTGCTGAGAGCTCTATTATCGATAGAAAGGAGAGGAGTCATACCTACACACTTTGCCTAAGGAGGTATTCCATGCCTGCTTGAACATTACTGTTGGTGAGGGGATATTTCAGGAGAGGAGCACGGAGAGACACCTTGGATCTCACAAGAAGAATCCATCAGCACTGACACTTTGTTTGCACTGATAGACTTTATTTAATGCACTGGCACTTTTTATGTAGCACTATTCATGTATTATTTATTATATGTGATTTATATGTGGAAGCAGCGCTATTTTAATTTCTGCTGTTAATATTTGAGCAAAGGTTAATCAAATGCAAATTTTCTAAGTAAATTGACAGTTTATTGAATTTTAGTGCACACAAACACAATATCATACACAATACTTGGTAAAATATAAAAAACGATCCAAGTAAATAGATACCTAACCTATCACATAACCTATCAAATAAAATTGCGTACATCTGTGGAACGACAACAAACTACGGTACCTATAAATCTCCATATGTGAGTCTTTAAAAGTCTTTACAGGCTACCAGTTTGGAGTTACACATGAAGTCTGGGGCTAGAAATATTGCATTCACTCTGTCATTTGTGCTGATACCTCACATGTGTCGTGCAATCACTGTTTAATTATGAGTGCCAGACCTAGTTGAGTGTTTGCATTTGCATGTGAGCACAGGGAGACAGGGGTGCTTTATTAATTTTATTATTTATTTTATTTCATTTTTTTTTTTTTAAATTGCACCTTTATATATTTTTTTCATTTAACATTTTTGCTATCACAAGAGGTGAACAAAATCCCTTGTGATAGCAGGGCCATGACAGGTCCTCTATATGGAGATCTGGGGTCTTTTAGACCCTATATCTTTCCTCTGGCTTCTAACGTGTCTGATCAAACTGAGACTGGTTTGATCAAGTGCTTTACAAGCCAGTAAAAACTTGTAAAACAAACCAAAACTGAAAGTGGCAAAATCCTCTTTGCTTCTGGCTTCTGATATCACAGAGGGGGGAGAAACAACAGAAGGTCATCTCACTTGCATCATTACCGGATGGGATGGGAGAATCTGGTAAAAGTGGGGGGACCCCCTTCCGCCATCTGTAGGGCCTCATGCACACTTGAAATGTTGCTAACTCTTCTAGAATCCTTTCCTCCTGGCAGCAATGTTTTTCCTGATGCTTGTACACTCGTGTAATGTGTTTAGGCGTGCATAGGCACATCAAGCACTTGGGTATTAATTTATTTCATTGGCCAAAATAATAACCTATTCTACCAGCTGAAATTAATTATAGCTCAGGCGCTAAACACACCTAGTGCTTAGCAGCGTTTGGACTCATTTTAGCCGCATCAAACTTTTTTTCTCTTCCAAAACTTTGCTGCTTCTGCATGCATTGGTGGTGGGGTTTTCTCTCCACCTCTAAATGCCCCTGCCTTTGTGTTAATGGACACAATGGCTAACATGCAAGGGCATTTAGAAGCAGGAAAAAAACACCAAACGCCCCTAAGATCAATGGTAAAAATGTCCTGTGTGCATGAGGCCTAACCTTGATTAAGCCTGTATACCTGCTCGGATCACTTTTACTTTGAAGGCAATCAATGGTCCTAAAAATTATATCTTGATAATTGCTGCAGCTGCAGCGATGACCGAGATATCACCTCTCCTGACAAAGGACGTATATATAAATACAGCGGACAGGGAGCAGGTAAATTTTTCAGTACATGTGTACCCCTGTCTGTTCAAGAGAAACCATGCCAACAACTGCCTTCTGTTGAAATGTTCTGCTGGAAAACTAGCATTCAATCACCACATGCATTCAATGGCTGCAGCACTGATCTGTGTATTCTGATGGGGAGGAATACAATAGTGCATCTGGAGCAATCTCTGCATCCACATCGCTTGTGTGAATGCAGGTATTTGTGAGGTTTTTGGTTATGTTTTGGATCAACGAAAAAAACTTCAAGTGTATATCCTGCTTTACTTAGTGCCAGAATTATAGCTATTGCAATACTCCCCGCTCACTAATGGGAGAGATGTGACTGTTGTGCGACTGCTCCCCCCTCCTCTCCCCAGTCAATTCACAGAAGGTTTTGTATTTTGTGAACAAATACAAAGTGTTCTGTACAAGGGTAAGAAGAAAAGAGGGGAGGGCAAAGTAGCTGCACACAACAGCTTCTATACCTGAGATCCTAAAGTCCTGTGCTAGAGCACTGGAAGTATAGTGATAGCTGTATTTCTTGTGCTTGGTGCAAATATCAATGGTAATGGTAAAGTGTCAATTGAGGCAAACACCTTGTTGAACTTAACTAATTGTGAGTACATTCTAAATAGTGAGATAATTCATTGCACTGTCCCCACACTGCAAGGGTTAATGGATCTGTAGGTCTAGGGAAACATGAAAAACACTTTTACTTCCCCGATCCTACATTTCTACAGAAAGGAAAGACACTGCTCCAGGAGTATAGTGTGTGGTGATTGCCAGGAGATAGGATATCCAATAGAGTGCTGGCCCCGGGCCGCCTCCGTGGGAACACTTGTAGGAAAAGAAATAGCCACACATCCAGGGATTCCAATAGGTTTCAAATACCTTTATTTCCAAAAAGTTGCAAGTGATGACACCAAAGACACCAGCATTTAGTCTCGTAGACACGTTTCACACATACATCTTGTGCTTAATCATTACCCATGGTGTCATCACTTGCAACTTTTTGGAAATAAAGGTATTTGAAACCTATTGGAATCCCTGGATGTGCGGCTATTTCTTTTCCTACATTTCTACAGACACCCTGTGCATTCTAAGACTGCCTTTTCTCCCCTATGTTCCGAAAGACACAGGTCCTCTTATGTCATTAAGCCCTATGAAAAGCCCATAGCCCTGAACTGGACATGAAGGTTCTGAGTGGATTGTAGGGGAATACAGGCTATCGAGGGAGTGGAGGATCAGTTAACCTAAACTGTTTTTGCTGTTCCCAAGATCTAAATGAGCATTTAACCATTGCAGTGCAAGGAATTTTATTTTCCCAGGAGTTAGGATTTACTTTACCTGGAGTTAGGCTTTACTTTACTTAAGAGGCGCACCTCTTAAATGACCATACACTTCCAGGCTCAGCACCTAATGACCTAGCCACACTCTAGATGTATCAGAAGGCCTATTGTTAGGTATCTTGCAATGTGGGTGGCCAATACAAGTTTACATAAAGTGTAAATCTAATAATACATATTAAAGTCTCATTAGTACCTGAACTTCAAGTTATTATCAGTGAGAAATGCAAAATATAAAAACCCTAAACTGCACGGATGCCTGAGAATTATGTGAAATTTGTTCCCAAACAACATTCTCATAGGTATAGATAACTTTAAAGTGAACCTTCTATGGCTTTATAAATGGGCTGGACTGCATTATAACGGTATGTTATGTGCTCAGCTTACCTTCACCTCCTAAAAGCATCAAAAGCCAGAGCTGAGGTAAGTATATTTTATTGGGGGAGGTGCAGTTTGTTGCTCAATAGCTTTTTAAAGATATTTATCTTGGCTTGCAGGGAACTAACATAGAAATGGACCTTCCATTTTTTCCATGTAAGGCCTGATTTAACTCTGATTTAATTTATGACTCGGGAGGGGGGGGGGGTTATAATCATCATTAATAAGGATGAACTTTCTGAAAGTAACCTTGCCAAAACTCCACTAATATATTCTGACATCATTCAATTTAGGAACATGGGATAGGGTACTACCATTGTCTTGCTCTTTTATTTTCTGCAACTTTTTTCCTAAATGCACAAACTAGTTACTTTGGCGCACTCTAGAATATGTAGATTGTGTGTCCTAAAGTGGCTTAAAGTAGAAGTAAACCCATCGATGTAATCGTTTCAAAAAACAGTTACATTCCCAGCATGCCAGAAATGCTGACTGTCACATTGACTATGCTCTCAACCAAACTGTCAAACTCTCATGTCAGCATCATGGCAGTTGAAGATTAAACAGAGACCAAGCTAACAGCTTCCTTGGCTAAAAATGATAGGAGGGTTTACTTCCACTTTACATGAACAAGACCAAACCTCCACTGACTTTGCATAAACAATAACAGCCAATCAGTCAGTGCCACCTTGGGCGTAAATAACTGAATCTATGAGTTTAATGACAAAAGGGATACAAAGTGAAATAGTTCTATTTTCTCATAACTGTAAACATATCTGTTTAGCTCAAAAGCTTAGCTTTAAAGATTCCTCTCTATGATAATTCCCTCAACTCCTTTGAGTTATAACAGGGATTACACAAAATATTTATCCAATAGGTAAAAGCATAATAAAATCCTCATAGAGTTAGGGATGAACAAATTTCATTTCAGTTTGAACTGGGTTTGCCGAACCCAGGGGAAGTCTGCAAACCCCAAACTTAGCACAGAACTACAGTATATTATAGTCTATAGCAGTGTTCCTAGAATACTGCAATCACTGAGCAGCAAATTATATCACCTGTGATGTATTTCAGTTTTCTTGCAAAGCTGGCCTGTTAGTGTGCCCTGAGGACCAGAGTTGAGAAACACTCGTCTATAGTCTTTTTTTAAGGGTAATAAGCATAATGGCATTGAGGACTGGCACTGACATGGGGGACATATACCAAAAAAAATATACATTATCTTGTAGCTTTAAAATGCATAAATCTTGGACGATGCTCAAACGGTACGGTGTTGTCCTTTAACTGTTTCCCTGCCACTGACGTATGTCATATATTGGCACACCTTCCAATGGCCCTATTATTCTGCTTCTTGTCAATCTGCACCTAAAGAGAATCCTTACCTATTGAATCCCTGCAACTAGGCCATGTTTGAATGTTCTCCAAGGTAAGAACTTGTCAACAGACACAGGACCTCTGCAGGTGTTGGGGAGAATAGGAAAACGTTCTCAACAAATGTCTTCACTGTCCAGAAAACCCTTGAGTCTAGTACACTATGAGGTTGGCCTACTGGACCATTCATCTTCACCATCTTCTATTTCTCCTACTCTTACCATCTATCTCTACATCATAGGTCAGTCAATTCCAATACCAGCCTTTGTTGACTTTGGGGGTCATAGCTAACTATATTTAAGCACCCCCCTTGCCCTGGATATGGGGCTCATTTTCGAACCCATTTTTACTCCAATGTTTCTGTCAGCCATCAATGACATATTGCTCTCTGGTGACTCCATATTCCAGTAAAAAGTGCCTCATGAGAAATGCATTAGAGGGCTGTATTGTTAAAGACTCACCTTCCTGGTTTTGATGCAGGTCATTTGTTCTGTTATCCTGGGCCTTCCCTGGTGGGTCCACACTCGAAGTTCTGGCCAGGGGCCTTTCTGATATTCTTGGTATCTTCCTCCTTCTTTAGCAAGGAAAGCAATACTGCTGACCCATGCTCAGAATATTCCATACATTCCTGCTGCCTATAATAATTATTTTGACATCTTCAAGTGTGCTGCTGACACCTTACTTCCTCGACAATCTTTTGACTGAGACATTTTCTGATCTCTAGGTCTACACCTCCTAATGGAATAACTTCCCACTCCTAATTTCTATGACACACGCCATATACTAATATATTCCATACATTTTTAAAAATAACTCATCCAGAAATCCACCTTGCTGACTGGACCCACTTTATTATTGTCCAAGTCCAAGACTTTGCATTGAGTACTGGGGCTTGAATGCCTCTTAGAAATGCCAGATCCAGTGAAACTTAGATTTCAAGATCTCTAGGGAATGTTATATTACCTGTTGAATTGTAATGGCTTCAGCCCAGTAGAACACTCCTGGACTTTGGCATTGCATGTTTTTTGTACTCTGCTTTTGTGAAAGTTTTGTGGTGGAGTATAGTCATAGTCACTTACCTCCCATGATCCAAAGCCAGCACTTCCATCCTCAATACCAATTAATTTTTACTAAGTGTGTTGCAATCACATTGCATTATGCGTCATATGATGTGCTGGATCTGTAATTTTTTCTATATTCTAGAGCAGGCCTTACCTCAGCCTTTGCCTTCTTCTATAAAGACTTCCTCCATTACTTCCTGGTATACATCCTCTGGGATGTGAAAACTGTTAGTAGTGTGAGGAAGTACTTCAGTAGCTGACCTCATATCAAATACACGTGTACCAGACAGCCCCTTCTAAGAGATTGCTCACACACACCTCTGTAGTTTCATGCTTGTCCATTTTTTAGGCATTTTTATGTCAGTGAACACCATTCTCTATTAATACATAGCCAGTGTTTTCCTCTGTTGATCGATTATTTTTGCTTGGATCGTTCATTTGGGATTGCGTGCAGGAGATGACACATACACAAATAAATGGAGAGAACTTGGAAGATGCCATTACTGACCTCTTCTTGAAAAAGCTAGTTGTTTATCTGCTATGATAACCTGATTGACATTTAGAAAATTACACATTTCTCTAATTTTCCTGATCTGCTTATTTGTTCTCGAATATTTTATAAGGTATCAAAATGTATGAGTCAGCTCGACATCCAGGCAACTGGAAATTCATAAAGGAGTCAGATATGTCAGATCCTATATTTCTTTTATGACAGATTACTATATAAATAAGATCACTGATTATATACTATAATCCACAATGTCATTCTCTCTCTCTCTCTCTCTCTCTCTCTCTCTCTCTCTTTCTTTCTCTCTCTCTATTTCTCTTTCTTTCTCTCTCCCTCTCTCTCTTTCTCTCTCTCTCTCTCTCCCCCCTACTTCAGTGGAGTTGTGGGGCAATGTCATTATGATTTCCACTTCATCTAATCAAAGAATGGCTTGTATTCATTGAAAAAACACAATAAAAATACAATGTTCTCTAAATGATGGCAGTGCCTAGTGAGAGACCCCCTGTGGTCACTATGCAGAAGGGCAGCAGCTTGGCGCAGGATCCAGAAGACTGATGCCATCATTATAGCAATGGTGAATCCTACAGGGATTTGCAGCTTACACAGGAATAATCATGTATGAGATATGCATATTTACAGTGGTCTAAGCTGGACCAATGTAGCAATGCAAAAAAAAAAAAAAATGTCTGAACTTAATTTTAAAGCCATATAGAAAGAAGAGGACAATTAAGAATTTGTTTCATTGATGTTAAAAATAAGCATCTTTGGATCAGATCTCGAATTTTATAATTATAATGACATGACAGGGAAAAATTAAATGTATCATCATTGCTTAAAATACAATATCCAAAACTTGATAAACTAAGCAATGTTTCGAAAGTGTATTGTGCCTAGAATATACACTATAATTTCATTGTTAATCAATGAGTTTTCCTTTATTGGGTGAAAAATAAATATGCATTGTAAAGTATTTATAAGGTAAGTGTAGAAAACAAGGAACTAATGAAAAATTGGCAAACAATTCCACAGAAATATAAGGGAAAATTCAGTTGTTAGTGTAGGTAAAAATGGATGTACTGTACATGATATGAAATGTGATAATTATGGGTCAACAAAAACAAAAGTACACTTATTTACAGATGTATACTTGGTATTATAGCTATATGTACTATCCAGCAAATTCAATTGAAGATATGAGCCTGACATGAGGGTATGTTTTCATGGGTACTAAAGTATAGCAACTCTCTAGGTTGTGACCAGCCTAAAAAATTTCAAAAAGCAATGAATTTGACATCCAGATGAACGTATTACAATTCACTAGAGATTTAATAGCAAAGCCCTCTGCCTGCATGTTCATTCACTAGAAATATTATTCTCACTGTGTTGCACTGCTGGGACAAAATGCAATTACAGAATTTAAATACAATGGGGACAGTATCTAGGGCCCTTTAAGTGTTTAAGGGGGCATTCATACTCTGATCAGCCCCCTGCCCACAGACCCCCACAACCACTCATCCAAGGTTGTTAGGAAGAGGCTCTTTTCATCAACCAGTGAAGGCATTTTTATCCCCCTAATAAATCACTCAGTGCTCAGTGTTGTCTGCATACAGTGTAATGCTCTATCTTCCACTACTAACAGGAAGCAGGCTCACTAATTCAGGGAGCCCTCCAGATATAAAGCATCTAATAGAACTGTCCATCACTTGTATTTCTCATTCACATGAACATTCAGGTTAGGAAAGATCTAACAGTGGTGTTAATCCCAGTTAGCCTCCATGGACACTGTTTTAAACGTAGATGCACTCAAAGATTTCAGGACTCAGGACTCCTCATCACTCCTGGACTTCTGCTCAGCGCTTCCAGATATACTACAGTATACAAGTTATAGGAAGCAATGAGCAGGAGCTCTCTTTAAAGTGTTGGTACAGGCCGTGAACTGTAAAATTTTTCATAACTGAAAAGTCTATTTTCTGTGGGGAGATGAAGCTTGAGAACAATATGTTCTGCAGACAAACCTAAGAGTAAAAATTTAGAGAAATTATTTTGTGGATGTCAAACAGATTGTGTGTCCTTCAAATAATGTGTTCCTCTGTCCTTTGCTCCACTATGTGCAGCTGATTTTGTAAGTTCAAGGAGTCTTATTTAAAAACTTACAGGTTGCTTGTAGTTACAGTACATACACCATGAATGAATAGACAACTCCCAAATCAGGGGGATTTGCAAACCCATCTGAAATTATGTACTTTATATAGATGTTTTCCAAAATGCATAAAATCACACTATTCACATCAGAATTATGTGCATTTTTTTAAATTGATGATTCTCTGCAGATCAAACACTATATATTGCTGATTCTCCTGATTTCTACATATACAAACTTGCTGTAGATAAAACAAACCAAACAAAACCACTATTGAACTTCTTGATGTTTACCTGAAATTAATGTTACAGTAATCTATAAAATATTTATAAACTGTCCTTGTTTCTCAGATATGTCAGACAGAAACATGTTTTCATCAGGGCTTTTATATTTAATTTCAAAGCAAATTGTATACTTCATATTTAAGATTTTGTTTAATCAGCTCAGCATGATTCTATTGATAGTGAATAAGAAAATGGAGATAGCAGTTTGAAATTTCATGTGACATTTCCACGCCGTGATCTTCCTTTCATCAGAGAATGCATCGCTGATTACTATTTCTCTTTTTTCTTTTGGTAACGATGGAGATAAAGATGTGAAATTAAGGATTACATTGTGCATACATTTGACAAATAACAAAAGTGCTTCACACAAAAATTAGTGCTTGGCTCCAAAAACACAACATAAGCAAGCAAACTGTAAATACATATCAGTAATAGTACAGAAAAACTGAAGAAAATCTAAATCCAGTAATAATGAATAACATGTTTGCCTTATGTTCATTTATATTGTGAAGGCATCAATATTTACCACAATGACTATAACATCTATTTAAAGTGGTCATACCAATAATTTAACAACTCTGCATAAATACATTTTTGACATGGGACAATACAGAAATGTAGGTATCAGTGTCATTGTATTGAGGCTTGTGCTCTGCTGTACCTTTCACGATACAGACATGAATTTGGTGCTTAACTGATGATGGGCTTTCTTTGCTATGTACCCCTGTTGAGTCTTGTTATTTGTCATGATTGTTGCTGTTTTCTTCTCTAAATCTTGCCATCCAAATTGTTGCTTCTCCTTTGCCTGTTTCTGCTTCTACAATCATCTCTGGTATTGCCTGCATTCAAGGCACTTATTCTGCACCCTGTCACTTCATCTCATTCTAGTTAATGTTCTTGTCAGTTCAATACTTGTAGTTTTCCTGGTTCACACTGTCTTACCAGTTCTCTGTACTTTTAGTACTGTCTCTTAGCTTATCTGATCCCTGCATTCAGTCCACCTAGACCCTTCTACTGTACATTACTATGCTTGATTTTCTTTATTCCAATCCTCTGACCATTTAGGCTCTGACTACTTATTTTTCCTTACTAGTAGAGTTGAGTTAGATATGATAAACATCTGTTAAGGTGCAAAACAGGGCCCAGGGAAAACAAGAGAATTATCAGCAGACTCAAAAGAAGTGTAAGCAGGTGTCTACAAAAGGGCTGTTATGTATTGCCTTTTTGTTGAGAACTGTAAAAGCTATGTTATTAGGTATGGTGTTGTAAGTACAGTATGTGGCTGCCCTGGGACATAAAAAGTTAAGGAGTCTTCTCTTACTTCTTGGACAGGCTGATCTGAGGTGATAATGTTGTTTGGTTTGGCATATAAATACAGGAGATCAGCATTGGGCAGGGGGCTGTAGGTTTGCATATGTAAGATATGTAAGATATGATACTTTACTTTGTTTACTCTTGCCCTTAAAGTCCCAACAACCTTGGTTTGAGGCACCATACCCAAAACACTGCATATATAAGAACAACTTTTGCAGGATGTAAGGACTTTCATTCTACAAGACACCTACAACGGGAACCCAACCAGGGTTCTGGAGTAAGGACTGAGCCACTCATGGGTCCTGCTAATATCTTGAGGTATGATGCCAGATTTTGGGGGAAGGGCAACAAGGGCAGCACAGCCATACATATAATGGATCAGTATTAGCACAAGTTGATGTGTTGGAGAGACTATGTTCCTGTTGTGGATGTAATGAAGATTTCCTTAAAAAAGCCTCAAATTTTTTGAGAATCACTTCCTGGTCTGAAGTTATTTGAGGTCACGTCGTGTATGTAAGGTGTATCACACAGCATGGTCAAATTTATTTGTAAGGATACAGTAAAGATGTTCCATGTGCGGCTGAGTCAACCCTTGTGGTATAATAATTGTAGAAGATTGGTGATAACATCAAGATCAGCACTTAGTAGACTTCAACACCTCCACCAAAACAGCAGGGTCACCCGGTGTGACTTGCTCAGTGAATGACCAACAAGGAAAACAGATTTACCATACAGAAGCTTCTAGCAAAGATCCATTCCCAGCGACAAGGAGATATACAGGTGGATATCTGGAGGTATATTGGAGGTGCCTTTTTAACTCCTGGTTATCGGTGGATACTGTCTATTTATCCTGTCCCTGCTTGAATTGACCCCCTGTAATTAAGGGGTTAGTTTCATCTGGTAAGCCTTTAGTGCACACCGGGTGACCCTGCTGTTTTGGTGGAGGTGTTGAAGTCTACTAAGTGCTTATCTTGCTGTTATCACCAATCTTCTACAATTATTATATATTGGACATTACTACTGGATTTTTGATCCACTGTGTTTTATTGTGGACTGTTATTTGGTTGCACAAACATTTATTCATTATTTGTTTATTTATTTATATATTTGCACTTGCAATTATTTATGTGGATTGCCAGGTGATTGCAAAGTCACATATTTATCCGTTTTCATTTGCACCTTTGATATTTGCACTTTAATCCTTATTTATTCACACATGCACTTTATACTTATCACAATTTTTTGGTTCATCTAAGTGTATTTCGATTGAGCGCAACCTTTTATTTAGCAATAACTACTTATTCCAATACACGTTTCTTACGTTTTTGTTGCCGCTCCTGATTAGGAAATTTTTTTTCTCCTGCACTTTATGAATTTTTATGAATTTTTCTTATTTATTAATCACTAATTTAAATAGTCCATTGCGATGGTTCTTGTTGGTGATTAGCACCATCATTTTTTCTTATATCCTTATATTAAAAGTCAGCAGCTACAGTATTTGTAGCTGCTGACTTTAAATTTTTTTTTACAGGTTGGAACTCCTCTCTAAGATTGCTCAAAGCAGAAATGTCATCCCTAACTCGTTCTCTTATTGTGTTGATTGGATAAAAAGTAGATACGTAGAAAAGAAGGACACATAAGGTTTAGACATAACCTCAAAAACCTTTGTGTACCATTTTATTATTTTGTTCAGTGTTTTTATACACTACATTTATCAGCATTATATAGCAGCACTAAACGTAACAATGATTGTTGTAGTATGAAACGGTCAAAGGATGAAGTGGGAGGAGGTCTCATCCTTTGTATTGAATTACATTTTTTCCTTTAAAACTTTTGCCTTTGAACTTTTTTTATCCTCCACACATTTTACAGAACATTAGGTACAAAACATTCTGAAAACCTTGAAAACACAGTACTTTTCATAAAACAGTAGTAGTAGAGTAGCTCAGGTTAACAAATTGATTATGACATTTAAAATGTAATTGTTAAAAAAAAAAGTATAAGATTATAACAGTGGCTAATGGAGCCCACTAAATCATTTGTTTTGCTTTTTTGTTTTAATACCTACATTTTCCAAAGGCTCCAAGCCAGTCAAGTAAGACTGCAGGGTCCTTTTTCTTTTTGCCACTTCTCCAGGCTAAGGGGTTTATACCAATTCAGAGAATAAAACAGATGTGATGACATCAGTGCTACGCTCTGCACCAGTACAGCTTAAATGAAGGGTGCTGTGGTTACACCTCAGAGGGTGAGGCCAAGACACCCTGTATTCGCAGTAGAGTCCTTGGTATTATAGATTGAGTGACATTGAGTGTGATTTGACCATGAAGACCAAGGACATCATTACCAAAAAAGAGGTACTGCAGGGACAGCTCTAGATTAAGCATCCCTGTCAGTAGTAAATGGGTTGTTTCATTCTTCTAACTACTACATCTGCAAGACAGCTTGTTATTTTGAAAAACAACAAACTTAGTGGGCAGATCTCCAAGTAAAAATAAGGAAAACTAGTGCAGCCATCATTTTAAATAGCCGGTGTTTTGAAATATAATAAAAGGTTTGCTTTTGGGTCTTATGGTGCTTTAAATATGGCAGAGCAATATCAGCATGGCTGAGAATCAGTAGTTCTTTTCATAATTAAAGCAAAACATTGATTAAAACATAATTAATACAAAACATAATTAACATAAAACAATACAAAACATAATTAAAGCATTAATGAGAGTTGGCAGGTCTTGTCATAATCTGCATCTTTTCAAAATATTATTTCAATTTATTGCAAGACTTACAGCTTAATTTGCCCTCTTCCAGTGTTATTAGCCCTGCAATCCTCATCAATACTCCATCTGTTGTCGCCGTCATTTTCTCCACCTTCTTCTGGTGCAGTATTTTTTTTCTTTTAGTCACTGTGTTGCTCCTGAAGATGTACCGGAGTTACTTTGCCTCAGAACCTGGCCCAATTCTTGTCATCTTACATTGACTTAGTGGCTAGTGCATCTTTTTTTGCAGTACTGGAATCCTCAGGTCAAATCCAGGCCAGGTCACTATTTGTATGAAGTTTGCATGTTCCCCATCCCCATGTGATACCATGTACATTTCAAAGACATGCTGGTAGGTTGATTTGCTTCTGTCTAAAGTGGCTCTGGCATATGCGTGTATGCATGCACTGCAGAAAGTGTTGGTGCTATATAAATGCCTATAATAAATAACTAAATTATACTGATGCTGAGAGTGGGCCAGGAGTATACACTACACTGTGATTGTGACAGTGCAGATGCCAAAAATGGACTAGGCAGTGTACACATAAAGGAGGAAATTATTTGTTTGAGACAGATTCTATCTCAACTGGTGCTGTCTTCCATAATACCATTTCGCTTCTATATTTACTTTTTTCCACACAGATTAAAAAATTTAAATTTAAAACTGATTGGCTGCATTCCAAAGTTTGGCTGTCATAAAACTCTTACCTCTTTCTCCTATCAAAGTCTGTTCCTCTCAAAAGCTCTACCTCTGAGCACTGATATAGTTCTGCTTGACATTATTACTAGAATTTGCATTGCATCACTGATAATTACTATTGGGTGGCACATCCCTTATGTAGCATTATTTTTCATCAAGTTTTTAACTGTAAAGCTCTGTTTTTTTTTTTTTTTTTTTCCTAGGAGTGATGTTTTAGTCTGATTTACAAAAGTTTAACAAATAGACCAGCCACTTGGAAGAAAGAACCTGGCTCTCAGGCTGTTAGCTAGTGTGATCTAAAGTTTTTTTTTACTAAAGACAAATAATCTGTTCACTTTGAAAGAGGATTTTTCCCCAAGCTTAAGCCTGGTACACATTATTCGTTTTTTTCCTTTCAACCCAGTGGGTTGAACGAAAAAAAACCTGACAACTCTGGTCGGAGGCGCTATACTAACGGTGTGAAGTTAGTATAGTGATCTCCCCCACTGTATGGGAGTTGATCGGCTGCTTGTTTTCCAACATGTTCGTCCGACAGAAGCCAGCTTCTGTCAGATAGACCATCATACACACGGGCAGAAATGCTGTTCTTTGGGTGAATGGGTACTCTTTGCAAAGTGAAATTTCACAGAATTTACCAAGGTCTAGGGAAAATCCCCTTGCAATCTACTGAGCTAGCCAGAACTAGTTTGTGAGGGAGTCTATTTCAGGTGAGAGTACATCTGAGAAGCAGATTTGTTACTGTGGTTAAAGGACTGAATAAATCACAATATACTGAGACAATATTCTGAATGCCTTGTTTACATTTCGAAAAATGTAAGTAGTATTCTTTAGGATGTGTATGAAAGATTTTACGTTTTAAACAAAAAAACACTATTCTGAGTTTCTCTTTCTATGTGGCCTAGTGGAGAAGGCTGCCTCAAAGTGAAAGCTCCATAAAGCAATTACGGTTTCTGTAATTGAGATCTGAATGCCCATTTTTGGTCCTATAAGGGACATAAGCACTTTTGACCATACATAGTATATAAGGTCCTGGTTTTCAGGTGAGGGCATATCTGATGGTGGTGGCAACATAGGCATGAAGATAATTAGTATACGCATGATTATGGTGGAATAACTTTGCAAGAAAGCACATTGGATTGTCCAAGTCTTTATGCAATAAGGACATTCAATCAAGGAAAACACACAGATCTTACGTTTAGGAGACTTTGTTATTTGTTTTATTTCTGTTAAAATATTTTATTGCATCACTTTATGAAAGTTTTTCAAATGTGTTTAAATAATACTCTTTGATAATAAGGAAAAAAGTGCTACGCCATGTTATTATTGATATGGTTTCTATCACACTTGTATGAGGGTGTGAGGAGGTGACAGCAGATGGAAGTTAAATTCAATTGGGTGCCATAGCAGCTCAAATTTTCTTTTATTGTTTGTAACAAATAATTGGTACATCTCCATAAAGCTCAGCTTTTCCTTCAGGAGCAACTTTGGACAGCTTATCTGGCAATGTGAATTCTTCTTGCATTACCACCCTAGAAAGAGCAACAGGGTGGCAGATGTCCCGCTTAAGTACCCATTAGTCATGCCTCTCCTAGATGTGGAGGAAGAAACTGAAGAGATAGAAACAAATCACTGACTTGACTTTAGGAGGTTCTAAGAAAAGGCCTCAAGTAAATCTCATTCATGTAATAGAAGAGTATAACCCGGTCCTCTGGTAGGGGGGCAAGCACACAGGGGGACCCACACAGGGAGGGGGATTAGTGATAGACCACAATTGCAGAACTCTTCCTCCAGCAGCTGGTCTCTCCCCCTCTACCTGCTGCCAGCTTTTATCTGCTGAGAAAGAGACAGTTGTCCCTCACTAATCCCCCTCCCTGTGTGCCCCCCCCCCCCCCAGCCCTGGCTCTAATGTTAGCTCTGCTCCTAAGTTATCTCTGTAACTTTTTTTCTCTCCCTCTGTCTCTCTGATCCCGAAGCTTCAACTGCCCAGCAGGTGTATTTTTTTCATCTCATCTTCATTTTTATTTATTAACTCAGTTTTGTCTTTTAGATTTAGCAGGGATTCTGTGAGTTATGTTGTATTTGTGTCTGCTAATAATGATTTTATTGTATTTTTAGTGAAATATAGCTTTAATATTTTCTTGGGGGGGCGCCCTGTCAGTTAGTCTGTATGGGGCCCCTCAATTTCTATCAGCAGCCCTGAAAATAACTGTACCGGGACACTCAAAGCTACCACCATAAATCAACAAACTGATGTGTGAGTGGTCCTATCTTGACCTGAGTGATAGTACAGTGCTAAAATTGTCCTCCCTGACTCTTTACTGACCTGGTAGGTGGTACTGTCAAGGACCAAGGCTTTCTCTATGGCAGAAAGAATCCATGTAGAAGCAGAACACTGGAGCTTTCTACAAAATGTTTGTGAGGCCCTTGTTCCACCTTGAAAACGTATGCCCCACTGGAAGCACTGAACATTAACTTTCTTACATTCAACATCATGTTTTAGTTTTGGAGGACCACTTTAAAAGTTTTTATTGGCAATAATAACCAGGCCACCACCCAAATGTGTAGGTGAATCACATCTGCCTTACTTATGGCTGTCTGCAGATGATACAGTGAAACCAGGAACCATGCTTAAAAGCCAAGTTCTACTAAGAATGGGGCCACTAAGCATTAGGAAGCTACAGTGGTGATCGAAAGTTTGGGCACCCCAGGTAAAAATTTGTATTAATGTGCATAAAGAAGCCAAGGAAAGAAGGAAACATCTCCAAAAGGCATCAAATTACAGATTAGACAACAAAAGTTATATTTTATTTCCATCATTGACACTTTCAAAATTACAGAAAACAAAAAAATTACGTCTGCAAAAGTTTGGGCACCCTGCAGAGTTAATATATTGTACTGCCCCCTTTGGCAAGTATCACAGCTTGTAAACGCTTTTTGTAGCCAGCCAAGAGTCTTTCAATTCTTGTTTGAGGTATCTTTGCCCATTCTTCCTTCAAAACTTGTCCATGTGGTACCCCAGTGGCAACTCTAGGAACAATATATTGGGGGCATATAAGATACCACAGACAAAACTGGGGGGGCACTAATAATTTTCACCACCAAATCATACAGTAAATATATATATATATATATATATATATACAGTATCTCAAAAAAGTAAGCATTTTTGTAGTAATTTTATCATATGTGTTCATGTGACAACGCTGAAGATATGACACTTTGCTACAATGTAAAGTAGCGAGTGTACAGCTTGTATAACAGTGTACATTTTCTGCCCCCTCAAAATAACTCAATACATAGCCATTAACCACTTCAGCTCTGGAAGATTTTACCCCCTTAATGACCAGGCCATTTTTTGCGATTCGGCACTGCGTTACTTTAACGAAAAATTGCGTGGCCATGCGACGCTGTATCTAAATACAATTGATGTCCTTTTTTTTTTACACAAATAGAGATTTCTTTTGGTGGTATTTGATCACCTCTGGGTTTTTTAGATTTTGCGCTATAAACAAAAAAATAGCGGCAATATTGAAAAAAACACAATATTTTTTACTTTCTGCTATTGTATTCTGCTACATAAAAAAGGGGATTCACTCCAGAAATAAAGAGATTATTCTCCCGCTCTACAAGACTCTGGTCCGGCCACATCTGGAGTATGCTGTCCAGTTCTGGGCACCGGTCCTCAGGAAGGATGTGCTGAAACTGGAGAGAGTCCAGAGAAGGGCAACCAAAATAATTAGGGGAATGGAGGGCATCGGCTATGAGGAAAGACTACAAGCACTGAACCTATTCTCTCTGGAGAAGAGACGATCGAGGGGGGATATGATATCAATGTACAAAGACTGTACTGGCGACCCTAGCATAAGGAACAAACTTTTCAGAGAAAGGGAATACAAGAATAAGACATGTGGCCACTCACTAAAACTAGAGGAAAAATGGTTTAACCTTAAAATACGTAAGGAGTAGGGTTGAGCGAACACCTAGATGTCCGTGTTCGACGGGTTCGGCCGAACTTTAAAAAAAAGTCCGGGTCCGTGTCCCGGACTTTTACCGAACTTTTCCCGGACACCGAACCCCATTGAAGTCAATGGGGACCCGAACTTTAAGGCACTAAAATGGCTCTAAAACACCAAAGGAAAGGGCTAGAGTGCTGCAAATGGCAGCAAAACGTAATTAAGAGCATGGCAAGTGCTCTGCAAACAAATGTGGATAGGGAAATAACTTAAAACAACAAAAAAAAACAGAAAAATAAAACAATGTTCTTCTTCATCTCTGAAGGACGAGGCCCATATGGAGTAGGAGGGAGGTTGAGGTGGTGGTGGATGTGGCGGTGACTAGACATATGCCGGTTTTCGGTAATTCGATATATCGCGGTATTGCATAGCCACGGTATTGTTATTGTGGCATTTTTAAAATACCGAGTTTCTCTGTCAAGTCTGCCTGACTTGTGAATTGATACATTTCAGTGAGCTGGATGACTCATTCACTCACTCAGCTAACACCTTTCAGCATTAAGTCTCCTAACTATAAACAAAAATGATTACATTTGTATCTTTTCCTTCCCTCTGCCAGGGAGAAAGGAAGTTTAACCTCTTAAAGACTGGATCTTTTTCTGACACTTGCTGTTTGCAAGTTAAAATCAGTTTTTTTTTTGCTAGAAAAGTACTTAGAACCCCCAAACATTTTATATATTTTTTTAGCAGAGACCCTACAGAATAAAATGGCGATTGTTGTAATATTTTATGTCACACTGTATTTGCGCAGCAGTCTTTCAAACGCAATGATTAGACTTTAATGAATAAAAAAAAAAAAAAAAACGTAACAGTAAAGTTATCCCAATTTTTTTTTTTTTTGTTACACAGAGAATCGTGAGAGAATCGTGATCTTTATTCCAAGCTAAAAAATCGTGATTCTCATTTTGGCCAGAATCGTGCAGCTCTAATAAATATATATATACACACACACACGCCTAGCAGCCCACATTACATTATTATATAGCCATCAAGCAGTGTCTGGCCTACCTGGTGATGACTGGTCCTGGCGCTCTGATCCGATGGCCTGGTCTTTAAAGGGGCAAATCCTTGCGATCCAGAAGTGGTTAAACCTGCAGGAGGACCGGTGTTTTTATCTATTAATGACTTTACTATTGCTTTAGGCCTGGTTCACATGTATGCGGGTTGGTGGTTCACATGTATGCGGGTTGGCGGTTCACATGTATGCGGGTTGGCGGCCCACATTTGCACAGGCATAGCAGCCCATTGATTTGAACGGGCTGCTATGCCCTCATTTTCCGCAGAAAAAAGGTGCATGCAGCATTTTTTTTAAATTCAGTGGCCTTGAAATCCATCCTGCTTTTGCACCATGCGACTAACCTGCAGTTCCTGCTCTGGCAAGCTTTCTGCATTTTTTGTATACGTGGGCACGGCATTTAAAAATAAACAGTTTGCGTGTGCAGCAACGGCAGGTAAGTCGCATGGTGCAAAAGAAGGATGGATTTCATGGCCACTGCATTTTTTTAAATTCTGCATGCACCTTTTTTCAGCTGAAAACGCAGGCATAGCAGCTCAAGCCCATTCACATCAATGGGCTGCTATGCCTGTGCAAATGTGGGCCCCCAACCCGCATACATGTGAACCAGGCCTAAAGCAATAGTAAAGTCATTAATAGATAAAAACACCGGTCCTCCTGCAGGTTTAACCAATTAATGACTTTACTATTGCTTTAGGCCTGGTTCACATGTATGCGGGTTGGGGGCCCACATTTGCACAGGCATAGCAGCCCATTGATGTGAATGGGCTTGAGCTGCTATGCCTGCGTTTTCAGCTGAAAAAAGGTGCATGCAGAATTTAAAAAAATGCAGTGGCCATGAAATCCATCCTTCTTTTGCACCATGCGACTTACCTGCCGTTGCTGCACACGCAAACTGTTTATTTTTAAATGCCGTGCCCACGTATACAAAAAATGCAGAAAGCTTGCCAGAGCAGGAACTGCAGGTTAGTCGCATGGTGCAAAAGCAGGATGGATTTCAAGGCCACTGAATTTTAAAAAAATGCTGCATGCACCTTTTTTCTGCGGAAAATGAGGGCATAGCAGCCCATTCAAATCAATGGGCTGCTATGCCTGTGCAAATGTGAACCACCAACCCGCATACATGTGAACCAGGCCTAAAGCAATAGTAAAGTAATTTATAAACAACACCTCCTTCAGGTTTAACCACTTCTTGACCACAAGGATTTGCCCTCTTAATGACCAGGCCATCGGATCGGAGCCGAGCGCCAGAACCAGTTATCACCAGTTAGGCCAGACACTGCTTGATGACCTATTTTAGGCCTGGTTCACAGAGTCTGTACTGACTGACTATATAATAATGTGCATAAGTGAACCAAAGCCCCTAAATTCAGCAATGAAATTGAAGTGAGGTGGAAATTTAATAATTTAAATTTAATAATAGAATACCGTGATAATACCGTATACCGTGGCAAAACCTTAATCAATTAATCGCAGCATGAAAATCTGATACCGTCACAAGCCTAGCGGTGACATAGGCGTGCGCACAGGGTGTGCTGGGTGTGCCTGGGCACACCCTAATCACCTAGGGCACATAGCATTGCCAGTGAGGAGATGGGAAAGATCTCCCTGGGACCTGCTCTGCTCTATTTCTCCTTGCCTACAGGTACATGGCCCCGATACATTACTCTCCCTGCTGGCAAACACATGCATGTGTATTTCAACTTTGGGGTGCACACCTTAATGCAATAGGCTGCGCACACCTATGGGCGGTGTAGGTGGAAGCGGCGGTGGAGGAGGACCAGGGCCGGATTAACAGCATCATGGGCTTGGTGCTGAGGATTTTGAAGGGCCTTAAGGGCCGTGCCTTGCCATGCACCCAGAGGAGGAAGGGTGCAGCCATGCATGCCTAATTCAACATGGGATGCTGTCTCTGAAGCCCATAAACACATCCATGCATCGCCAACTGTCCCTCCTTGTCCGGCCTTCACGCTGTGTGGGGAGGTTCTGAGGGTGCTGCCTGGGGAAGCGAGCATAGAAGCCAGACTTCTGTGTTTACAAGTGACAGAAGAGCGGTAACAGTGAATATGGCCAACCCGGGGCCTATATAAAAGGTAGGGGCCTGGAGCTGCAGCTCCAATAGCCCCTACATTAATCTGGCCCTGAGGAGGAGGACGAGGTAGCCAACACTGCTTCTTTTCAAAAATTTTAAATGAGGGTACACCCCAAAAGAGTGAGAAAGAGCAAAAATGGAACAATGGGTGGGTAAGGTCGGTATCCATTGCTATTCTGCATAAGGTACGGAAAAGTCCCGTGGGATCCATGCCTGGTTCATTTTAATGAACGTGAGCTTGTCCACATTGTCTCTGGACAGGCGGCTGCGCTTGTCTGTTATAACGCCCCCAGCCGTGCTAAATACCCGTTCAGATAATACACTGGCTGCAGGGCACGCCAGCACCTCCAAGGCGTAAAGGGCAAGCTCAAGCCATGTGCCCAATTTGGAGACCCAGAAGTTGAAGGGGGCAGACCCGTCATTCACTACATGTAGGCGTGTGCACACATACTGCTCCACCATGTTGGTAAAATGCTGCCTCCTGCTAAGACGTTCCATCTGAGCTGCTGGTGCTGCTGTTTGTTGTGGCGTGCTGACAAAGCTTTTCCACATTTCGGCCATGCTAACCCTGCCTTCTGAGGTGCTGGCGGTGCCCTGGTTGCGTTGGCGACCTCCTCCTCCTCCTCCTCCTCCTCCTCTGCCTTGTGCTTCCACTGTGGCCCCGCTGTCAGATGGGAATGCCAGCAGCATGGCGTCTACCAGCGTGCGCTTGTACTCGCGCATCTTGCGATCGCGCTCCAGTGAGTGAATTAAGGACGGTACGTTGTCCTTGTAACGGGGATCCAGCAGCGTGGCCACCCAGTAATCAGCACAAGTTAGAATGTGGGCAACTCGGCGGTCGTTGTGGAGACACTGCAGCATGTAATCGCTCATGTGTGCCAGGCTGCCCAGAGGCAACGAAAGGCTGTCCTCTGTGGGAGGTGTATCGTCCGTGTCCTCTGTATCCCCCCAGCCACGCACCAGTGATGGCCATGAGCTGGCCTGGGTGCCACCCTGCTGTGAACATGGTTCCATCTCCTCCTCCAGCTCCTCCTCCTCCTCATCCTCCTCATCCTCCAGAACTGTGCCCCTGCTGGACAATTGCGTCCCTGGCGTTTGCGTGTGCAGGAACCCACCCTCGGAGCCCCTTGCGAATGACTGCCCTGAAAGCCTTGGAAATGTTACCTCTTCATCCTCCTCCTCCTCCTCATCCTGTGCCACATCCTCTTCCATCATCGCCCGAATTGTTTTTTCAAGGAGGCATGGAAGTGGGATAGTTAAGCTGAGAACGGCGTCATTGCCACTGGCCATGTTGGTGGAGTACTCAAAACAGCGCAACAAGGCACACAGGTCTCGCATGGAGGCCCAGTTAAATTAAATAGCGGAATAGAAAATATGATCCAAAAAAAGTGTATGTATATCACACGTACACAACCACACTGGGCCCCAATTACTATTGTTTGTACCCCTAAAAGGCTAGATGAGGAGTAGGGGGATTATGGAACAGGCAGCACCCTCAAACCTTCAGAAGTATGAGATGAACCCCAACAACTTGGAAAGGTGGATCTCTCTCACACGTACCGACATAGACTTTCCCGCAATTCAATTGATCCTCAAAGGTTTTTATTGAATAGCGGAATAGGAAATATGATCAAAAAAAGTGTATGTATCTCGCACGTACACAACCACACTAGGCCCCAATTACTATTGTTTGTACCCCTAAAAGGCTAGATGAGGAGTAGGGGGGGTATGGAACAGGCAGCACCCTCAAACCTTCAGAAGTATGAGATGAACCCCAACAACTTGGAAAGGTGGATCTCTCTCACACGTACCGACACAGACTATCCCGCAATTCAATTGATCCTCAAAGGTTTTTATTGAATAGCGGAATAGGAAATATGATCAAAAAAAGTGTATGTATCTCGCACGTACACAACCACACTAGGCCCCAATTACTATTGTTTGTACCCCTAAAAGGCTAGATGAGGAGTAGGGGGGGTATGGAACAGGCAGCACCCTCAAACCTTCAGAAGTATGAGATGAACCCCAACAACTTGGAAAGGTGGATCTCTCTCACACGTACCAACACAGACTATCCCCCAATTTAACTGATCCCCAGAGGTTTTTGATTAAATAGCGGAATAGAAAATATGATCCCAAAAAAGTGTATGTATATCACACGTACACAACCACACTAGGCCCCAATTACTATTGTTTGTACCCCTAAAAGGCTAGGAGTAGGGGGAGTATGGAACAGGCAGCACCCTCAAACCTTCAGAAGTATGAGATGAACCTCAACAACTTGGAAAGGTGGATCTCTCTCACACGTACCAACACAGACTATCCCCCAATTTAACTGATCCCCAAAGGTTTTTGATTAAATAGCGGAATAGAAAATATGATCCCAAAAAAGTGTATGTATATCACACGTACACAACCACACTAGGCCCCAATTACTATTGTTTGTACCCCTAAAAGGCTAGGAGTAGGGGGAGTATGGAACAGGCAGCACCCTCAAACCTTCAGAAGTATGAGATGAACCCCAACAACTTGGAAAGGTGGATCTCTCTCACACGTACCAACACAGACTATCCCCCAATTTAACTGATCCCCAGAGGTTTTTGATTAAATAGCGGAATAGAAAATATGATCCCAAAAAAGTGTATGTATATCACACGTACACAACCACACTAGGCCCCAATTACTATTGTTTGTACCCCTAAAAGGCTAGGAGTAGGGGGAGTATGGAACAGGCAGCACCCTCAAACCTTCAGAAGTATGAGATGAACCCCAACAACTTGGAAAGGTGGATCTCTCTCACACGTACCAACACAGACTATCCCCCAATTTAACTGATCCCCAGAGGTTTTTGATTAAATAGCGGAATAGAAAATATGATCCCAAAAAAGTGTATGTATATCACACGTACACAACCACACTAGGCCCCAATTACTATTGTTTGTACCGCTAAAAGGCTAGGAGTAGGGGGAGTATGGAACAGGCAGCACCCTCAAACCTTCAGAAGTATGAGATGAACCTCAACAACTTGGAAAGGTGGATCTCTCTCACACGTACCAACACAGACTATCCCCCAATTTAACTGATCCCCAAAGGTTTTTGATTAAATAGCGGAATAGAAAATATGATCCCAAAAAAGTGTATGTATATCACACGTACACAACCACACTAGGCCCCAATTACTATTGTTTGTACCCCTAAAAGGCTAGATGAGGAGTAGGGGGAGTATGGAACAGGCAGCACCCTCAAACCTTCAGAAGTATGAGATGAACCCCAACAACTTGGAAAGGTGGATCTCTCTCACACGTACCGACACAGACTATCCCGCAATTCAATTGATCCTCAAAGGTTTTTATTGAATAGCGGAATAGGAAATATGATCAAAAAAAGTGTATGTATCTCGCACGTACACAACCACACTAGGCCCCAATTACTATTGTTTGTACCCCTAAAAGGCTAGATGAGGAGTAGGGGGGGTATGGAACAGGCAGCACCCTCAAACCTTCAGAAGTATGAGATGAACCCCAACAACTTGGAAAGGTGGATCTCTCTCACACGTACCGACACAGACTATCCCGCAATTCAATTGATCCTCAAAGGTTTTTATTGAATAGCGGAATAGGAAATATGATCAAAAAAAGTGTATGTATCTCGCACGTACACAACCACACTAGGCCCCAATTACTATTGTTTGTACCCCTAAAAGGCTAGATGAGGAGTAGGGGGGGTATGGAACAGGCAGCACCCTCAAACCTTCAGAAGTATGAGATGAACCCCAACAACTTGGAAAGGTGGATCTCTCTCACACGTACCAACACAGACTATCCCCCAATTTAACTGATCCCCAGAGGTTTTTGATTAAATAGCGGAATAGAAAATATGATCCCAAAAAAGTGTATGTATATCACACGTACACAACCACACTAGGCCCCAATTACTATTGTTTGTACCCCTAAAAGGCTAGGAGTAGGGGGAGTATGGAACAGGCAGCACCCTCAAACCTTCAGAAGTATGAGATGAACCTCAACAACTTGGAAAGGTGGATCTCTCTCACACGTACCAACACAGACTATCCCCCAATTTAACTGATCCCCAAAGGTTTTTGATTAAATAGCGGAATAGAAAATATGATCCCAAAAAAGTGTATGTATATCACACGTACACAACCACACTAGGCCCCAATTACTATTGTTTGTACCCCTAAAAGGCTAGGAGTAGGGGGAGTATGGAACAGGCAGCACCCTCAAACCTTCAGAAGTATGAGATGAACCCCAACAACTTGGAAAGGTGGATCTCTCTCACACGTACCAACACAGACTATCCCCCAATTTAACTGATCCCCAGAGGTTTTTGATTAAATAGCGGAATAGAAAATATGATCCCAAAAAAGTGTATGTATATCACACGTACACAACCACACTAGGCCCCAATTACTATTGTTTGTACCCCTAAAAGGCTAGGAGTAGGGGGAGTATGGAACAGGCAGCACCCTCAAACCTTCAGAAGTATGAGATGAACCCCAACAACTTGGAAAGGTGGATCTCTCTCACACGTACCAACACAGACTATCCCCCAATTTAACTGATCCCCAGAGGTTTTTGATTAAATAGCGGAATAGAAAATATGATCCCAAAAAAGTGTATGTATATCACACGTACACAACCACACTAGGCCCCAATTACTATTGTTTGTACCCCTAAAAGGCTAGGAGTAGGGGGAGTATGGAACAGGCAGCACCCTCAAACCTTCAGAAGTATGAGATGAACCTCAACAACTTGGAAAGGTGGATCTCTCTCACACGTACCAACACAGACTATCCCCCAATTTAACTGATCCCCAAAGGTTTTTGATTAAATAGCGGAATAGAAAATATGATCCCAAAAAAGTGTATGTATATCACACGTACACAACCACACTAGGCCCCAATTACTATTGTTTGTACCCCTAAAAGGCTAGGAGTAGGGGGAGTATGGAACAGGCAGCACCCTCAAACCTTCAGAAGTATGAGATGAACCCCAACAACTTGGAAAGGTGGATCTCTCTCACACGTACCAACACAGACTATCCCCCAATTTAACTGATCCCCAGAGGTTTTTGATTAAATAGCGGAATAGAAAATATGATCCCAAAAAAGTGTATGTATATCACACGTACACAACCACACTAGGCCCCAATTACTATTGTTTGTACCCCTAAAAGGCTAGGAGTAGGGGGAGTATGGAACAGGCAGCACCCTCAAACCTTCAGAAGTATGAGATGAACCCCAACAACTTGGAAAGGTGGATCTCTCTCACACGTACCAACACAGACTATCCCCCAATTTAACTGATCCCCAGAGGTTTTTGATTAAATAGCGGAATAGAAAATATGATCCCAAAAAAGTGTATGTATATCACACGTACACAACCACACTAGGCCCCAATTACTATTGTTTGTACCCCTAAAAGGCTAGGAGTAGGGGGAGTATGGAACAGGCAGCACCCTCAAACCTTCAGAAGTATGAGATGAACCTCAACAACTTGGAAAGGTGGATCTCTCTCACACGTACCAACACAGACTATCCCCCAATTTAACTGATCCCCAAAGGTTTTTGATTAAATAGCGGAATAGAAAATATGATCCCAAAAAAGTGTATGTATATCACACGTACACAACCACACTAGGCCCCAATTACTATTGTTTGTACCCCTAAAAGGCTAGATGAGGAGTAGGGGGAGTATGGAACAGGCAGCACCCTCAAACCTTCAGTATGAGATTGTGTTCACTGTACCCCACAAAGATTGAGTTCACTGCACCCCACAATGATTGTGTTCACTGCACCCCACAAAGATTGTGTTCACTGCACCTCACAAAGATTGTGTTCACTGTACCCCCCAAAGATTGTGTTCACTGCACCCCACAAAGATTCTGTTCACTGTACCCCACAAAGATTGTGTTCACTGCACCCCAAAAAGATTGTGTTCACTGCACCCCAAAAAGGATGTTGTTCACTGCACCCCAAAAAGGATGTTGTTCACTCCACCCCAAAAAGATTGTGTTCACTGCACCCCACAAAGATTGTGTTCACTGCACCCCAAAAAGATTGTGTTCACTGCACCCCAAAAATGATTTTGTTCACTGCACCCCAAAAAGGATTTTGTTCACTGCACCCCAAAAAGGATGTTGTTCACTCCACCCCAAAAAGATTGTGTTCACTGCACCCCAAAAAGATTGTGTTCACTGCACCCCACAAAGGATTTTGTTCACTGCACCCCAAAAAGATTGTGTTCACTGCACCCCAAAAAGGATGTTGTTCACTGCACCCCAAAAAGGATTTTGTTCACTGCACCCCAAAAAGATTGTGTTCACTGCACCCCACAAAGGATTTTGTTCACTGCACCCCACAAAGATTGTGTTCACTGCACACCAAAAAGGATTGTGTTCACTGCACCCCAAAAAGATTTTGTTCACTGCACCCCAAAAAGATTGTGTTCACTGCAGCCCAAAAAGATTGTGTTCACTGCAGCCCAAAAAGATTGTGTTCACTGCAGCCCAAAAAGATTGTGTTCACTGCAGCCCAAAAAGATTGTGTTCACTGCAGCCCAAAAAGATTGTGTTCACTGCAGCTCACACACAGAAAAATGGATGTGGATCACTGACACCTGCCTATCTCCAATCCCACACCACACAGCAATATCGATTGTAGTTTGTAGAACACAGTTTCCCTAAAATTCAGCAGACTCTGTCCCTAACAGGATTGAGAAGAGATCGTAGATCAGGATTGAGTGCAGACCCCACCCCCCACACAGCAATATCGATTGTAGTTTGTAGAAGACACTGACCCTATATAATTCAGCAGACTCTATCCCTAAAATGCCTACAACTCGCCCTGCCTAAACACTCCGACCTGTCCCTCAATTCTATCCGGACACAAATGGTTTTTTCCTGCCTATCTTTCCCTAATCAGCAGCCAGCACGTTGATGTGTGCTCTGTCCCTGAATCTAAGCAGCATAATGACGCCGCTGCGGCTGCCTCGAACTTATAAAGACTTGGTCACATGCTTCAGACGGCCAATCACAGCTACTGAGACATTTGCAGGCATGGCTGGGATGGCTTAAGGCACACCAGTTAAACGATTGTTGATTGGCTGTTGAAAGCCCGCCATGAAAAGAGCGCCAAAGCATGCAAAACCCGGAAATAAAACGACCGAACACGGATTTTTACCCGAACATACAGTAAAGTGTCCGTGTCCGTGTTCGGGTACAAAAAATCCAATTATTCGGTACGAACACGAATAATACAGTCCGTGTTCGCTCAACACTAGTAAGGAGTTCTTCACTGTCAGAGCAGTAAGGATGTGGAATTTTCCTCCACAAGCAGTCGTATCAGCAGGGAGCATCAATAGTTTCAAAAACCTATTAGATGGGCACCTTAAAGACCACAACATACAGGGGTATACAATGTACGGTTAACAGCAAACACACACACATCATAGGTGGAACTGGATGGACTGATGTCTTTTTTCAACTATGTAACTATGTAACTATAAAACGTTCCCAATATAAAAAAAATAAAAAATCTATTTTTTTTTATCAGTTTAGGCCAATTTGTATTCTGTTACATAATTTTGGTAAAAAAAAATCCAAAAAAGTGTATTTTAATTGGTTTGCGCAAAAGTTATAGCAGTTACAAACTACAGGATAGATTTTTGGACTTTTTATTTATTTTTTGTTTTTATTAGTACTGGTGGCGATCAGTGATTTTTTGCAGGACTGCGACGTTACGGCGGACAGATCGGACCCCTAACTTACATTTTTGACACTTTTTGGGGACCAGTGACATTAATACAGTAATCAGTGCTAAATAATATGCACTGTTACTGTATAAATGACACTGGCAGGGAAGGGGTTAACACGGGGGGTGATCAAAGGGGTTAATGTATGCCTAACAATGCTTACTGACTGTGGAGGGGAAGGGCTCTGGGACTGGCACAGAGAGATCCGGGTTTCAGCTTAGTTGAAACTCCTGATCTCTTTCTGCCTGTGTGACTGAAGACTTGCCTGCTTTGTTAACATAAGCAGGCGGGTCTTCTGTCAGTTTCCCTGACAGTTGCGGGAGGCCAGGGGTGATCGCCGCTCCTCCCGCGGCCCACCTCCCGTTGTGTCTCATCACAGCGGGAGCGTGGCTGCTGTGGCGCACGTGCGCCGCAGAGAACGCATGCACGAAATCACGTAGATATATGTGATTTTGCGCAGCCGAGCCACCCTGCCGCAGTGTATCTGCGGTGGGTGGTCGGCAACTGGTAATCTCATCTTGGAGGTGTGTTTGGGGTCGTTATCATGTTGGAATAATGCCCTGCGGCCCAGTCTCTGAAAGGGAGGAGATCATGCTCTGCTTCAGTATGTCGCAGTACATGTTGACATTCATGGTTCTCTCAATGAACTGTAGCTCCCCAGTGCCAGGAGCACTCATGCAGCCCCAGACCACCACACTCCCACCACCATGCTTGATTGTAGGCAAGACACACTTGTCTTTGTACTCCTCACCTGGTTGCCACCACACACGCTTGACACCATCTGAACCAAAAAAGTTTATCTTGGTCTCATCAGACCACAGGACATGGTTCCAGTAATCCATGTCCTTAGTCTGCTTGTCTTCAGCAAGCTGTTTGCAGGCTTTCTTGTGCATCATCTTTAGAAGAGGCTTTATTCTGGGATAACAGCCATGCAGACCAATTTGATGCAGTGTGCGGTGTATGATCTGAGCACTGACAGGCTGACCCCCACCCCTTCAACCTCTGCAGCAATGCTGGCAGCACTCATATGTCTATTTCCCAAAGACAACTTCTTTGGTCAACCATGGCGAGGCCTGTTCTGAGTGGAACCCGTCCTGTTAAACCGTTGTATGGTTCTGGCCACAATGCTGCAGCTCAGTTTCAGGGTCTTGGCAATCTTCTTATAGCCTAGGCCATCTTTATGTAAAGTAGCAATTCTTTTTTTTTTAGATCCTCAGAGAGTTCTTTGCCATGAGGTGCCATGTTGAATGTCCAATGACCAGTATGAGAGAGTGAGAGAGCGATAACACCAACTTTAACACACCTGCTCCCCATTCACACCTGAGACCTTGTAACACTAACGAGTCACATGACACCAGGGAGGGAAAATGGCTAATTGGGCCCAATTTGGACATTTTCATTTAGGGGTGTTCTCCTGTTGTTGCCAGCTGTTTGGACATTAATGGCTGTGTGTTGAGTTATTTTGAGGGGCAGCAAATTTACACTGTTATACAAGCTGTACACTCACTACTTTAAATTGTAGCAAAGTGTCCTTTCTTCAGTGTTGTCACATGAAAAGATATATATATTTGCAAAACTGTCAGGGGTGTACTCACTTTTGTGAGATACTGTATATACAGTGGGTACGAAAAGTATTCAGACCCCCTTAAATTTTTCACTCTTTGTTATATTGCAGCCATTTGCTAAAAGCATTTAAGTTCATTCTTCTTCCTCATGAATGTACACACAGCTCCCCATATTGACGGAAAAACACAGAATTGTTGACATTGTTGCAGATTTATTAAAAAAGAAAAACTGAAATATCACATGGTCCTAAGTATTCAGACCCTTTGCTGTGACACTCATATATTTAACTCAGGTGCTTTCCATTTCTTCTGATCATCCTTTAGATGGTTCTACACCTTCATTTGAGTCCAGCTGTGTTTGATTATACTGATTGGACTTGATTAGGAAAGCCACACACCTGTCTATATAAGACCTTCCAGATCACAATGCATGTCAGAGCAAATGAGAATCATGAGGTCAAAGGAACTGCCTGAAGAGCTCAGAGACAGAATTGTGGCAAGGCACAGATCTGGCCAAGGTTACAAAAAGATTTCTGCTGCACTTAAGGTTCCTAAGAGCACAGTGGCCTCCATAATCCTCAAATGGAAGACGTTTGGGATGACCAGAACCCTTCCTAGAGCTGGCCGTCCGGCCAAACTGAGCTATCGGGGGAGAAGAGCCTTGGTGAGAGAGGTAAAGAAGAACCCAAAGATCACTGTGGCTGAGCTCCAGAGATGCAGTCAGGAGATGGGAGAAAGTTGTAGAAAGTCAACCATCACTGCAGCCCTCCACCAGTCGGGGCTTTATGGCAGAGTGGCCCGACGGAAGCCTCTCCTCAGTGTAAGACATATGAAAGCCCGCATGGAGTTTGCTAAAAAACACCTGAAGGACTCCAAGATGGTGAGAAATAAGATTCTCTGGTCTGATGAGACCAAAATAGAACTTTTTGGCCTTAATTCTAAGCGGTATGTGTGGAGAAAACCAGGCACTGCTCATCACCTGTCCAATACAGTCCCAACAGTGAAGAATGGTGGTGGCAGCATCATGCTGTGGGGGTGTTTTTCAGCTGCAGGGACAGGACGACATCGAGGGAAAGATGAATGCAATCGAGGGAAAGATGAATGCGGCCAAGTACAGGGATATCCTGGACAAAAACCTTTTCCAGAGGGCTCTGGACCTCAGACTGGGCCGAAGGTTTACCTTCCAACAAGACAATGACCCTAAGCACACAGCTAAAATAACGAAGGAGTGGCTTCACAACAACTCCGTTACTGTTCTTGAATGGCCCAGCCAGAGCCCTGACTTAAACCCAATTGAGCATCTCTGGAGAGACCTAAAAATGGCTGTCCACCAACGTTTACCATCCAACCTGACAGAACTGGAGAGGATCTGCAAGGAGGAATGGCAGAGGATCCCCAAATCCAGGTGTGAAAGACTTGTTGCATCTTTCCCAAAAAGACTCCTGGCTGTATTAGATCAAAAGGGGGCTTCTACTAAATACTGAGCAAAGGGTCTGAATACTTAGGACCATGGGATATTTCAGTTTTTCTTTTTTAATAAATCTGCAACAATGTCAACAATTCTGTGTTTTTCTGTCAGTATGGGGTGCTATGTGTATATTCATGAGGAAGAAGAATGAACCTAAATGATTTTAGCAAATGGCTGCAATATAACAAAGAGTGAAAAATTGAAGGGGGTCTAAATACTTTTCGTACCCACTGTATATATATATATATATAATACGGTATACATAACACACCATTTTATGCACTTTAAGGTGTTAAAAAATGCTGGTAAAGGATGAAGTTGTTTTACATGGAACTGTGTTACAGCAGTACTCGAGATTGAATTATAGCACACTGAATATTGTCTCAAGTAAGTAAGCATGCTTTTATTTCTCCAAATAATGCTTTTTGTTGCATTTATAGAAAATTATTGGAAAGAATAATCATATATAAAAAAGTAGTGAATTTTCCAATCTATTGGGAGCTGCACTTAAGTTCTCAATATCTATTGATTTACTCACTCGAAGGAAAATTCCACTGTTCTCAAATGTTACAATAATAATTTCCTGACATATTTTGTTCTTGAGTACTGTAAATGTGCTTTTCTGTGAGATCTCTGTCTTTGTCAATATCAATATAATACCCCTAAATTAGATATTCTCAATGCGCACTATGCCAAGTAGCTTTAAAAAAACTATGGATTCATTGCAAGATCTTCACTTTTGGGAATGGAATATTTTTAAATATGTACAGTAAGTTAATATACAATGGGTACAATCTAGGACAAACCAAATGCATTTTCTTGTCAAAGCATGGATTTCCAGTAAGTTTAATATCTTATTACAGAAAGTAGAAATTTAGTTGCAAGTTATACTATAGAAAGGTTCTATAGCAAATGATGTCAAGTCTCATAGTTTGTCATTATCTAGAATTGTACCTTCATGTTAAAATGAGCTTTATTTCTGGTCCGCTTGAATCTAATATATATTGTAGGTATGTGCAATTTTATATACAGTAACTAACAATTTCTATGTCTACAATATAGACCTTAAAAAGTATCTATGTTTAGTTGTTATAGATCAATCATATAACAGGATAATAAAAAATATAACAGTACTGTACAGTGGAACAATTCTCATGCATATTTTACAATTATTAGATCAGTTTAAGATAAAAGGCTATGATCAGAATCTCTTGTAGTAAAATATTATGTATTAATCAAGGGAATTACTCTTTTTTTTTTTTTTTTTGCTGTGTAGGGTTAAGGCATGACAAATGGTTACAATCTAAGAGAACTTCTGCTAGGTTGTCTCCCAAGTCTATTCCTGTGGGATCTATTTATAAATTACTTTACCTTGGCCCAGTACGATCTCAGGAAAGGGTACTCCCAGAAGATCTGAAGGAGCATATCCTGTATTTTACTGCTCTTCCAACACAGTGGAGGCAACGCAGAGAAAAGTTTGTAGGTTTGTAGGTAGGAGTCCTGAGTCCTGAGTCTTACACGCTATGGATGCGTTATGAGCAAAATAAAAGACCAAAAGAGTTCTAAATATATATAACACAGTCCCAAACAATGAAAAAAAAAAAAATATATATATATATATATGTATAACAAAATGTCCAATAAAAAAGTGCAAAAATCAAAAATCCAAAAATGAATAAACCTATAAGTAACAGTCTCAAATCAATCATCTCGAATCGATAACTAGCGGAGAAACACAAGGCTGCAAAGGTATGGAATTTGCAGTAGCAAACATACGGTCAATAAAATAACCGCCAGCACTGGAGTCAACCAACGCTTGAGTAGCCACTGAAAACGCTGCTCAGGAGAGAACAACTGTGATTAGTGGTTTATCTTACTGGGAAACTGGGGATGAGGAAATTCCACCTAAGATCGGCCTCCGACTGGACCTTAGGTGTGAGCGTTTCCCGGAAGGGTCAGACAAGATTTCAGGAAATGCCCAAGACCACAATACAAGCACAGGCCCTCCCTCCTCCTAAAAGTCCGCTCAGCCTCAGAAAGTCAAGTGGACCCCAGCTGCATGGTGGTGTGGGAGGTGAGGGAGGAATGGGTGGGAAAGAAAATGTAAGAGCCAATCTGGTAGGAGGCCTCCGCAGGCGCTCCTTAAACTATGGTCTCTCCCTGAGCCTGGTATTGATCAAAATCAGGAAGGAAATGAGAGCCTCGAGCTCATCAGGGAGAGCCACAATCTCATCCTTTAATGCATCGGAGAGACCATGAGAGAAGACAGCCACCAGAGCCTCATTATTCCATCCCACCTTTACTGCCAAGGTACAAAATTCAATGGCATGCTCGGCAACTGTTTGTATACCCTGGTGAATGGACAGGAGCAGCTTTGCAGCAGAGGCAGAGTGAGCAGGCACATTGAATAACCTATGAAAGGAGGCAAGAAAACTCGGGTAACTGAGTATCACAGTATTATCGTTCTCCCATAAGGGATTCACCCAGGCCAAGGCCTTGTCTGAGAGCAACGGGATTAGGAAGTCTTCCTTGGACCTGTCATAAGGAAACACCTGAGGAACCATCTCAAAATAAATGCCCACTTGGTTTAGGAAGCCACAACTCTGACTCGGATCACCCCCATAGCGCTGTGGAAGGGGAGCTGAACCAGTCATCCCTCTGGTAACAGCGACTCCAGATGCAACTGCAGAAGCAGTAGCGGCAACAGGAGCAGCAGCTGGTACAGCACAAGGAGCAAGGTGCGCTGTGCATGCATGCAACGTCTTCAACGCCTGAGCGAACTAACGCAAAAGGTGATCTCGTTTATTGGGAGAGCAGGAGCACCTGCACCATCAGGATTCATGATATAAAAAAGTAGGGTAAATCGGCGCTGCCAAATATTGTGAATCAGTCAATAGGCAAAGTGTGTTGTTATTAAACACCAAATGAATACGGGCAATTGCACACAGTCAATAGGCAAAGTGTGTTGCTAATACCAAATAAATATGGGCAATTGCACTAGACCAATAAATAGGTAAAAAACACACGATGATATAAATAGCAATAATAAAATTGTAGGTGGTAAAGTGCAAATCAAAGTGACTGGTGCTATTTAAATATGCATAAAAATTAGAATAAAGAAATAAGTGAAATTGGTGACACCATATAATTAATTTATAAGTCTAAAAAATGCCCAAGTGAATAAAAGTAATGAATAAATATATATTCGATTAAATAATTCCCAAGTGAATAAAAAAAAATATAAATAAATATATATCCAATTAATTAGAGGTGTATGAGGTGACTCTCGAATCGTGGTAACGTGATCTAAAAACCAAATATCAATAAATTACGTGATTTATAGTGAATCAAAAAATTCATATGTATATAGCTAAATCAATATAAGTGATCCAGTAAAAAAGTCCATGTTAGAGAATTAATTTCCAAAAAAGTCCATAAGTGAGATAATTATAATAAAATATATGGGTGAAAAATTCTCCTTAAAGGAAAAAGAGTGAATCCCAGAAGTGGCTCCAAAACGTGGGTGCTGGGTGAGGAAATCGGTGCTCCCCTCTCAATAATACCCGCACTCACCAGAGAGCGGCACCCCTACAGGGGTAACCAGCATGTAGAACCTTAGGGTAAATCGCTCAGCCAAAGCCGGTTTCAGTCTCCACTTCTTTTGGGGTTATTTCTAATTCTACTTTCCCATAGACGTGTTTACAAACGATATCTCATCTTACAGGCAACTCTCCATAGGTGGTGTACACAGATGTCCGATGGTATAAGGATAAGAAAAACTCTATATAGTGATGTACCATTTGAACACTATTGAGTTTATTAACGCATAATAAAAGTACTCACATTTAAAAGCAAGTGTACAGTGACCATAGGGGAGTAGGGACCGCAAACCCCTCGTTTAGCGGTGCTTCCGGGACGCCGTGCACCTCAACAACCGGATATGCGTCTCACAGGTTCACTAGGGCGGAACTGACGTACCTACGCTCTATGCGTTTCATCATCAACACTGACGTCATCAGGAGCAGGACCACCCTTCTGTGGTTTAATGTTATGAGGGAAAGGTTATTAAATACCTGTACCGCTGATTCGTTAAACGTGAGTTCCTCTTGCTCGCGTACTCTATGTGCGACTTCTTCTTTGAGCTTGTAGACCACAAAACAGCAGACAATATCTGGGGGGATGGGTCACCTCTATCACCTCTATCACAGAGAATTGTCTGGGGTGGTCGTAGGCTGTGTCCTGAAGATTTCAGGGAAGTTGAGCCCAAGTTGCAAATGAGGGGTCTTAGTAAAAGGTATGGCTCCACCAATTTTGCCCATATTGCTGGTATTTTTTGGCTATGCTATCTTAGGGTGATGGTGCAGGACCAGATTGACTGGACATAAATTTTCTGTTGATGTTTAGATATAGGGGACAAAAAGCATATCTGGTGGACATACCTCAAAGTCAGGTGCCTATTGATTCAGGCTTACTCCATGATTAACACCATGTTTAAAGTCAATCTTTGAAAAGACCCAAGGGAAGCCCATATGCACAAATCTATTGAAAATTTCCTGCACCGTGGAAACAAACTATGGCTAGGGCATGGAAATTCTCAAGGTAACTAAAGTCAAGGACCACATGCAGGGCACAATAATTAATGAGCTTACACAAATTCTTGATGGCACAAAGAGTAGTGAGTGTACAGCCTGTATAACAGTATAAATTTGCTTCCCCCTCAAAATAACTGAACACACAACCATTAATGTCTAAACAACTGGCCACAAAAATGAGTACACCCCTATGTGAAAATGTCCAAATTGGACCCAAAGTGTCAATATTTTTGTGGCCATCCTTTTTTTACAGCACTGCCTTAACCCTATTGGGCATGGAGTTTACCAGAGCTTAACAGGTTACCACTGGAGTCCTCTTCCACTCCTCTATGACGACATCATGGAGCTGGTGGATTTTAGAGACCTGCACTCCTTCACCTTCCATTTGAGGATGTCCCACAGATGCTTAATGGGTTTTAGTTCTGGAGACATGCTTGGCCAGTCCATCAACTTTACCCTCAGCTTCTTTAGCAAGGCAGTGGTCATCTTGGAGGTGTGTTTGGGGTCATTATCATGTTGGAATACTGCCCGAAGGAAGGAAGGAAGGAAGGAGATTATGCTCTGCTACAGTATGTCACAGTACATGTTGGCATTCATGGTTCCCCCAATGAACTGTAGCTCCCCAGTGCCAGCAGCACTCATGCAGCCCCAGACCATGACACTCCCACCACCATGCTTGACTGTAGGCAAGAAAAATGTGTACTTTTGTACTCCTCACGTGGTTGCCACCACACACGCTTGACACCACCTGAACCAAATAAGTTAATCTTGGTCTCATCTGACCACAGGACATGGTTCCAGTAATCCATGTCTTTAGTCTACTTGTCTTCAGCAAACTGTTTGCAGGCTTTCTTGTGCATCATCTTTAGAAGAGGCTTCCTTCTGGGACGACAGCCATGCAGACCAATTTGATGCAGTGTGCGGTGTATGATCTGACCCCCCACTCCTACAACCTCTGCAGCAATGCTGGCAGCACTCTAATTCCCAAAGACAACCTCTGGATACGACACTGAGCATGTGCATTCAACTTCTTTAGTCCACCATGGCGAGGCCTGTTCTGAGTGGAACCTGTCCTGTTAAACCTGCAGCTCAGTTTCAGGGTCTTGGCAATCTTCTTATAGACCAGGACATCTTTATGTAGAGCAACAATTCTTTGTTTTTCAGAGAGTTCTTTACCATAAGGACCCATGTTGAACTTCCAATAACCAGTATGAGAGAGTGAGACCTTGTAACGCTAATGAGTTACATGACATTGGGGAGGGAAAATGGCTAATTGGGCTCAATTCAGACTTTTTGACTTAGGGGTATACTCACTTTTGTTGCCAGTGGTTTAGACATTAATGGCTGTGTGTTGAGTTATTTTGAGGGGACAGAAATTACACTGTTATACAAGCTGTACACTCACGACTTTACATTGGAACAAATTGTCATTTCTTCAGTGTTGTCACATGAAAAGATATAATAAAATATTTTTGTGAGATACTGTATATCTCATGATCTGTTTGTCAAGACATGATTTTCCCAATTTGTGCTTTTTTCGTGCAAACTCCTATGCTGATATGTATTAATAGGTTCAAACAGCCACAAGGTCAAATCTGCCAACAAGTTTTTTTTAAATAGAATTGAAGTTAACCACTTGCCGACCGCCGCACGACTATCTACGTCGGCGGTCAGCCCCTCACAGGCAAACTAACGTAGGTCTACGTCGCTTGCCTGTGAGGGTCTAGGGAGTGAGCGCGCGCCCCCGGAGGCGCGCTCCCGCGTGGTCACGGACCCCCCCGCGCATGTGACCGGCGGACCCGATGTCCGCCGGCCACTCTGCGATCGGCGGGGGAGAGGGAGAAAGTCAGGCAGCTTGTGTAAACAAGCTGCCTGTCATTCTCCTCGGTGTAAAGACACTGATCAAACGGATCTACTATGTAGATCCGTTGATCAGTGTCCTTACAGCTCAAGCCACAGCCAATCACAGTAGAAAGCACGCCCCTAGGGACATACACAGCCCCTCCCTCCCAAATAAAGTTAACCCCTTCACTACCAGTGTATTTTTACAGTAACAGTGCATATGTATAGCACTGATTACTGTAGAAATGTCACTGGTAACCCCAAAAGTGTCAAAAATGTCAGTCAAGGGTCCGATCTGTCCGCCGCAATGTCGCAGTACCGCAAAAAAAATCGCAGATCGCCGCCATTACGCGTTAAAAAAAAAACAACAAAAATGACAAAAATCTTTCCCTTTGTTAGTAAACGCGATAACTTTTGCGCAAACCAATCAAAATACGCTTTTTTGCGATTTTTTTTTACCAAACATAGGTAGCATAAAACAAATTGGCCGAAAATGTTAAAAAATTTTGATTTTTACATTTTTTTGGGGGGGAATTTCATATAAAAAAATGTGAAAAATATTGCTATTTTTGCAAAATTGACGCTCTTTTTTTGTTTATAGCGCATGATCAAAAAATCGCACAGGTGATCAAATACCACCAAAAGAAAGCTCTGTTTGTGGGAAAAAAAGGACGTCAAATTCGTTTAGGTACAGTGTCGCACGACCACGCAATTGTCTGTTAAAGTCACGCAGTGCCGAATCGCAAAATACCCCCTGGTCAGGAAGGGGGTAAAATCTTCCGGGGCTTAAGTGGTTAACCCTAACATTAAAACCACAGATTTCTCCATAGTAGGGATGAGCTCTGAGTTAGGTCAAGGTTGGGTTTAGACATGCACAATTTGTTTCGGTCTGAATATAAATTCAAATAAATATTTGTTTTTTCGGAGATTCGGATACATCCTACTCTCCAAATGAAATAGTAACAAAATCTAAACAAAAGAATGCCGGTAATGAAAAATTCGGGAAAAAAACAACGTGCCCCCCAATCCATTCCAGAAATGTGAAAAATATTGCTATTTTTGCAAAATTGACGCTCTTTTTTTGTTTATAGCGCATGATCAAAAAATCGCACAGGTGATCAAATACCACCAAAAGAAAGCTCTGTTTGTGGGAAAAAAAGGACGCCAAATTTGTTTAGGTACAGCGTCGCACGACTGCGCAATTGTCTGTTAAAGTCACGCAGTGCCGAATCGCAAAATACCCCCTGGTCGTTTAGCAGCCAAATCCTCCGGGGCTTAAGTGGTTAAAGAAAACATTTTTTATTGTTTTCTAATTTAACCTTTACAGTATTTGCAATCAAATTCAAGCTGTCACTGTACTAGTACAAGCTAAACACGAGAACTAATACCTTTAGCAGAATATGATGCTTTGAAATCTATTATTTTATTTGTATTTTATTTTGTATATTGTATGTGTAATGTGTGTATATGTAATTTAATATACAGTACATTATAGTGAAAACCCTAGCAAAGGAAAACCTCAAGCACATGCCAATCTACCTGTTCCATATCACCAATACATTTCACTTGATCCGGAGATTATTTTTAGACTCCATGAATAAGTCTCCAGATGGAGTAAAATGTGTTAGTGCTGTGGGACAAGTGGATTGGTGTGCACTTGGTGTATTTTAATAAACAAAAGTTTGAGTCTTCTTTAAAAAAACTAAAATATTTCTTTTATTTCCAGAGGCAAGTCCTGTTTTAGGCACTGTTAAAGTGTAATTGCATTTTTGCAGTCAAATTTGAAAACTCTCACTATATGTTAAGTTATGTGGTCTGATTCATATACCATACCAAAAAATATTTCTTACCTTTGAGAAGTTTATTAGGAGAAGAGATGGCAGACTGCAAACATTCCAGAACAAGTTCAGAGGGAGTTTGTCCCAACAGAAGGGCTTAGTACACCAAGCAGAGTCCCTACTGGAGTCACAGCTTGCAGGAAGCAAGGTACCATGAGATATTTATTCCTCAAAGGAGACATATGGCCAAAGCTCTTTTGGCCATAATTATTCTCTGGTTCACAGGAGTGAACTTAGCTCTGTACTCTTGTGACCCAGATTCAGCTATCAGTGGGCTAAAATCCGCTGTTGGCTGATGTACCAGAGCCCGTGAATAATGTTGGGATCAGCCTCTCAGTATGCTGCTGAGAACATGATCCAGCCACTCCTTCCCCTGTACAGTCTGGCTTTCCAGTGAGAGTCACTCTTTGATCGCTCAGTTGTTGGTGTAGAGCCAGCAGGGGACAGAATCAGCTTGGATCAGTGCTGCACGTGAGTATAAATGTTTGGTGGTTTTTTTTTTTGGTTGTTTTTTCTAATTCCACACTTCTCTTTTAAAATTGAAAGTAAACCGCAGAGGAGAATCTGAAAAGCATGCAAGGGACCAAGGAAGTTATGGGAAGAGATGGACAGAAGACAGGCAGCACTAACAACATAAAAGGAGATTTTCAAGTAAACTTATACTGAATTATCTAAAATAACTTTTGTTTGTATTGTTAGTACAATGCCAATGTTATAAAATGAAAGCGTATGCTGTGACCAACAACCTCCTTTAATGTTCCCCTTGCTGATAGCATATGGAAAAAAAGTGAATAAAAACAATTGCTAAGCAATACATATGCTGACTGTATATGGAAGAAAATAATAATTTGCAATATTTCAGATATGTAATATGTAATTTTTAGTCCTATATCAAACAAAGAAATGTTTACAAAGCCACCATACAATGCTTTTAAGCGTGGCCAGACTGACTTACATCAAGCATGTTATCATTTTATTTTACTTTTTTTTAACAGTAAAAAAAAAGTATTAATCTTGCAATTATCTAATACAGAGTTCTAAACAGTACAAGAAAAAAAATAAATGTAAACAATTGCTAAGCAATAAATAATATTCACAATATTTTTGTCATACTGTATGTTTGTTTACTGTATGTTTTTTTTTTCTTAATTAACCACTTGCCGACTGCCGACAGTAATCCTACTGTGGTAGTGCGGCTCCCCTGGGTCCAATGACGTAGACTCCTCCTCCGCCTCTCTTCCCCGATCGTCGGGGAATGTGTGAGAAGACCTGCCTGCTTATGTAAACAAAGCAGGAAGGTCTTCTCAGTGACAGACAGGGAGAGATCACAGGATTCAGCATAGTTGAACCTGCGATATCTGTCTGTGTCACAGAACCCCCCCCCCCACATGTTAGTAAGCATGAGGCATACATTTAACCCTTTGATCACCCATAGGGTTAACCCCTTCCCTGCCAGTGTCATTATTACAGCAACAGGGCATATTTTTAGCACTGATTACTGTAGTAATGTCACTGGTCCCCCAAAAAGTGTTGAAAATGTCAGTTAGGGGTCGTATCTGTCCGCCGCAATGTCGCAGTCCCGAAAAAAATTGCAGATCGCCGCCATTACTAGTAAAAAAAAAAAACAATAAAAATGACATAAATCTTTCCCGTAGTTAGTAAACGCAATAACTTTTGTGCAAACCAATCAAAATACGCTTATTGTGATTTTTTTTACCAAAAATATGTAGAAGAAAACAAATTGGTCTAAAAGGTTAAAAAAATGTAGATTTTAAAATTTTTTGTTTTGGGAATGGCAGAATGTAAAAAATATTGTTTTTTTTTTTTTTTTTTCAGAATTGTTGCTCTTTTTTTGTTTATTGTGCAGAAATTAAAAATCACACAGGTGATCAAATACCACCAAAAGAAAGCTCTATTTGTGGGAAAAAAAGACATCGATTTTATTTTGGTACACGACCGTGCAATTTTCCGTTAAAGTAACGCAGTGCCGAATCGCAAAATAGGGCCTGGTCATGAAGGGGGTCAAATCTTCTGGTCTTAAAGTGGTTAAAATGCATACTGTACATTTCTAATATTCTAAGAAATATGTTAAAAAAGGATTTTGTTGCATATTCACCACAGCTAGTTAAAAAAAATAATGTTCTCCTTATATTGAGGAAATTGGTCCCTTTGTTTGGTCCAGTAAGCACTGCTAATTGACCAAACAATATAAATAACACTAATGAGCATAGCTAAATACGGTATTTCATATACTGCTTTATTCTGGACAACATTAAAGATGTACAATGTCTCAGTCCCAATAAGGCTGGAATCCAGTTGGGAACTCATAAGAGAAATTTAAGCTTTTAAATGCCCAAGGTGAGTGTGTAAGCAGGTGTTTATAAAGGGATCATTATGGTATGTGCTTTTCTGTTTTGCTTTAATTGTTAAACCAAATGTGTTGCGATATCCAACAATTAATGGACAAATGCATGCATAAATATATGAAAATATATCAGGCGGAGAACAAAAAATAAATAGATACATATAATTGTTTAAAAATACAAATTAATAAAAATGTTATAAGTGCTTTGAAAATCAAATCAAATATATCTCACATAATCAAGAAAGTGCTCAATGCAAAGTTAATAGAAAAATGTGCCAAAAAAAATTCCAGTAATCCAGCAAGATAAGTGGCACTCTTCACCCAGGTTGGATGGGTGGATATTGACTCCCAGGTATCAAATGAAACATTCTGCCCGACGCAGTAATTCACCACAAATGTAGTCAATAAATCACATTACACCGGTTATTCCTGATCAACGCCTCAGCGGGGTGGTGATGTCACCTCTGTTGCTCCACCTGACGTGTTCGGTCCTACAAGTAAACCTGTGAGTCAAAATGGACCAGGCAGAGCTACAGCGGTGATGTCACCATGCCTGCTGAGGTGTTGATTGGGAATTATTGGTGTTTTTATGCGATTTCTCTGCCTACATTTGTGGTGGATTACTATGGCCAGTGGGGTGAGCACCATCTGACACCTGAGTCGTTATCCATCCATCCTTGTGGGATCTTTCCCAAATGCAGCCAGACCTCCTTCTTTAAAATCTGGTAAGCAGCTTGTGACTCGTGGTGAACATCTGGGTGAAGAGTGTCACTTATCTTGCTTGGTTACTGAAATTTATTGGCACATTCATTTTTTTATAGACTTTGCACTGAGCCTTTTTTGATTATGCGGGACTTATTTGAATTGGTTTTCTGAGCATTTACATGAAATTTTTTTGATTTGTATTTTTGAGCACTTATATGTATTTATTTTTTGTTCTTTACGTGATGTGTTTTTGTATATTTATTTATGCCTGTGTACTCTTATTGTTGGATGGCACAATGCGTTTGGGTTTACCATTTATCAATTTTTTATGTGGATATTTGGTGAGTGCAGCTGTCACTGAAGTTTATTTTATGTCCTCACTTGTGACTCTTAGAACAATTATAGCTTATGTTTTAATTGTTGCACTGTTTTGGTTAATGCTGCCTCATGGGATAATAAAGGTTCCCTTTTTTTCTAAAATAACAAACAATTCATATTGAAAATGGGTTTGCACAGAGCAGCTCTGATTTTCCTTTTCTCTGATCCTGGCTCCTTCCCACTTTGTGTCCCCCCCCCTTCCCCCTCCCCAGGGTGGTACTCATACAGGCTTGATCCTGAGCCACACTGTGTGTGTCTATTGACAAACATAATGTGACTCAGCCTCACCCCCCTTTTCTTCATCACTAGATTTAAATGACAGCAGCAGGAAGATGAAGGTCTGAAGAAGAAACAGGAGGTTTCAAAACGCGATACCGCCTATCCACAGCATAATGTTCCCTGGTAACATCAGTTCTTGTATCGGCACCGTTTGCACTCCATGCCTGCTCCACTGTGGCCAACAGCTTCCCCTTTGGTCTAGGCCACTTCACCACCTCGCCACAAGGTACCAATGCCAGCATTCCGGGGACTCCCTTGATCCCAGCCGTACGAGTTAAGCTTAATTTTATGTGGATTAAGCTTAATTTTATCCACTCAAATGTGAGTTGCCTATTTTACAGTGTCTTATTAAACCCATTCTCTAACCACTGCAATTAGTCTGGCACCCCTTCCATTTTCTACTTGTTTTTCAGAGTCTGCTTTGCTCTTAAGGGTGCTGTCGCAGGTGTGCAGTGTTTACCACCTACATGTTAATTGCTTGATGTAATTTACATGGACTTTTATGAACCATACTGATTTTTATAGACACGTTTTTAGGGTTTTTTTAGTCCATTAGTACTCCAGCACCAGGTTTATGGTGTGTCTTGTGCAAAGCATTGAACAAAGATTATCTTAGGTAAGTATTTGGGGGGGGGGTTGGGGGAGCTGCACCTAAAATGTTTTTACTTTAATGCAGAGAATTCATTAAGGTAAAAAAAACTTTAGCCTTTAGAACCACTTTAAGAAAAAACAGTTCTGACCAGGTCTTCCCACGCTTTCGGGTGGTTCCGACCTACACTGGGGCAACTGTATAAAAGACGGAACTGCCTTTAGTTGGAGCTGGTTATTCCAGATTGCTAAATGAATTGAAGGGAAATAAGCTGTGCTAGTTTGCCACCTTGCTTGATACTACTCCTTGGCAGGAACCCACTCAGGGTTCCAAGGACGCGGACTTGTGTTATTCATCTAAGTGCTTAAAGAAAAGACTTTCACTACAACTAAAGATATGACTACCACAATGGGCAGGGGCACCAAAGGACACTCAGAAGGCACTTAATGTTAATAATGGATGTGGAGAAGCTGTAATTGTTTATTTATACTTCAACAACTTTAGTAAAGAAATGTTGTTGTTGCTGTTACGAATCTATGCCTGGTCTAAATTACTTAAAGATATTAGTTAAAGGGGTGCATGAATAATAACATATAAGACACACTAAGGTACACGTCAAGATGTGAAAAATTGTAGTACATATGTCTAAACTGCAGTGGAGCTAACCAGAAAAAGCTATATTGCTGCTGCTAATGACTACAGTTAGCGTAACAGAAAGGGGGGTACCACTGGTCTTCCTGTATGGGTTCAAGGCCAGCATTTGGGCCTGGGTAGCTAGGGGAAGAGGATGGTGCACAGGTAGTATGATCAATGCAGAGAGGGGGCAGTTACTGGAACCCATCCCCTAAATGGCTCTCCCTGAAGCAGCTGAAAGTCAATAGGAGAAAGAGGAAGAGAAGCAGGCTTTCAGTTGCTGCAGAGAGAGCCATACAGGGGATAGGTTCCAGTAATTTGCCCCCCCACCACACTGATCTCCCTCCCTGTGCACCATCCTCTTCCCCCTGCTCCCTGGGCCCTCTGTGTGCCCTCTACTCCTAGCACTTCTGGCTTCCCTCCTCTCCCTAATACCGTCAACTGCAGACCAGACACACAGGGGGATGCTTTAGGATGAGGCCAGTAAATATGCTATATTTACCAGCCCCTTTCTTTCCTGATAAACACAATGAGTGATTGGTATCGATCACTCACTGCGTTCATTCATAACTGAAGCATAGTTTCAGTTTGTGAATGAACTGGAGCCTCTGTACAGAGTGCTTTATGTTCATTAACTGTCCAGTGCAGCTGAGGGTGCAGAGAAAGGGACAGAATAATTGATATCCTCGGTTTATTTCTCTCTCTAAAAGGTGAAACATCAGAAGTCTGTTTAGAGCCCTGATATTTCACCAGAACCCCTCCCAAAAAAAAATATTGTGAAAAAAATTAACAATGTAAAAAAGAATAAAAACAATTGTAAAAAAATAAATAAATAAAATAAGAAAATAATAAAACATTAAGGGCCTCTGGCCCATACAGTGTAAACGAGCAGTTTGTTTGTGCGGCTAAAGAACAAACTTAGCCACTCTCTAACAGGAAACTGGATCACAGCAGCAAAAAAGAAAAGGAGACAGAGAGCAATAGAAGGTATTTTTCAAAATAAAGTAGTATTAAATCTAAACAAAAATGTAATATAATGCAGCTTACGTATTATTAGATGCGGTGACTGCATTTGTTTTCTTTTTCAGCTTTTTTCCCTTATTTCATTGGGTGATCCAGCCAGTAGCACGTTTCCTGTATTAGGGTGTATGCATTCTGGATGAAGTAGTAAAGCAAACACCTTTAGAGAATAGCATTTTCAGTCTGAGGAGAAGGTAGTATTAGACTACACAGATTTAGGTGGTCTTGACTAACAAATGATCATTGTAATTATCCCTGTCAGTGTTAAATGGTTCATCTCAACCCCTAACCACTACTTTGTCTGGACTTACTGGCTAGATCACCAGGAAAAAAATGAAAGAAAAAAAGCTAAAAGAAATAAAAGAAAGCCAATGCGGATAGTATATCTAAGAACTGTAAGCTGCAATTTAATACATTTTTGTATTTGGATTTAATACCACTTTAAGACTACATATTGAATGTAGTGAGGCAGGAATTGCACCATTTTCTGCCTCTGAGCCACAATGCCATCAATAGGTGTTCTATCTACATGTTTGGTAGGTAGGGAAAACAGAGTAGTTTAAAAGATAAGTTCACCTTTTGGAGCATGTTACACCCATACCAAACGGAAATCTCCACTTGTTCGTACCCTCCACTGCCACATTTGGAACTTTTTGGCAGAAGCGACTCTAGAAACAATATATGGGGGAACACATAAGATACCACAGTCAACACTGGGGGAGCATTTATCATTTTTACCACTAAATCATACCACTGAAAAATCTAAATAAGTATATATATAAATAAGGTTACAAAATATGAGAATGATGCAGTATGCAATGATACCTTTTTATTGTACTAACCTAGCACTTAATAGACAAGCTTTCAAGAGTTTTCCTTTCTTCCCCAGGTATTGCTTCAGACCTGAGAAAGAGGAAAACTCTCAAAAGCTTTTCTTTATAGTTTAAAGCAGTGCCTGTAGCGGCCGCCCCCATAGAAAGAGGGGTTTCGCCACCAGAGATGTTCTCTTCCCCCTAGTGGGAGGGATGCTGTAGAGTAGAGCAGGAACCGCTCTTACCAGAGCTAGGGATTTAGCGTTCCAAGCCGAAGGGAGATAGAGCTGGTATAGCCTTCTCCCACAAACATGAGATGACACTCTATGTTGTGAGTCTAAGCAAGAACTGTTTATTAAATTCCAAGACATACAGTTTTACACACAGTTAGGGAAACTCCCCTTAGCCTTGCCAAAGGGGGGAAGGGGACAAGGACCAGCCAATGGGAACTGAACATTTGTACATTGAAACAGGCAGTCTCTTAATACACACCCACTGCAGAGAGATGTCTCCAGTCCAGACCATTGTCTGTGTCATGAATCCACACAATTAGACACAGAAACAGGAGGGGGGGGGGGTGGGGGGAGAAGGGCTGTAGCATCACATTACATTAACTCAATGTCATGAGTCATGCCATATTCAGCTGTTCAGAAGATGCTTAAAGGGAACATAAAATGCAATAAAAGGTAATGTCCCAAACTCATAGGAAAATGACACGAAGGGGTTTACAATCCAGGGACAGGGTGATCCGTCACACATAGTGACGGTTAGTACCGTCACATCTCTTCCCCCCAAAGGTAGACTAATCCAGGTACCAGACCTCCAACTGGTCTGTGGCTGAGTTAGTCGGGTAACAAGTCCCAAAGAGTCAATCCAGGGAGTTCCAAGTAAATCTGCCATGGCCCCCCCTCCCAAACCAAAACCTATCCCATATGACCGCACTCCATCCAAATATTTAAGCGTCTGGACCTCAGAATGTAAGTAGGTCTCCGTGATGTGGGCCTGGGATCTGGACCGGCAGGAACGCTGAGGTCAAGTGGCCTAGGTCGTTCCCCAGTAAGACGTTGGTGGGGAGCTCCTGTATCAACCCCACATCAATCAGACCTGACCCAGCACCCCAATTCAAGTGGACCCTCGCAGTGTGTATCCGGTGCACCCCTCCCCCTGCTACCCGTACCACTACTGAACCTCCAGTTCGGGCGGCATCTGGGACCAAATGTCGCTTGACCAAAGTGAGAGTGGCTCCCGTATCTCAGAGACCTTGCACAGGCTTTCCGTTTAACTGGACAGATTGGCAATGGTGCTGTCGGTTCTCTGTAGAGGCTTTCACTGGGTCAGCTTCGTGAAGGGTACCCAATTGCTCCTCGGTGGGTTTGAAAATTAGTATGACAGGGGGAGCCTCTGCGTGATAGTAGGGGACCGTTGTCTTTACTGGAGGGGGTGACCCTGGTCGGATCCATGCAGCTTGGTTCCTGCTCTGGGTACAGTCTCGTTGGTAGTGCCCAACCTGCTTACACCTGTAGCACTGTACCCCACTGCGGGATTGGTATCTGCGTGCCTGCGAGTTGGAGGAGTCCCCCCCTCTCTGTGGTAGGGGTGGTCCAAGATTGGTAATCCGGGGCTTGAGCATTGGTCTGAGGCTAGGTTGTTGCTGCCTGTGGCCATGGTAGTAGTGGACGGCTGTCCGTGCTGGGGAAGGTGGTCCTGCTCGAAGCCATGAATCGTGGTTCCTTCTCTGGTCACAGTTTCTCTGGTAGTATCCGAACTGTTTGCACCGATGGCACTGTACCTGGCTTTGCTGTTGGAAGTGTGGTGGTGGGGGATTGCAGGTACCTGGTCTTCGGGTTGGTGCCACTGGTCCTGGAGCAGGTCTTACGGAGGGTTGCTCCGTTTTTCTGGAGTCAATATACTCATCAGCCAGACGAGCTGCTTCGGGTAAGGTGAGAGGTGGCCGATCACGAATCCATACCTGTATCTCCGGCTGCAGGGTGTTGAAAAAATGTTCCAATAGAAACAGCTGTAACACATCCTTTCCTGATATGGCTTGACAACCGGTAATCCAGAGGGAGGCTGTTCTGTAAAGACGGCAGGCCCACTCGGTGTAGGAATCACCGCTGTGCTTTTTGGACTCCCGGAACCGTCTCCTATACGCCTCAGGGGTGACTGAGTACCGGGCAAGCAAAGCCTCCTTGACTGCTGGGTAGAGGTGAATCTCCTCATCAGGTATAGCTCTAAAGGCTTCGGCAGCTCTACCTGTTAATTTCCCCGCCAGGATGGTGACCCATTCGTCTGTGGATACTTTGTGTAAGGCACATCGTCTTTCAAAGTCGGCTAAGTAGCCATCTATTTCCCCCTCCGATTCCTGGAAGCTCTTAAAGGCTGCGAAGGGTACCTTTTTCCGTTCTGTTGGGGCTGGAGCATTCTCCACAGTTGGGCTCACTGGTCTCTGGATCTCCGCCATGCGCAACTGGTATTGTCGTTTCTCCCAGTTCTCAGCGATAGTGGCGTTCATCACCCGGGAAATGATGTCTACAGGAGGATTGGGTCCATACAACACCAACCGCATACGCACAGTCTGCATCAACTCATCCTCCAGGTTCGGGGTTACTGCTCCAGTCACACCGTCGTTTCGGTCCATTTCCTTCAGCTCGGCCAGTAGTTCCTTTTTGGTACGGTTATTTGCTTGTCGGCCACGGTTCTCCAACAAATCTTTCAAGGTTGACCTCTTCAAGTTTCCGTAGTGATTCTCCATCTGCTCATTCCATTCTCGGAACCAGTTGTAACATCTCCTCTAGGGGAAAAGAACCATCCCACCGCTTGCCACCAGTTGTAGCGGCCACCCCCATAGAAAGAGGGGTTTCGCCACCAGAGATGTTCTCTTCCCCCTAGTGGGAGGGATGCTGTAGAGTAGAGCAGGAACCGCTCTTACCAGAGCTAGGGATTTAGCGATCCAAGCCGAAGGGAGAGGGAGTTTTGGTGCCCATTTAAGCAGGAATAACCCCTAGTAATGGTGCCAGTTTATGCACTAATAACCCCTAATAATGATGCCAGTTTATGTAGTAATAACCATTAGTAATGGTGCCAGTTTATGCAGTAATAGCCCCTAGTATTGGTGCCAGTTTACGCAGTAATAGTCCTCAGTATTAGTGCCAGTTTACGCAGTAATAACCCCTAGTATTGGTGCCAGTTTACGCAGTAATAACCCCTAGTATTGATGCCAGTTTACACAGTAATAACCCATAGTATTTGTGCCAGTTTATGCAGTAATAAAGCCCTAGTATTGGTGCCAGTTTACGCAGTAATAAAGCCTAATATTAGTGCCAGTTTACGCAGACCTGAGAAAGAGGAAAACTCTCAAAAGCTTTTCTTTATAGTTTAAATCAATTTGAGCAAACAGTTTATGCAGTAATAGTCCCTAGTATTTGTGCCAGTTTATGCAGTAATAGCCCCTAGTTTTGGTATCAGTTTACGCAGGAATAGCCCCTAGTAATGGTGCCAGTTTACGCATTAATAACCCCTAGTAGTGGTGCCAGATTATGCAGTAATAGCCCCTAGTATTAGTGCCAGTTAATGCAGTAATAGCCCCTATTATTGGTGCCAGTTTATACAGTAATAGCCCCTAGTTTTGGTGTCCATTTAAGCAGGACTAACCCCTAGTAATGGTGCCAGTTTATGCACTAATAACCCCTAATAATGGTGCCAGTTTATGTAGTAATAACCCTTAGTAATGGTGCCAGTTTATCCAGTAATAGCCCCTAGTATTGGTGCCAGTTTACGCAGTAATAGTCCCCAGTATTGGTGCCAGTTTACGCAGTAATAACCCCTAGTATTGGTGCCAGTTTACGCAGTAATAACCCCTAGTATTGGTGCCAGTTTACACAGTAATAACCCATAGTATTTGTGCCAGTTTATGCAGTAATAAAGCCCTAGTATTGGTGCCAGTTTACGCAGTAATAAAGCCTAATATTAGTGCCAGTTTACGCAGACCCGAGAAAGAGGAAAACTCTCAAAAGCTTTTCTTTATAGTTTAAAGCAATTTGAGCAAACAGTTTATGCAGTAACAGTCCCTAGTATTGGTGCCAGTTTATGCAGTAATAGCCCCTAGTTTTGGTATCAGTTTACGCAGGAATAGCCCCTTGTAGTGGTGCCAGTTTACGCATTAATAACCCCTAGTAGTGGTGCCAGATTATGCAGTAATAGCCCCTAGTATTAGTGCCAGTTAATGCAGTAATAGCCCCTAGTATTGGTGCCAGTTAACACAGTAATAACCCCTAGTATTGGTGCCCGTTTAAGCAGTAATAGCCCCTAGCATTGGTTCCAGTGTATGCAGTAATAACCCCTAGTATTGGTGCCAGTTTATGCAGTAATAGCCCCTAGTATTGGTGCCAGTTTATGCAGTGATATCCCCTAGTAGTGGAGCCAGTTTACGCATTAATAACCCCCAATAATGGTGCCAGATTATGTAGTAATAGCTCCTAGTATTGGTGCCAGTTTAAGAAGTAATAACCCCAGTAATGGTGCCAGTTTATGCAGTAATAACCCCTTGTAATGGTGCCAGTTTATGCAGTAATAACCCCTAGTAATGGTGTCAGTTTACACAGTACTAACCCCTAGTATTGGTACCTGTTTTCGCAGTAATAAGGCCCTAGAATTGGTGCCAGTTTATGCAGCAATAAAGCCTAGTATTAGTGCCAGATTACGCAGTAATAAAGTCTGGTATTGGTGCCAGTTTATGCAGTAAACACCCCTAGTATTGGTGCCAGTTTATACTGAAATAATCCATCCAAAACCAGGGATAACATAGTGACTGGCCACTAATGAGGCTTTGTACAAATTGTTAACCCCTTGGGGAAATGAGGAGGCCACTAGCCAGTAATGCAAGAGGTTAATCACTGACAATTGCCACTATTGCAGCTTTGTACATATATGTGATTAACCTCTTGGGGGGTGAGAAGGTTAAACTAAGTTTCACTAGTTAGTAATGCAAGGGGTTAATAAAAACCGGTGGCAGTGTTAACCCTTTGCATTATTGGCAATGTTAAATAATACCATCACTTCCCTCAATGGGTTAATTATTTCTTTCTATTAGGCCAATATAAACCAAATGTACAACTTAATAACTTTCAAACAAATAAAAATGTTAAAAAATAAAATTGTAGTATATTAGTGATGGTGACACCCCCTATTGTAAGTGGAGTTGTATATTAGTGTCACCATAACTAATATACTGCAATTTTATATTTTGAAATTGTTATTTGTTTGAAAGATATAAAGTCTCTTTGCTGTTTGCAGTTGCATGGTGGTTGCATGCTAGACCTGTGTGTGCTAATCAGCCTCATTGGCGGAGCTGTGCCTCCCATAGGGGCTTGATTTGGGCTCCGTCTGTCTCCTTGCTCCCACAGGGACACAAAGCTGTATTTTATGTGACTAGGAGTCCTGCCTGAGCACTGGTCTCCACACACAGAAATATCAGTATTATCCTATTGTCCAGCATCCCCCTGAAGAAGATTTGGATAAGTTGAAAAGCGTTGGGGCTTTGGACAAGAACCAATGGGACTGTACCCTGCTGTGCACTAACACTGTCTGGCCCATGCTGTGATGTGCTACATGGGTTTGATTGTTTATGTGGTTGTTTTAACCATTTGTCTTTTGAGTCCCACTTAGTCGGGATGTTTTATGTTAATAAATGTATATGTTTTTATATAACATATTGTTCCTATTGATTACATGATTTGTGGCATCACTCAAAGTCCCTCCTCCTCCCCTTCTGGCCTATTTGGCATTTTTTGTTTAAACTTGTATATTTGGTTTACAGGACACCACATATACAGTATATGGTATTCTGAGGGAGGATTTCACTACCACTTAAAAGATGCAATTACGGGGGGCGGAGCCGGCAGCCGGAGCGGATGGACGCCTGAACCTTCTGCTCTGCACACCAGGTCCCGTAGAGCAACTCACAGCGGCTATTTGAGCAGGGTTTACCGGCCACAACTCACTCTCACCTCCCGCGGAACACCATGGCAGCGGCGGGGAAGTGAAAGGACCGGGAGAAACCGAAGAAACTGCTAGATTTCTTCACCCCAGCTCCGGGCCGCGCCAGGCAAGATGGCGCCGCCGCACGGAACTGCAGCAGATCGCCTCGAGGCAAAGGACAAGCCCATCCATCCGCATCTGACTGGGACAGGGGTGAGTCGGCTGATTGCCAACCTTTACAATCATCTTCCCCCACCGCCAGCCCAGCTAAACAAAAAATGAGGCTCTCCGGACCTCAGGCCTCAGACCTCATGGACACTCTGGCTGGAGAAGAGGCAGAGGAAATTAATGAATGCGGCCTTAAGCTGGACGCCTTCCCCACAACAGGTCAGCCCATAACGGACAGCTCCATGAAGGATCTAATACAGACACTGAGGGGGGCACTCCAAAATGACATGCAGTCCTTCATGAAGTCCACCAACAGGAAGCTCTCAGATATGGGGGAAAGGGTAGACTTTGTAGAGACTAAGATGGACGAATTCACAGGGGCCCATAATGAGCTAGTAGATGTACACTTTGAATTGGAGGAGGAATTGAAACAGCTTAAGTTGAAGGTGGCAGATATCGAAGATAGGTCCCGCAGAAACAACATAAAATTCAGGGGAATATCTGAATCAGTGAAACCAGCTGAACTCACACCGTTCCTGCAGCAACTAATGCTCAAGACTTTACCAGGTCTCACAGAGGCAGATGTGATTATAGACAGGGCACACAGGCTGCCCAAGCCAGCTCATATACCTGAATCTGTGCCTAGAGATGTGATAGCGAGAATTCATTTCTTCCACATCAAGGATCAGCTAATGAGATTCTCCAGACAGAATGCTTCTCTCCCGGATCCATATGGAGGGATTGCACTCTACGCTGACCTTTCTCAAGCTACGTTAGCAGCCCGCCATAATCTAGTTCCTATCACAAAAATCTTGAGGAACCACAAGATCCTTTACAAGTGGGGGTTCCCTGCAAAACTGACGGTGACCATGAATAATGCGACACACGTGATACAATCCATGGCCAGGGGGCTAAATCTCCTTCGCCAATGGGGGCTTATTCCCAGAGATGAGAACCTTCAACCGCAGGCCTCGGGGACCCGAGGGCGATCTAGCGCAAGCAAACCCACCTGAAAAGTGCGGGCGGCTCCAATAAGGTTGTCAATCTCTAAACTGGATCTGCCAAAATGAGTTGTTATACACTGGTTGGCTGGTACCCGTGGACCTGGGTACGGCTCATGTTTCTTCACCCCAGCTTTAAGTGCGAGATTTCTTGCACCCCAAAAGTTTTGCACAGTTGCGTTTTATCAACAGAACTACCAGCAAACACACCAGCTATGTCGGCCGGTGGTTTCGGCCTGTTTTTGCCTTCTTTCCCTAACTTCTTCTTGTTTTTCCATTCCTGCATTCCCTGTACCTGCCACTGGAGGGAGCCAATGCTCTTCGAAAAGCTGTCATGTCTATTAGGATGATGTCCTTCAATGTCAGAGGCCTGAACCACCCAGCAAAACGGAGAAATCTCTGGAAGACTGCAATGGACAATGCGTGTGACATCGTTTGTGTTCAAGAGACACATTTTTGCAAGGACCAAGCCCCCAGATGCTCTCACCCCAAGAATCCGTATGTATTTACGTCTTGTGCTCCAGCTAAGCGTAATGGAACATTAATTGCTATACGGGACACGGTTTCTTTTAAGCTATTAGAGGAACAGCATGATGATTTGGGCAGATACGTTCTGTTGATAGCGGAGATAAATGGGTCAATGTATACATTGCTGAACATCTACGCACCCAACAAGAAACCAGTTAAATTCCTTGAGAAAATGATCCGTATGGCAAATAGTGCTAAGCGGGGATCTCTGATCATATGCGGGGACTTTAATGCTGTTATGTGTTCAGATATCGATTGCACTTCGGGGGGGGCGGAGAAGCAGGCCGAATATAGGACCCCTCTGCTATGGAGAGGGCCTGTATGACCCCTGGAGATGTCTCCACTCAACCGAACGAGATTATTCCTATTTTTCGGCTGTACACCAGAAGTACTCCAGAATAGACCTTTTCCTGACAGATAAATATACTCTCCAAAATGTTTCTAAGGCATGTATCCAATCCATTACGTGGTCGGATCATGCGCCCGTAACCCTGGATTTAATTTCACAGCCTAAAACTGTACATAGGCCTCTATGGCGCAATAATACCTATGTGCTCTCCCACCCGCAGTATAGCAATGACCTGCTGAAAAAGGTGGAGGAATATTTTGACACTAATGCAAATGGCCAATGTTCACCTGCCACGGTCTGGTGTGCACACAAGGCTGTGGCGAGGGGACTTCTCATCCAACAGGCGGCTCAGCTTAAGAGGGATAAGACCCGTCGGATTCATGACCTGCAAACTGCAATCACGGATCTGGAGAAAAAACATAAAACGACTCAGTTGGGGAATGATGAGGTGCTCACTAACTTGACAGCGTTCAGGTTAGAACTTAGAAACACTCTAACGGCAGACTACGACTTTCACTTTAAAAGGTTGAAGGTCTCATGGTATTCTCATAGCAACAAAGCAGGGAAGCTGTTGGCTTCTCAACTAAAACACAGAAGACTTAAGGCCCATATAACTCAGCTGAAGCACCACCAGACACAACAAGTAGCCTCTAATCCCACAGATATAGCGGCAGTCTTTAGGGATTACTATGAATCCCTGTATAACCTAGCAGATTCTGAGCCTGCATCGATGCCTCCTGGGGCAGAGATTCAGCAATTTTTGAGTACCCTCCACCTACCTAGCCTGGACCCACCCACACTTGCCAGTTTGAACTCCCCTATATCACAGGAGGAAATAGTAGCAGTGATAAAATCGCTCCCACTCCACAAGTCACCGGGAATAGATGGGTTTTCTGCTGAGTACTATAAAACCTTCCCACAGAGTCTAGCTCCACACCTAGCCAAGGTTTTTAATGCAGCTTTCACTTCAGGCACCGTCCCTAGGGAAATGCTTGAGGCTGTGATTGTTACCCTACCCAAACCGGGGAAATCGCCAGATGCTCCCCAAAACTTCAGACCAATTTCGCTCCTAAATGTGGACATTAAGGTATACGCAAAAGTAATAGCTAACAGGTTGCTTCATGTCACCCCGATGTTAATAGGCTTAGACCAGGTGGGCTTTGTCAAAGGTAGGCAGGCGCCGGACGGTACGCGGCGTATGATCAATCTGTTATCCCATTTGCAGATTCATCGGACGCCGTCGGTGCTTTTAGCGATTGACGCTGAAAAAGCGTTTGACAGAGTCCACTGGGGTTTTTTGTCAGCTACGCTAGAGAAATTCGGGTTCAGGGGTTGTATCCAAACGGCTATTATGGCTCTATATTCAGCACCCACGGCAAGGGTATATAATGATGGCCTGTTATCCCAAAGTTTTAAATTGTCCAATGGGACCCGTCAGGGGTGCCCGCTCTCCCCCGTTTTATTTTCGCTGGTCATTGAGCCACTAGCGGAGGCTATCAGGGCGAACTCGGAGGTGACGGGCGTACGAATAGGGACCACCCAACATAAACTAGGACTGTTCGCAAACGATATCATACTCACGTTAACCAACCCTGAGTCATCCCTGACAGCAGTTCAAACAATATTGGACGCCTTTGGTAAGGTATCACTCTATAAAGTAAACAACACCAAATGCTCTGCCCTGCCCGTATGTATACCCAAAAGAAGGTTGGTAGCTCTTAGAAAGTTATTTGCATGTGACTGGGATAGCCCCTCAATTACTTACCTTGGTATTCAGCTACCCTCTCAAGTGGAAGACCTATATAAGTGAAATTTCCTGCCGCTACTGTCCCAAATGGAGACGGAATTCCAGCAGATTGGAAAGGTTCATTTATTATGGTTGGGCAGGATAGCAGCTTACAAGATGCAGATCCTCCCTAAACTACTCTATTTTTTCAGGACTCTCCCTATCCCTATTCCCCAAACGTTCTTTGATAAGCTAGCCTCTAAGGTTAGGCATTTCATTTGGGGTGGGAGGAGACCTAGGATTGCTATTTCTAAATTGTATGCAGATAAATATGTGGGGGGCACGAGCTTACCAGACGCCCAAGCTTATTACTATGCAGTGTTGCTTAACCACTCACAATTTTGGTTTTCGGGTCAGGAAGACAACTGGTGGAATCAAATCGAGCGGCAGGTGACGATGGGACATGATCTGCCGGCATTGGCAATAGCGGCGTGTATCGCCCACAATGTCGGCAAATCTACATACCCAACAATTGCGGCCTCTGTTCTGGCCTGGCAGAGATTTTTGAAGATTGACTTTGGTGACATGAGGGTTAAAAGACTCCCCGTCCCCTTAGCAGCCTTCCCACATTTGATTGCAGGACTGTCAATATCTCGGTGGAAGAAGCAAGGAGTAAATTTTGCTATTCCCCACAATCTTCTTCCCGATGTATTGGAGGCATTTACGCTGCACCACATAAATTCCCTACTTAAATGCACGCCCCTCCCTGATTTTCATATACCCCTCCATATCTGGAAATTCCTTATGGGATCTTTGGCTACGGAGAGTAAGGGCATTTCACTTTTTTATAGGCTCTTCCATCAAAGGTCTCTAGTGCGCAAATCCCCTACTATGTTGAAATGGGAAAAAATACTGGAACAAACTTTCCACGTATCTCAATGGTCGGCGGCCATGAAAATTAATGCTAAAGCCTCGGCCTGTGTAGATCACTGGGACAACTCGCAAAAAATATTGCATAGCTACTACATGACCCCCTCTAGATTGCGATAGACCCACAGATTTCACCTATGTGTTGGAGGGAGTATCACAATAGAGGTAACCTGTTTCATATACTGTGGGACTGTCCTAAGATTCGTCTACTATGGCGACAGGTCTCCTCGCTTATCTCGCTCATATGTGGACGTCAATGTACCATTAATCCAGCGATGGCAATGTTGAGTATAGGAGTTGCTGACCTCCCTTCTCAGAGCAAGATAGTAGTGGCACACATTTTGTTTGCCACTAGAATAGCATTGGCTGCTCATTGGAGATCCCTTGAATCTCCGACTGTCTTGGAAATTAGGAGGAGAGTCAACTCGCAATGCGAAATGGAAAGGATGCTGGCATACAAAGAAAAGAGGGCGGACAAGTTTCATAGGAATTGGGACTCTTGGTTGAAGGCTTCTAATGACATAATATAAGTGCTAGAGGATAGCCTTCCCAAATTCTCAGGTCCTCTGACACTTGAGGGACGCATCTAGGACTAAGGTACAGGTTATCTCTCCTTTGGCAGCCCCCCCCCCCTCCCGACCCCAGTTGTAAATTTTCCCTAACCCCTTCTTTATTTTCGCTATCCAACATGGTATAGCCTATGTTAGTACTTGGTTCAAGTTGGGCTATGGAGGATCCCCGTGTACAGACAGGCAAGTGGGAGGCGGTTGCTCTCAACTTTTGAAGCTGGCTAGCCACAGAGTAGACCGGTTGGGATAGGGAGGCAGGTAGTGGCGCATCTGCTTCCTTTTTCAGCGGCTTAAGGAGGTACCTAATCACAGTGTGTTCCCCTTTGGGGGTGATGGGTATCTCTGTGGAGATCATTCCTCTCCTGACAGGATCTCCTGTTGGTAATGTTTGGGCTACATGTTTGCTAAAGGTGTTAGTAGGTGGCGAGGCGACTGCCCTCAAGGTAGAGGTATAAAACACAAGGGGATTTTCTACTGTTTTGCTTTTATGGAACCACGTACGAGATTGTATTTGAATAACTTTTCCTTTGTAACCTGATATACTTGATGTATGAAAATGTTGGAACGTATTCTTTGTACATGTTTATTCTTCAATAAAAAAAAAAAAGGAAAAAAAAAAAAAAAAAAGATGCAATTACATTTAAATTTAGTTACCGTGGTGAAGAAGGGAGCACAGCATTGTATATTTTATTGTAATATTAGCCTTCTGTTTATATTGGTTATGGCAAGAGGGGAAACAGGGGGGGGGACAGAAGGGGGGAACTGGGGGGGGGAGGGAAAGGGAATGGAGGAGAGGGAAAGAAAGAGAGAGGAAGGGTGGGGTAGGGGCGGTGAGAGAGAGAGAGAAATAAAGGGAAAAAAGAGAGAAGGTGTAGGGGGAAACGGGGGGGAGGGGGAGGGAGGAAGAGAGAGAAGGAGAGAGATACGGAGAGAGGAGCGGGGAGAGAGAGGAAAAAGAGAGGGGAGAGAGGGAGAGAGAGAGAAGGAGATGGAGAGGGGAGAGAGAGGGGGAGGGAGGAAAGAGGGAGGGAGATGGAGAGAGAGAGAGGGAGAAGGAGAGGTATCAGATAATACAGAGAGAATAAAGGGAGGAGCCCTTGCAGTAAATCTCTCTTCCTGTACACATTCTCCAGATTACCTTCACTTAAACAGATGCTTCTGCTTCTCCTGCTCGGTTCTACTCCTTCTTCACCCCCTCCCCAGTCCCCACGGCAGCTCAGTTCTTTTTCAAGGCTGGAGGCACAGCTCTCCATTACCTGCTCCATCATCTTCACTCCTCGGATTTGATGGGTGTGGGGACCCCCTCCGAGGCCCCCCGGGATCACCTCCTTTGGTCTCCTCTTCTCCCCCACCAGGTGCTCCAGTGTCATACTGTACTGCAGAGTGCCATCCCCGGGGGGTACATGGGGACTTCCCCCTGCCGCCCCCTATTATACTCCCACATGACTGATTCTACCCTGCACTTTCCACACAGTGAGCCGAAGTCAGGAAATCACTGGATTTTAAATAAGTGAAGCGCTAAACCAAACTAACAAATATCACATAGATAAGTTGCGCAAATATATCAATATAAAAACTGTAAAGTACAACAAAAATACACAGCAAAGATAATAAAAACAGTGCAGTCTGATAATTATTAGTAAAGTAAACAAACTGAAAACATGAGCCTTAGTGCAGGAAAAAGTGTAGTGTGCCTCAATCCTCAGTATGAAACCTCCACCACTTATAGAAATCGCTGCTTATCAGAACATATGGACTCCATTACCCTTATAGGTAGTGGGTCAACCACATTTAGAATATGTTCAGAGGATGACTCCAAAATATTTCCAAACAGGATAGTGCGATGCATCCGCTCCTCACAGTGTGGTATCAAATGGTACGTAGAACCATAGGATAAAGAAAATGCTCCACATAGTGTAAAACTGTATCACCCAATATTTATTAAAGAAGGTAAAAAATGTACATCAAATCCGAATAAAAATCGCTTGTAACATCATCCAGCATGAAAGATTAGAGTTCAATGGCCTGAATAATAAGAAACCTAATGCATTTTGTCTTCAAAGACATCAGCTGGGGTCTGGAGATCACTGGAGCCAGCTGATAGAGCACAGTGAATGCAAAAAAGGCATTTTAAAGCATTTGTTACCCTACAAAAATAAAAAAAGGTCTTGTTCCCCTAAAGCATGAATACCAGCACAGTGCTTGAGCTGCGTAATTTGGCCCCTGTATCATATAAAAAAAACCTGGCTGATCCTGACAGTTTCTGCTCTCCCCTCTGTAAACTGACCACAGTTAATCATGGATGATAAACCCTGACACAGTGGACAGTTTATGTGCCTCCGTCACCCGCAGGTCTCCTGTCTCTCCTCTGTCCTCCTCTCCCCCATCCTCTCCCCCCTCCCCTCCCTGCCTGTCAGCTCTGTGTGGGAGCCACCTCTCCCTTCCCCTTGTAGCACCGTTCCGAGCAGGGCAAACATTACCGCTCACAACCACTGCCAGACCCACTTCAAGCATATCCTGCAGTATATACTGCATGCGTTTTTTTTAAATTCATATTCTAAACACCTTATTTATTCTCCCCAATCAGCGGTCTTTTCCTCCGATGTATACACTACAGAGGGAGGTCAGGTGAACACCCGGCAGACGTCAGAGGGAGATCTCTGCCCCTCCATCTGTAGTGTACACATCGGAGGGAGAGAGAGACGAGCGGTCACGTGACCACTGATTCGCGAGAATAAATAAGGTATTTAGAAGATTAATTTTAAAAAAATGGCATGCAGTATATACTACAGGCTATACTAGCAGAGGGGCTGGCAATGATTGTGTTTACTGCCCTAACAACCCCTTTAATTGGGTGTACATAAGGGGGCACAGCAGAATGTTGGGGGGCCATGGCCTACTCTGCCCCCCCCCAGTGATGCTGCTGCTTTTTGGGGGGAGGGGGGAACAGGTGCCTGGTTTTGACAGGTACCCACTCCCACTTTCGGGTAAGATTACCAATCAGAAATCTATTCCGGCCCCTCCTGCTTTCCCTTACTGCCTTCTGGGAGACAAATAGGTCCCAGAAGATGGCAGAACCATTCAGAAAGCCCAGCGTGACCCGCGAATGCGCAGTAGGAAACAGGCATTGAAGCCGCATGGCTTTGTTTCCTGTTTCCCTTACTACAGATGCCTGCACCCAAAGCTGACTGACGAATTGGCTAGGGGTGCCAATATTGTCCTTATATTAAAACCCAGCAGCTACAGTATTTGTAGCTGCTGACTTTTATTTATTTATTTTATTTACAGACTAGAAATCCTCTTTAATGTGTAGCATGTGACAGGCTCCATTCCTGCACCCTACACCCCCCCCCCCCACCCTACTATGACCATTTCAATATTGAGCAACCTCATAGTTCATTCACTCTGGTTCCAGTTTTGTAACTGAATGTCCGTATGGAGGTATGGTTAAAAAAGGCTGGAGCATGTGTCTGCAGGATCCTGACATCTGCAGACTATTCTGAAAAAATAATAAATGCACATTTTTTTCCTGCAAAAATATGTTTATTTATCTTTTATTTTTAAAAAGGTGAACTTAGCCTTTATAAAAGAAGTAGAAAAGAAAGAGATGGGTTAAAAGAGAGGTGTGCAGCAGGTGAAGTATATGTTCTTTCATATATGGAAACGTATTTTCTAAATACAATTATACATGCGCATGATAGGGTTATAGTACTTTAATATTATCAGATCTCAAAACAATTATAAATAAAATAACAGATTTTTACAGATTTCCTTTAAAATTGCAGTTGATGCTTTCAACAAATGTAAACACACATGTGCACATACATCTCTGGTTTAAAAGGAGAGTTGTGAGGTTGTTGTGGAATGAGAACAATTGGTTTTTAACTGGCTACCACCATATACAAGTACTGGGCAGGTGAAAATGCCAGCCAAGCCTAAATTAATGGTAGTAGTGCTGTTAGGTTGTAGCAGTTTTAACATTTAAATAATACAACATTTCAAAGATAATTAAAGTGTTAGCATTTCGATATTGCTTAAGAGGTTGAAAGGAATAATAATAAATCAAGCTATTTGTAATATATATTTTACGCACGAATTATTACATTATTTTTACTTCATCTTATGTGCTTTGTGAAATTTATGTTAGTTAATGGTTTAGTTTAATATTGAGCTCATTAAACAAACATTTATTTTTATTATAGAAAAATCATTCAAAGAATTAGAAATGTACTATTTTGTATTCGTTGCAACAAATGTCTCAAAGAAAGCCTATCAGTTAAAATGATGAATTTTAACCTTTTCCAATTATTTCAGTGAAGAAGTAATTTATATTCTTCAGACTCCTGACTACTTGTTTCCCATACCGATGCAAACATTTGTACTTTTAAAAGATGTTTTAAAGGTCTGGTATACTTTTCAAGGACATTTTGCAGACTGATTTTGGTGTAAATTGTCTACAACAATCAAGTCTTTATGGTTCACAGTGTGCAGTAGTTTTCTTTACACATGGCACGCACATATGTATCTATTTCAAAATCAAAGCAAAAATCACTAAAATACTGCACTTAGCCTAAAGTGATGTTACAGATTCATTATAAAAAGTACTACATATAATTTATATTGCAAGGATCTTATTTCTATTCTGGAGATAGTAAAAAACACAATTTTTAACAGACTACTGAATTTGTTCCAATAGAAAGTGACATGGAAGGTCTGAAAGGTATATACACTGAGCTAATAATTGAGTGAGATAAAAATCTATTTTTCCTTACAGCTTAAAACAGTAATAAACCCAAAAGCAAATATTTATTATACTGCAGCTTACCAATACTTAGATGTGACGGTTGCATTTGTTTTCTTTTTTGGGGTTTCTTTATGGTATTTATCTTTATTTTATTTTTGAGCCAGCCAGTAAGTCTGTTGTTGTTCAACAGAACAAGCTGTCCTGTAGCAGTTGACTATTTAACACTGACAGGGGTACTTACAATGGTCAGCCTTTCCTTATTTATGTAAAACCTTTATTCCAAAAAAGGAATAAATCTGTTGCTTTAACTGCTTAAAAAATACTAGCTGGAGTTTGGCCTCAATTTGTTAGTGCGTTTTAATCTGCTAGTCATTCTAACATTTCCTTACCATCCCCGCCCTGACAATGTTGCTGTCCAAAGCAGGAGGTGTGTTACTGGCCAAATCATCAGGTAAAAACAGAGGGAAATAGCCTAAAAAAAAAAAAAAAAAGGAAAACTGATGAAGCCACATCTAATGATTGGTAAGTTGCAATATAATGGAAAACTGTATCAAATTTTTACCGTAATTTTCCTTTCCTGGCGTCAAACCATGGCAGCATAATAGTGATAGAGCCTTGCCTCTTGTCCACTCCCTCACGACCTGTGAATAGCATAAAAAAGGAGTGGTTAGTCACCCCCCTATTCTTTGCAACAAGCCACATACCAAATTGTATAGAGTGGGCCTGTATGCTGCCATGGTTTGGCATCAGGAAAGGAAAATTACGGTAAGTATCTGATACAATTTCCCATTTTCCTGGCGCCAATATGGCAGCATACTAGTGATAAATAACTAACTGACAGGCTGGGTACTGCTTGAAAACATATGAAATGTATTTATGACATGACAAAAGGTTGGATAGTTTTTCAACCAAAGTCCACAGATGACAATGCGCCAGGGTCCACTCTATAATGCCTTAGGAAAGTATTCTGGGAAGACCATGACACCACTCTACAAATGTTCTCCATTGACATATTTGAACATACTGCCCACAATGCTTCAACCGCTCTGGTATAGTTTGCAGTCAACACTGAGGAAAGCTTACAACCCCTAGCCATGACCGAGTGCAGCATTGCTCTGGCCGAACACTTAAGCGTGTCTAATACCGCCTCACCAATAAAATCCAATGACACTTTCAGCTCATCTAGCACTCAAACAATATTTGTTTTAGGCACCCCTTCTTTTACCACTGTCTTGATGTTCTGGGTCCAGACTTTCAGAGCGCTGGCCACTTAGGTGAGAGATATAGATGGGCGATAGGCTGTGCTGGATGCCTGATAGGCCCTTTGGAGGTCTAGATCTATTTTCTATCCCTCACATCCTTAAACGAGGCTGAGCCCCCATAGGGAGCATAATATTTTTAGCCAGGCAGACCACTGCTGCGTCTACTTTCTGTGGGGAATCAACTAAAGCCACATCTGCCTCATGCAGGGGGTACAATTTGTGCAGCCTATTTAACCTTTTCTCTGTTTTCTGCGATTCCTGTATTATGACATCCATAATTTCATCCATAAAGGGAAAGAAGGATTTGACTTCTTGGAGGAAGGGAAAATAGGAATTTGCCTGTTTTGGTGCAAAAAAAAAAAAAATACTGAACCCAAGCTATTCTGGGTCTTCCTCTGAAGATGAGGAGCTGCTATCTTCTACCAGTTGTGTGGATTATAAGGAAGCAGCGCTAAGTGGTGAAGCGCTGCCTGCTGCAGTCCCTGGCTGATCTTCCATCGGGGCTTCCTGACCGACACCAGTAGCAGGCTGTCTGGCTGTCTAGAGGTTGTCTAGAGGTGAGCTCGGAGATCGAGTCTGACATCACCTTTTTTAGCAAGGACAATACTTGGGCAGTCTCCTGCTCCATGTCCACTGCAAATGCTTCCAGGCAGCCCCTACAGACTAGTTTATTGGGCATTGGTACTGTGCTACAGGCCCAGCAGGTCTTTTTATTATGGCGCTGATATTGCTCAGCAGAAGGGAAGGCATGTCACCTCTTTTTGGACTTTCTCCTGGCATGAGAGTGGTGCCTGAGCCTGTACTGCTCTGAGGATCCTCTGTCTTCTCTGGCTCTTGGCCTTTGAGAGAGTGAGTTTGTGGGACTGAAACAGTTTAAAGCATCATAAGAAGGCACTCTTTTTCTGGAAAGCATGTAAACTTACCTAATCAGTGGTCCCCTACCTTAGGGGGTGGAAGGTCTTGTATCATTGGTGACTGTCTCATGGCTAGAGGATAAGTGGGACACCAGCTGAAAAAAGGAATGCTGAAAAAGAAAATATTACAAGAATCATAATTTTTTTGAGAAGACGAAGCAAAAATCTTTTTTTTTTCGTAGTACCTGTAGAAAACAGCAGGGGGTGCTCAACTGCAGCCTGCCTGTAGAGAAGAGCACAAGGAAGACAGCTCCATCTTACAACCAGGAGCTTCTGTTTTTCCCAGGCATCCAACAAAGAATGAGCTTTTAGGATCAGCCCGGAGAAATCAGGCACCCCTGTTACTGGCAAAAAACAAGGCTTTTTTCCCATAACCAAGATGGCGGGCGGCCCTTCCGCTGGCTATCTCACATGCACAGCCATCAGTGTCCATCAGCAAGAAAAGGAGCATGGGGCAGCCACCCTCACCCCAAAGAGCGGCCAGGGACATCCCAACTAGCGTGACCTGCACCCCACAATGGCAAGCGCGCAGGCCTCCCAGGAAAGACCTTCACTGAGAGAAAAAGGAGAGAGAGAAAACAGGAAAGGCACAAAGTAAAGACAGGAATTAAAGGGACAGAATGCCCCAAATGGCCCAAGCAGCCAAACAAAAATAAAATTAGAGCAATAGCTGCCCCCCCCCCCCCCACACACACACACACACACACACACACTTCTTCCCGCAATCACTTAAAAATATGGCAGATTTCGTTCCTAGTGAGGAAACACTGCAAGCCCCACCAAGATCCACAGAAGGGGCTCCCAGCCTGTTTAGCACCTTTTAGCAGCCCGAGCACTGGGACTGCACACTGGGAGAGGCTGAACTCAGCTGGATGCTGCACTTGAGGCAGAGGTGGTGGTGACATAATACAGCTTACTTTATCACGGATGCATTGAGGTATGAAGAAAAAAAGAATGGAGGGGCGACTAACTACTCCTTGTTTATGCTATTCACTGGTTCTGAGGGAGTGGATAAGAGGCGGAGCTCTATCACTAGTATGCTGCCATGTTGGCATCCAGAAATTACATTTTTGGGTTTATTACTGCTTTAAAAATGTATGTACATGTTTAAAAACATATAGTTTACATATTTATGTTAATATAGTGCAGGCAGAAAAGTCTCCTTACTTTTCCATGGAGGTGAAGGCAGAGGTGCTTTTTAAGTGAAAGGCAGCTATATTTTTAATTTATTCAACCCCCAGGGATCTATTTACAAAAATTGCTGTAAGAATGCCTCACGCATTTGCACAGCTGTCATGAATAATACCCATAATTCACCTTATATGTTTATTTCCTATAATTCTCAGCTTCATCTACTGGCCATAATGTGCAATTTTCCTGATTTAATCCACTGAATTACTTGCCACATGTATTAGAAGTAGAGATGAGTGGATGAGAGGAGTGATTTTGGTGAACTTGATTTTTCCCCCCAAATTACCAATTTTAATATCAGCAGAATTTTGGTAAAACAGAAAATCAATTTATATTAATGAGCTGCTTATGAAGCAAATTTCAACTTTTTTCGTGTATTTCATTGCTACTTGTGTACTGCTGATAATTATTATTATTATTATTTTTAATATGTTACTTTTTTGCTTTCTTTTTTTTTTTACCTTAATTAAGGAGATTAAAGATGAGTGTATGTACCCTCAAGAGCAATTTTAATCTCATTAGACTCTAAAAACTACCAGTGCAGGATTACCAAATAGGTGGAGTAGGCCTATGGGCCCCACGCTGTTTAAGGTCCCCATGATAATGGGTCAAGATAATATTGATTTGATCTTGAAAGAAAATTTCAATGAATATTTCTTAAATTGTTTAAAGAATATAAAAAAAATGAATTAATCAAAGCAATGAAAACGTTACTATAAAGATTGTGTTAATGTAATGTCCCCAATAATAATAAGTACATAAACCATAGACATCCAGTTCATATTACAGGTTATTCTCTTAAAAGCTCATCTTCTTTCAGCTGCACACTACTTAGTTCAATGTTATTCCACTACAGGTCATGCACAAGAAACCTACAAGAGGGACCCCAAGGTTTTGACTGCCTAGGGGACTCCATAGAATTTTATCTGGCACTGAAAAACACCAATAAAAATGGTAACAATTAATTGAAATCTCCTATTTTTTACCAAAATTTCAGTTAACTATTGTATGCAAAATTTCAATAAATTCAGTGACAATGTGGAAAATCAAAGCAGTTGGTTCCTAGTGTTCAAACCTCACAATGGATCTTGTTTATTAAACCAAAGTCACAAAAAGTCTTTTGACATTGTTTGTTTCTTTTTATAAGTGCAGTCTGGTTAAAAGCTGCTGCTTAACTTTTATACTACACTCACATGCACTTTCACATAAAATATGAAAATATGTTTTTTGTGCATGCGTGGGTAAACTTCTATGGCCAGTTGTACACCCCACCTGCAGCTCCCCGGGTATGTAAAAGTGCCATGTTATTACTCTAGGCTTATTTTATGCCAGTAAACGTTGATGTGCATGGGACTTTAAGGTTAATTTTGATGGATGTTGTTTTCCTGCACTTTATTTGTCTAAATTGGATTTAAAAAAAAACTCTGCGATTGCACGAGTACAGGGGCGTATAGCTAATTGTTATGGATGGCTGAACACCCCAACTGAAGTTTCCTGGGTGTGGAAAAATGCAGTGTTTTTTTATGCTAGGCATATTTTTTTGCTTGTGAATGTCTGTACGCATTAGTTCATAAAGCTCACTTTGAAGGGTATTGTTTTCCTGCATTAGATATGAGTTTAGAATACACATCAAATGCAGGTCAACAAATCCAATTGACATTAAAGGAGCAGTATACATGGCAGCTCAGAGAATTCTATGCATTTCTTTAGACACAGCATGCCTAATTGAGCTACGTCTGACAAAAACACCATAGACCTAGACCTTTACCTAGTGTTATTTGTTTGAGGTATTATTGCTACATGTACAAAAGCTAAAAAAGAGGGACACAGTAGGAGCTGACAGCTGCAGTAAATTACATGTTATCAGTCCTTTTATTGTACAGGTTGGGAAGCTGAAAAATGATTGATTGCTTTTGTCAGTATTTCCATTTTTCCATTTCGCCAACTTTTGTACAAAACCCCAGTATTGGATTTGAAGTATCACTGTCAGCCTTTTCTCCCTTACTGCTGTCATAACTCTTTTGCTGGTGTCCAGTTAGGGGATTTATGCATTTGGAGTGAATAGAATTCAAATAAAGTTAATCTGATTGTTCATCTGGAAAAAATGAATTTTGATTGGTTGCTCTGGGGAGCTCTTTGCATTCTGTTTCTTTTTATATATAGCCTAGTAGTGTGTTTCTTACAATATCAGCTCTGTTACATAGCCAGATGCCATTAAGTCGCGTGATGTCTGTCCTCTTGCTCAGTGAAATGCTGCAATGCATTGTGCCAGATATTGGCGCAGATATTTGAAGTAGGAAACGAAAAGGCTTTTCCAAGCTAGACAAGAGAACAAATACACTACCTGGATTAACAGAAAACAATGCGTACCAGAAAAAGCAGGAAAACACTACAACTGCTTCCACTTACAGAGGTTTTCTATTTAAAAATATGTTTTTTTGTTTGACTAGTCAACAGCTAATATCTTATGGGATAAACTTTCAGCAAGCCTCTTAGGACTTCTGCACAAACTTCACAGTTGACATATTTCATGAATGGTTTAGGAAAATACGAAAATAAAACAGCATGATTTAAAAAAGAACATTTTAACTTACCACTAAGTGATGTACGTGTCACAAGCTAGTTGTGTGTGATATGTACTCTTTGTTGAAGGTCAAGGGCCTACCTGTAATTACCCAACCCTGGAACCAGCAGCAGTAGATTTAGGCAGCCACCCACAAAGTAAACTACTCAAATTAGCTGGCAATCCTCCAGGAGCTGTCTACTAGAGAAATCAAGCCAGCTGCTCGTGTGATCATACTGTATAACTAGATACTGCTCAGTTCTGTTTTCTTCCCATAAATCCACACCTGCAATAGCTCCAAAGATAAAAATGAGAAGTATAACTTAAAGAAAGGAAACATAAAACAAACAAGCAAAAAAAAGCAAATTTAAAAAAAATCCTACTAGGCAGCATACTTCTTATTAAAAATACCTTTGTGTCACTTTATTTATCATTGTCAGTATAAAAAATATGAAACCCTGTTATGCTCACACTAAATGACATTTTGTTTTATATCTGGCTTATATAACAACACTGATGTGTATTGTGATTTATTAAAGGTAAAACGCTGTTCTGCAGACTTCTCAGTGTTTTTAGCTGTAGAACAATAAAATCCATTGATAATTTACTTCTGTTAAAAGTCTGCTGACTCACTATATTGAATGACATACAAAGAGTAGTTGTATGAGTCATTTTAATGGAAGGCTGTAACTAAGGTGCAAAGCAGTTTATATTTATAGTTTTACATCAAAATATGAAAAATTCAAAGATCAAATTCGATAGCAAAATGGAAATCTAAGAAAAAGATTGTAGGTGGGAGGTAAGGAACTAAGAATTAATGCATGTAAAGCAAAATCTAATTGTATTATTTTATTTTATTTATATATATATATATATATATATATATATATATATATATATATATATATATATATTGGCATCCCAGACCTAATGCGTAGGGTTCAATATTGAGTCGGTCCACCCTTTGCAGCTATAACAGCTTCAACTCTTCTGGGAAGTCTGTCCACAAGGTTTAAGAGTGTGTCTATGGGAACGTTTGACCATTCTTCCAGAAGCACATTTGTGAGATCAGGCACTGATGTTGGAAAAGAAGATCTGGTTTTCAGTCTCCGCTCTAATTCATCCCAAAGGTGTTCTATCAGGTTGAGGTCAGGACTCTGTGCAAGCCAGTCAAGTTCCCCCACCCCAAACTCACTCATCCTTGTCTTTAGGGACATTGCTTTGTGCACTGATGAGCAGTCATGTTGGAACAGGAAGGGGCCATCCCCAAACTGTTCCCACAAAGTTGGGAGCATAAAATTGTCCACAATGTCCTGGTATGCCGACGCCTTAAGAATTCCCTTTACTGGAACTAAGGGGCTAAGCCCAACCCCTGAAAAACAACTCCACACCATAATCCCCCCTCCACTGAATGATTCAGACCAGTGCACAAAGCAAGGTCCATTAAGACATGGATGAGCAAGTTTGGGGTGGAGGAACTTGACTAGCCTGCACAGAGTCCTGACCTCAACCTGATAGAATACCTTTGGGATGAATTAGAGCGGAGACTGCGAGAGAGGCCTTCTCGTCCAACATCAATGACTGACCTCACAAATGCACTTCTGGAAGAATGGTCAAACACTCCCATAGATTCACTCCTAAACCTTGTGGACAGCCTTCTCAGAGAAGTTGAGGCTGTTATAGCTGCAAAGAGTGGGCTAACTCAATACTGAATTTTACAGACTAAGACTAGGATGTCATTAAAGTTCATGTTTGTAAAAGCAGGCACCCCAATACTTTTGACAATATAGTGTATATATATATATATACATTGTCTCACAAAAGTGAGTACAAGTATACAGTGTAAATTTGCTGTCCCCTCAAAATAACTCAACGAACAGCCATTAATGTCTTAAACCGCTGTCAACAAAAGTGAATACACCCCTAAGTCAAAATGTCCAAATGTGGCCAAATTAGCCACCCCCCCCCCCCGGTGTCATGTGACCCATTAGTGTTACAAAGTTGCAGGTTTGAATGGGGAGCAGGTGTGTTAAATTTGGTGTTATCGCCTCTCACTCTCTCATATTGTGAGAGTGATAACACCCCCCCCCCCCCCGGTGTCATGTAACTCATTAGTGTTACAAAGTTGCAGGTATGAATGGGGAGCAGGTGTGTTAAATTTGATGTTGTCAGAGTGTTTATACTGCTCTGATATAACAGTGTCTATTTATGTAAATAAGCAAAGATCTGTAAGTTAGGAGATTCTCAACTTATTTCCATAAGTCAAAAAAAAAATGCAAGATCGTTTTAAGTGACGCTAAACTGAAGATAAGGAGGATACAATTCTGTGCAAAAATATATATATTTATTAAATACTTCAAAATAAAACGTCAAAAATATAATTGGTGATAAACACAAAGTTTAGAGTAAAATGCAATAAAATATATCACACAGGTAATATGAGAATAAAATCAAAGAATATTATCTCATAATAATAAGATGACCATAACCAGTGACTTCTAGAAGATGATTAATAGTCTACCAGGAAGACAAAAAAGATGGCAACCAATATGACAGATTTGACATGTGACTTCTCTCATCCAACAGATATTCATAATTCCAATATTTTAAATAAAGTTACATGGATAAAAAAAGTTATACCATGTACTGGGACTTATTAAAAATACAAATATTTTTGGTAAAGTAAAATTCAATTTAGTCAATTTACTACAAAGAATATCATCATAATTGAACCATTTACTAAAGCCAAAATTAGCTTCAAATCCAAAGATAAGAAGAAATAAACCAATCATACTGCAGTTAGAATGATTTAAATTCAAATCTTGATGGTAACAGATTAGGTGTGAGAATGGATCAGTTAGGACTATATGTATAAGGCAATTCAGAATGTATACTTTACCAAACTCTGGAGAGTCTGTTGAATGGGATGCTACGCTGCCCTGGCTTTCAGGATCAAATGTCACCCATCAGTGTCCCAGAGCTTTCTTCCAAAAGCATCTTACTCCTCTTACGATCTCTTCAATTCTCCCCCCTCTCTCTATCTGACTAAAACTTTATGCCCCCTGAAGTGTGGGCGGGGATCTCATTACCATATAACTCCTACGTCATTTAAAGGGTATAATTCCTAATTTTTAATACTAGAACCCAAAATTGAGCAATTACCAGAGGGCAGTGTTGTATTACTATTAGATTCAGGATATAGAATGTAATTACATTATTTTCCCACAGATAACCCTTTGACCTTAGGCTGGCGAAAAGCCCTAAATTTCCAAAACTCTGTCAAATGGTTCAGACTTTGTGGCGAGAATAGAGAATTTATGGCGACCATAAAAACTTACAGGACCTTACACAAATATTCCTTAAAAATGAAATAATTAGGTCAACTTAAGTAAAATTAGTACTTAGCAAGGATATGAAAAAAATATAGTATGCAAAGCATTCCTAAAAATGTATATATATATATATATGTTACATATGTATAATTATTGCTAATATTTTCCCACACATGATTATAATATTTCCTTAAGAAAAAAAGGTTTTCCCCTGTTGGTGGGATTTTTTAGGCACTGTCATTATGAACAATTCACAATATACAGCCATGTGTTACAAAATTCTTAGAAATCAGAATTGGTATCGCAAAATTACATCAAATATAGTGATCAAGTATCAACAAGAATTTTATCAATTAATTGATACAGCATATTTGAATAACGTGATTCCGAAGCATACATGGGAATTTATACGTATACCATTCCCTGTTACTCCAACGTTTTATTCACTCCCTAAAATTCATAAAAATGCTACTGATCCACCCAGACGGCCAATTATATCAGGTCGGGGTTCTATCTCCGATAGTGCCAGTAAACTGGTAGATGCTTTCCTCAAACCCTTGGTAACGGCCCTACCCTCACACATCCGTGACACGATACACTTTTTGCAACAAATTGAGGACATACAAATCCCACAAGATAGTCTACTCGTCACCGTTGACGTCGAGGCCTTGTACAGCTCTATCCCCCATGAACGGGGGATGGCAGCTGTACAACACGCTATAACATCTAGCTATACCCTCGACGCCTACGGTGAATTCATCCTGTCTATCTTACAATATATTTTACATCACAATGTATTCGCCTTCAATGGCTCCCACTACCTCCAGATACAAGGCGTAGCGATGGGCACTTGTTGTGCCCCATCCTACGCCAACCTGTATCTGGGGGAGTGGGAGCAATCCTTTCTCACAAATGAGACTACTTCTATGTATACGGACCACATCAGTATGTGGTTACGATACATAGACGACATCTTTATGATTTGGCAGGGTTCATCTGAACTTCTTGATAATTGTATAGACAGGATGAATCGAAATGACTTTAACTTAACCTTTACCATGAATGCAAGCAAGGACGTGGTCACATTCTTGGATGTGGAAGTGAAGAGGGGGGAGGATGGTGCTCTCCACAGTGACCTTTTTCGGAAGCCCACTGCGGGGAACACCATCTTCCATGCATCTAGTTTTCATCCTCGGTCTCTGGTACACTCCATACCATATGGGGAGTATTTGAGAGCCAGACGTAATTGCAAAGATCTAGAAGGCTTCCGCAAAGTAGCGGATGATCTTAGAACCAGACTCCTGGCCAGGGGGTACACAAAAACAATCCTGAAAAAAGCTTACAAAAAAGCAATTTCCAGTGAAAGGAGTAAACTACTGTCCCCCAAAGAGGAGAAAGAGGATGATCCAGTTTTAAGAATAATAACAACATATTCGGAACAACATTTAACAATTAAAAAAATAGTATCCAAATACTGGCATGTGCTTGCTTTGGACCCTATTGTGGGCAAATACATCCCAGAACAACCCCATTTCACCTATCGTAAGGTACCGGCGCTTAAAGACAAACTTGTTCAGAGCGAATTTAAAGATCAAGAAAAACATGACCCGTGCAAATATAAGGGCACTTATATTTGTGGCAGTTGCAGATGCTGTGGTTTCATGTTGACATCAAAAAACCCCACCCTGCCGAATGGCCAGGTATTTAGGCCCAAACATTTCGCCAACTGCCGCACTCACGGAGTGGTATATTTGCTGCTCTGTGAGTGCGGCTGTTTTTACGTCGGCAAGACCAAGTTAGATTTCTTCAAACGTGCCAACAGACACATAAAAAGTATTAAGACCTGTGACCCTGATCTCCCCCTCGGGCGACATGCGGCACTTGTTCATCCAGGGAAATGTCCCAAAATCAAATTTTTGATTTTGGACAGGATCCACCCTAGTTCCAGAGGAGGAGACTGGAACAAGGTCCTCCTGCAAATGGAACTACGGTGGATCTATCTCCTCAAAGCCACTGAACCCCCAGGATTAAACGAGATGGTATCTTTTAAACCTTTCTTAGAAGGTTTCAGTTCGGGAGGAATGGAGAAATAAGCCCTCCTTCCCCTTTGCTGATAAACTTCCATACTATTTCTGAATGTGAACCATCCTGTCATCCTAATGTGTCATCAATAGGGGTCAGTACTGGCAATATCATCATTTTCTCAAATGTATTTTGTGTTCAATGCTTGCATATAATTCCATTTCTGGTTTCTGTTCTCTCAACAGATGCTCCTGCGCTCATCCAGAACCTCTATGGGTTGAAATCAAAATGATAAGAATAATCTTTGTATTTTTGTCTCTTTATTTATGCCTTTCGTTTTTCCCTTGCATTCTTACAAGGACAGTAAAAGATCGGCGATGATAGCCTTAATGGGGCTATAATATACAATTTTCCTTTAAAATATACTTCTTCTCTATAATGAGACAATTTTTTATATAATGCCTGTTATTCTCTGTCCGCATAGGACAGAAGAATGTGGTATCTGTCGCCAGTGAATCTCTATCAAGCAGACAACCCGGCACGGAAAGCGGCCGCCACCTAGTGGCGAGCCGCATTTTGCGTCCTCCGTCATGTTAAGGTCTCGCATCGCGAGACCCACAGACGGTGACGCATACCATACCCCGCCTGCGTTCCACGCTGACGGGCTAGGTGACGTGCCGGTGGAACGCAGGAGCCGGCCGAACTTCCGCTTTATCGCTCTCCGGGCCAATGGAGCGGGGGAACGCCCGGCCCCTCCGCACCAGGGACCCCATCAGGCAATCAGCACAGGGAGAGGTGAACGAAGCGAGTTAAGTATACACAGCTGTGAAGTCCAATTGACTCCACACATATACCCTCTTCTCAGCAGTGAATTCATTGTTCGCCTGCTGAGAACACAGTGAGGACCTGATCCAATCCAGTCTGTCTAAACACCGTGCAAAAGGTAACAATTTATATTTCCTCTTCTGTTATCGATACCTCACCAAATCTTTTTATAAATGATGGTGGTAACCGTGCTTTATCTGGCCATTATTCGCTGATTAGGGGAAACTAACATATAATTATTTTTAAGGGATAATTATGGGTATTCACCAATCCCTTATTGGCTTTCTCTCCTCTCCATCTATATAGGAATGGGATTGTTAGCTTTCTATTTAAAAATACATGTTGTTGTGGGGGCGTGGCCTGGCGCCGCATGTGAGAGGACGTGTGTGAGAGGAGCTCCGCCGGACCGATATCCTTTACCGCTAATCCTGCAGCCCTCCGGGCACGATAATCCTCCCTTCACCTCCCGCACACCCGCGGCACTGACCTCCGCATGTCTCCGCCGAAGAAAGGCTCTGAAGCTGCGGCTAAACTAGCTGCATTCCGGAGGCTGGAGAAGGAGGCCCCGATCCAAGATGGTGCCGGCCCGTCGCTTGTGGTGGAGGAGCCTGAGAGCCCTGCTACATCCAAGGTGTTGGAAGCGATTGCCACTTGCCAGACCATGCTGACAACTAAAATCGAGGAGGTGAAGGTAGATATATCATTGATGCGTCAGGATATGCAGAAGCTAAGGGACAGAGTTGGTGAGGCTGAACACAGAATTAGCGAGGTGGAAGACTCCCTCCCCCCATTGCAAAGCTCCTCAGACAGGCTGCAGCAACAAGTACACCTTATCCTTCAAAAACAAGATGACATGGAGAATAGGCTGCGCCGCTGTAACCTGCGGTTCATTGGCCTCCCGGAGGGCTCTGAAGGTGCAGACCCCTCATCCTATTTGGAACAATTGCTCACTCAGACTTATGGCAGAGAATCCTTCTCACCCACTTTTGTTGTGGAACGTGCACATCGCCTCTCAGGGCGTCCCCCCCCCCTCAGGGTGCACCCCCCCGCACATTTATCGCTAAATTCCTGAACTATCGGGACAGAGATGCCATATTGCGCCTGGCCAGAGTTAAGGGGAACATTCCATTTGGAAATCACAAAATAGCGATTTTCCCCGTCTTCTCTGCTGAGGTCCAGAGGCGCCGCAAGAGCTTTTTGGAGGTCAAACGCAGGCTGCGTATCAAGAATATCAAATACTCTATGTTGTACCCGGCCCGTCTTAGAGTGGAGGGTGAGGACCGAGCCCACTTCTTTGAGGATCCGGAAGCCGCCATCTCCTGGTTAGAAGGACTGGAAGCTAGAGCCTGACCACCTTGCCCTGGCGACTTCATGATACTTTCTCCCTGATTGCCTATGCCTTACGCTGCTGCAGAGGTGGAGGGGGTTTTGTAGATCCTGCGGAACTCAAGACTTTGCATCCCCCTTTCCCCCCCCTCCCCCCTCATTTCCCTGCACTACTGCTCCTGTGTTTGACCGGCGGAGCGCCCTAGCTCCACAGATGGAACTGCTTTTTCTGTTCTCTTCCTATGGATTTCCACCTGCCCATAGGCTTTGCTACCCAGCGATACACCTGTTGGTTTTCGCCCCCTACACCCGCTCAGGCGTGTGTTTGTGCCCAACTCCCCTGTTGCCCCCTGCGACTTCTGTTGGACCTGGGCCCCCGGGCCCCCTTGCTTGTCCTAGTTGTATTTTGCTGTATTTTTGCTGACTATCCTGGGGGTCCCTGGCCTCCTGATCTTGCTCTTTACCAGTCGCATGTGGGCCTGTTCTGGTTGAGGCACTTGTTTGGGAATATGCCCGCACAAGTTGGGGTTGGTGCAGGGCAGGGAGGGGGGATTGGGGTATTACCATTGTTTACAGTTTATATTTGGTACAATCTCTATACTGTTTCTGTTCTATGCACATTGACCTCAAGTAATAACTGCCTGCTCTTTTGCTGCCGTTTATTAATGCTAGTGTATGACCGTGGACTTGTTAGTTCTGTGGCCTTGTTGCCTGAGATCCTGGGAGCCTCCGCTCCACGCTCCGTATTACCCCTGCCATGGCCGCATTGAAATTGTTGACGTGGAATGTCAGGGGTATGCGCGATAAGATTAAACGGACGGCTGTCTTTAATGTTTTACGCCGTGTCCGGGCTGACATTATAGTACTGGTGGAGACACATTTGGAGGGCCGCGTACAGCAGTCTCTCAAACGGCCCTGGGTTGGCTGGGTGCAGCACTCTGCATATAGCTCGCACTCCAGGGGTGTGGCGCTTCTGGTGGCCAAATCGGTACATTTCCAGCTCCTAGGATCTCAGGTTGACCCAATGGGTAGATATGTCTTTCTCAAAACGTCAGTCTATGGGGAATTGATGCTGCTGATGGCTTTCTATGTGCCCCCCCCTTACTCTGCTGTGGTTATAATGGAGGGATTGGCGTTTATGGCACAATGCCCGGGGGCCCCGGTGATCTGGCTGGGCGACTTTAATAATGTGATGGACTCGGGTCTGGATAGATCCGGTGGCGCCTCCCAGGCGCCGCCGGGGTCGTCCCCGACCAGGTTCTCCCGATTGTTGGAGAGCTTTGGGTTGGCCGACTCTTGGCGCAGCAAATACCCCGCTCAGCGTGCGTACTCCTGTTTCTCGGCTGCACACCATTCTATGTCACGCATTGATCTGATATTGTTGTCTCGAACCCTGCTCCCCAGGTTACTGGCGGCAGACTTCGCCCCACGGACTCTGTCTGATCACTGCCCTTATTGGATACTGTTGTCCTTGCCCTGCAATAGACCTCCCCCGGCCTGGCGCCTGAATCCCGCCTGGCTCCCCTTGGTGTCTGATGGGAACGACATTGAGGGGACCTGGACACAATTCTTTTCTGATAACGAGGGCACTGCCTCCCCGGCTGCAGTGTGGGAGGCATTTAAACTGTTCGCCAGATCCACTATGATTTCCAAAATCAAAGCTGTTAGAGCGCGGGCTGCTGAGGAGATCTCCAGGGCAACGACAAATCTAATTGAAGCTGAACAGGCCTTTATGGCGGACCCGACTCCGACACATGAATCCCAGTATAAATTGACCTCTAAAGTCCTTTCCCAACTTGAATATGAGAAGGCGAAATCTAAGATGTTTTTTCAGAAGCAGAATCTGTTTGCACATGGAGAGCGGGCGGGGAAACTCGCATATTTAGTCCATTGTGAGGATAGGCCCCCGGTAGTTATTACTTTAAAGGATGACCTGGGTAATGAGATCACTGATCCTGCTGCGGTGACACAGTGTTTCCGATCATTTTTTAGTACACTTTACACCTCTAAGGCCCCCGCTGACTGCACTGACATGCATGACTTTCTGGACTCTATTGACTTTCCCACTTTGACACCCGACCAGTTGGCGACCCTCGAGGCACCCATTTCTGTGGAGGAGATTGCAGCAGCCGTGTCCAAGTTCCTTAGATCTAAGGCCCCCGGCCTAGACGGTCTCCCGATTGAATTCTTCTCCCAATATTCGGAACTCCTTTCTCCTAAATTATTGGCTTTGTTTCAATCTCTGTTCAAAGATGCAGCCCTGCCCCCTTCTATGCGGGAGGTGCTAATTGTGCTCATCCCCAAGCCAGGCAAGGACTTACACGCCCCAGAGTCTTACCGTCCCATCTCTTTGCTCCCAGTAGACACTAAAATCCTTGCGAAAATTTTATCCCTCCGTCTTAACAAGGTGATCCTTTCACTCATACACTCGGACCAGGCCGGGTTCATGCCTGGGAGGAACACCTCATTTAACCTTCGCCGGTTATTCATGAATCTCCAGGCACAACACGACGGAATGGGTGGCAGGGTGGTGGTCTCCTTGGACACGGCTAAAGCATTCGACTCGGTAGAGTGGCCATTTCTATGGACCTGCCTGGACCGGTAGGGCTTTGGACCTAATTTTATTAAGTGGGTCAAACTTCTATATAGCGCCCCGGTAGCCAGGGTCCTGGCCAACGGCTGGCAGTCAACCGCCTTCCCTTTATCCCGTGGCACTCGACAGGGGTGCCCCCTCTCCCCCCTGCTGTATGCCCTGGCCGCGGAACCCCTGGCGATGGCCATTAGAGCACATCCCGGGATTCGTGGCCTACGTAAGGGACCGCTGGAGGAGAAAATCAGCATGTATGCTGATGACACTTTGTTATATTTGGAAGACTCTCGAGAATCCCTGCTCACAGCCCTTTCTTTAATTGAACGGTACGGACGATTCTCCGGTTTTCAGATAAACTGGGATAAGTCACAAATTCTCCCGCTTGACGAGAGTCCGCAGGCGATCGCCCCCGCAAACCTACAATGTGTATCCCGCATTAAATACTTAGGGATTCAAGTGACAGCTAGCTCAGCAGATTATGTCCCGGATAACGTTCAACCCTTGTTCCCTCTGCTTAAGGCTAAAATTCAAGTATGGTCCAAATTACCTCTGGGAGTGATGGGTAGAGTTAATTTAATTAAAATGATTCTCCTTCCCAAAATTCTCTATGTTGTATGGCACTCTCCTATTTATCTGCCACTCAGGCTGTTTAAGCAGATGGAATCACTCCTCAAGACCTTTGTTTGGGGTGCTAACCGGCACAAGATCTCCTGGCGCAAACTCAAGAATCCTACAAATCTAGGGGGGTTGGCCCTGCCGGATTTTAATCTGTACTATCTGGCAGCTCAGTTGTCCCAGTTCTTTCACATAGATAAAACGGATAGAGAACGCTTCTTGACCCTGCTCTGCCCTGGGTGGGCTCATCCCCTCGGGGACCCCCTCCTAGTTATCCTTAGGGGCGTCAGGGGTTCGCCGGAGCCCCTGTGCCCCAGATCTCTTTTATATCACTATTGTCGGATCTGGGAGGTGGTAGCGTCCAGGCTTCGGTGCCCTCCATTCCACACATTCACCCCTCTGTGGCATAATAGTACATTGCGTGAGTTCCTCTCCATCCCTGACCTGTCGGTATGGAGTGGGAGGGGTATTCTTCTCCTTAGCCATATCTCCACGACCACTGGTCTACGGTCTTACGAGACCCTGCGAGACCAGTTTGCGCTCCAGGGCCCCATGCACTACAGATACTTACAGCTCTCCCATGCCTATAGATCTCAATTCCCTGACGGCCCTCCTGAGATAGAATCGGTTACCACCCTTGAGATTGTTAAAAGTACAGAACCCAGTCACCTCATTTCCATGTTCTACTCTGAGCTTCACACACCTTCCTCGACCACTTTAGCTTTTGCACTTAAGACCCACTGGGAGCGCAATGTGGGGGCCATGGAGGATGAGGAATGGGAGGATGCCCTGGAGACATGCCGCAGAGTGTCGCCGAAACTGTCGGATCGCCTAACCCAGACCTTTATAATACACCAGGCTTATCTCACCCCACTTAGACTGTCCAAATATCACCCTGACTTGGTCCCCTCTTGTCCTATGTGCGGAGACCCTGATGCTTCCTTCTTTCATCTATTGTGGAGCTGTCCCCAATTACAGACTCTATGGCAACAAGTAGTCACATTTCTGCATGACAAAATGGGGTCTCCTCTACAACTCTCTCCTAAGGAGTGTCTCCTGGGGGTCTATCCGGATGGAGAGATGCCCAAATCCACTGTCATATTTCTTCAGGAAACTTTGTTTATAGCACGTAAATTGATAGCCAGGCGGTGGATGAGACCTACTCCTCCTACTCTAGGATTGTGGATTAAGGAAATTAATAGTGTCATCCCATTTCATAAACTTTTATATAAACATAGGGGGTGCCCTCAGAAGTTCAACAAGATTTGGGACAAATGGGTGCAGTGCCCTGATACGGCTCAGTAGTGCAGTGGGTAACTACTTTATGCTGACCGCCCCTGTTAAACCAATATTGTCTGCTTGAGTGTTGGGCCGAAAGAAAGTAACTGACTACTGCCTTATTTTTACTATGTCTGTTCTGTTTCTAAGTGTTAATCACTGTGTATATTTGTATTTTTGTACCCCTGTGTGTTATGAATCTGATCGAAGTTTCAATGCACGGTTTATTTTTGTATTGTACCAAAAGTTTCAATAAACCTCACTGTTTTAAAAAAAAAAAAAAATACATGTTGTTACTCTGGCACTGAGATGCAACTTATCATTCCATCTCCTAGCCTTTTCTTATTGCCCCCTTCTTAAACAATATGGCCAGCTTATATTATGGGACCAACATGCTTTTATGATCCTATATCTCTCCTCTGTAGCTGATCGGCCAATTATTGGGATCCAGTTGTTCTGACTTGATATCTTCCTGGGATTATCCACATATATGGGCATAATCTTTCCCTACAACACAAGTCTATGAGGGCTTCTTTTGATGGATTTTACCAACCACACAATCAACCCGGGTTTTTGGCAGAGCGCATAGAGCACCTGTTTTTAACATATACCGGCAGGTATATAGTTTTATCCATCACCGCACAGAATGTAAGTTGTGATTATACTTCAAATCTTTTTATACAAACTTATGTACTGTATGAATATCTGTATTATTACTCGCATTTGATTGACTTTTGTTTGATCAATTACCTACAGACCACCACTCAGGGTCTCCTATTTTGTCCCCCTGAAGAAGGAGTAGTTGTATAACTCCGAAACTAGTCGGGTCTGGAGTCTTCACCCTGCAATTGGTGCTTTATTCAAATGCATATGTGATGTATTTCTACTTACTTACTTGCCTTTTATCACTTTGTTAATTTTGTTATTTCAATAAATATTAAACATTTTGAATTAAACTTGTGTAGATATGAGTGCCTAAAAAATCCCACCAACAGGGGAAAACCTTTTTTTCTTGAGACTATATTGGGATGTGGCACCACCCTTAGCACCCAACACAGGTCATCCCCCATTTGACTTATCCAGGTAGCAAATACCATTCCCCGCTTAACCTGTGTTGTGTCTTTTCTGTTCCCCCGCGAAGGTGATTTTGTCCCCTTCTCCTCCGCGGATAAACAGAAGAAAAAAACTTTTTTATATATTATTATTTTCATAAATACTTGTTTGAACCATTAATCATAACTTGTTAATGTGAACAGATAACCAGTGTTACTACATTTGGTCTTGCAGATATTGGGAGTCATCTTCCAATTTTGATTGTATCGAATTTATCGTCTCTCCAAAACTTGTTTTCAGGAACCCCCATTTTCCTCCTGGTTGGTTCCAGCCATTATGGCCGGATACACGGGAGATGAATGGGAGAACCTTATGTCTCAATATCTCAGGGACTTTGGACAAAGGGAGTATGCAGACGCGGACCTGTCCGCTCTCTTCTTCCAACTGTCCAAAGCCCTTGAGAAAAAATCAGCCAATTTCTGGCATGTAAAATCTTTCCAGGACTATCTCAAAAATAAAACAAACCCTACAGGCCTTAGAATTCAACTGTTTCCACTATTAGAGGACTTAAGCCCGGAATTTAAGACCAACTGGGAACAAGCCCTGACTGACTGCTCAGCCACCCTTATGACACTACTAATCAACGAATACACTCGTCGATCTGTGATCCTAGACAAAGAAATTAACAGTCTATGTGACAAAATGAAAAAATACAAAACACATAAACTCTTTGATGAAAAGGAAAAACAACTTAAACAACATCTAGAAATTCACAATCGCAACATTTTGATAAAAAAACAAAACAAATTAAATAGAGACACTATGGCCTTTGAACAGAAAAAGGCATATAAGTGGAACACCAACAAAATATTGTACAATGGGCCACCTAAAAAACAATATCAGACGAATACATCTCACCCTTCATCCAAAAATACAACACATGTTCCAAAAAATTCAATTAAACAAAAAGCTAAGGAAGGAGTAAAACGAGCATTCCAAGATGAAACAGTAATTGGACAGACAATGAAAAAATCTAATATCCAACAAGAACGAACCCCCAACCTTTCACTATTCAAGCCACACACTTCCCATTCGGATAATACCACTCAACCACCACTAGATGTCACCTCTCCTCTCACCAACACACCTACACCCAATATATCCCAAATACCTCTCTCACTTGTATCCACTACCAATCTCCTAGATGCCACTTTTTTAGAACTGGTTCATCAGAGAGCCCAGACTTTCACACCAATGACACAATAAAAACCCCTACACCTCACTTTTCTACGAGCCCCACCACCAATCCGGCACAAATGGACCTGTCAGTCATTAATCTGTCTGACTATGAGCTATCCTCAGATGAAATCGAGGTCTTATCCAAAGGTCTTAGCTTTTGTCCTAATAACTCCCTTAAAAAATTTGACTTTATTAACCGCTTCCATACAGAGCAGTTAGACACCCTTCCTGCCCAGACCAATTTTCAGCTTTCAGCACTCTCACACTTTGAATGACAATTGCTCAGTCATGCTACACTATAACCAAACAAAATTTTTATCATTTTTTTCACACAAATAGAGCTTTCTTTTGGTGGTATTTGATCACAACTGGGGTTTTTTTTTCGTGATATATGCAAAAAAAGAGTAAAAATTTTGAAAAAAAAACACTTTTTTTTAGTTTCAATTATGAAATTTTGCAAAAAATAAATTTTTCTTCATACATTTGGGCCAAAATGTATACTGCTACATGTCTCTGGTAAAATTAACCCAAATTAGTGTATATTATTTAGTCTGTGTGAAAGTTATTGAGTCTAGAAGCTATGGTACCAATTACTGAAAATTGATCACACCAGATGTACTGACTGCCTATCTCCTTTCTTGAGGCCCTGAAATGTCAGGACAGTACAAATACCGACCAAATGACCCCTTTTTGTAAAGTAGACAGTCCAAGGTATTTAGTAAGAGGCATGGTGAGTTTTTTGAAGTTGTAATTTTTTCCCACAATTCTTGGGAAAATGAAGAAAAATTTTTTTTTTCTTTTTTTTCCCACAAAGTTGTCAATTTATAAGCTATTTCTAACACATAGCATGTACACAGCAAAAATTACACCCAAAAATACATTCTGCTACTCCTTCCGAGTATGGCGATACCACATGTGTGAGACTTTTACACAGCCTGGCCACAAAAAGAGACTCCACGTCCAAGAAGCACATTCAGGCGTTCTAGGAGCATAAATACACATAAAACTTTCTTACTACCTATCACACTTTTCAAGGCCCTAGAGCACCAATACAATGGAAAAGTCCACAAAATGACCCCATTTTGGAAAGCAAACACTCCAACGTATATTCTATGAGGCATTATGGGTCGTTTGAACATATCATTTTTTTCCACAGGTTTTTGGAAAATGTGGGAAAAAAATGAAAACTTTTTTTTTTTACACAAAGTTGTCAATTTATAGGATATTCCTAACACATAGCATGTACACAGCAAAAATGACACCCCAAAATACATTTTGCCACTCCTCCTGAGTATGGCAATACCACATGTGTGAGACTTTTTCACAGCCTAGCCATATAGAGGGGCCGAACATCCAAGGAGCATCATCATGCATCCTAGCCACTTGCCTAGGCCTATTTTTGACATTTGGTGTTTACAAGCTAAAATCAGTTGTTTTGCTAGAAAACTGCTTAGAACCCCCAAACATTATATATTTTTTTTTAGCAGAGACCCTAGAGAATAAAATGGAGATTATTGCACTATTTTTTATCACACCGTATTTGCGTAGCAGTCTTCCAAACGCAATTTTTTTGGAAAAAATTCACTTTTTTTAATTAAAAAATAAGAAACCAGTAAAGTTAGCCCAATTTTTTTCCATAATGTGAAAAATAATGTTACGCTTAGTAAATAGATACCCAACATGTCATGTTTCAAAATTGCGCACGCTCACGGAATGGTGACAAACTTTGGTACTTAAAAATCCCCATAGGCGACAATTTAAAAATTTCTACAGGTTGCCATCTTTGAGTTACAGAGGAGGTCTAGGGCTCAAATTATTCCCCTTGCTCTAACGATCGCGGCGATACCTCACATGTGTGGTTTGAACACCGTTTACATATGTGGGCGGGGTTTCTGTATGCATTCGCTTCTGCGCGCGAGCTAACGGGGACAGGGCGCTTTAATTTTTTTTTTTTTTTTTTTTACTATTTATTTTATTTATTATTTTTTATTTTTACACCGTTTAAAAAAAAAAAAAAAATTTGATCATTTTTATTTCTATGAAAAGAAATGTAAATATTCCTCGTAATAGAAATAGGCACGACAGGACCTCTTTTTTGTGAGATCTGGGGTCAAAAGTCCTCAGATCTCACAAGTACACTGAAAGATAGAAAAAAAAAAAAAATAATAATAATTATAATATAAAATGAAAAAAAAAAAAAGGACCTTTAAACCGGTTGCTAGGCAACAACATTTTCCGTAGCTCCGGTCCTCCAAGACCATAGAGTCAAGTGAGGGCAAGCTTGCCCTCACTCGACATCCTGTCTGTGAGGATTCGGGACCGGATCGTTTACCCCGCTGCCGGCGGGTCCGGTAAGCGGGGAAAAGGACCGGAACGCGTCGGGAGGGGGGGGGGCGCCTCTTCCGCCATCCCGGAAGGGTGATCCCACGGCGAATCCGCCGCTGGGACCACCCTTATCGGAAAGCCAACCGTCCACCGTTTAAAAAAATACCAGGGTTATGGCAGCTATCTGCTACCATAACACCGGTATTTAGGTTTAAACGGACGACGTATATAAACCTTTTTGGACTTGGACATGGTGGCTGTATGAAGGGTGACAGGTACTCGGGTACTTTGTTGGGCAGGTGACAGGTACTCTGGTACTGATGAGCAGGTGGCAGGTACTCGGGTACTCCGATAGGCAGGTGACAGGTACTCGGGTACTCTGATGGGCAGGTGACAGGCAGGTGATAGGTACTGATGAGTAGTACTCACTGACTGATAGGTGATAGGTGATACTGTACTGATGGGTACTGATGATCAGTACTGATACGTGATAGGTACTGATGAGTACTGATGAGTAGTGATGGGTACTGATGAGCAGGCGGCAAGTACTTGGGTACTTCAGGCGTCAGGTACTCTGATGAGCAGGTGGAAGGTACTCGGGTACTCTGATGGGTAGGTGACAGGTACTCAGGTACTCTGATGACGGGTACTCCGTTGACAGGTACTCAAAGTACCCGAGTACCTGTCATCAGAGTACCCGAGTACCTGTCATCAGAGTACCCGAGTACCCGTCATCAGAGTACCCGAGTACCTGTCATCAGAGTACCCGAGTACCCGTCATCAGAGTACCCGAGTACCTGTCATCAGAGTACCCGAGTACCTGTCAGAGTACCCGAGTACCCGTCATCAGAGTACCCGAGTACCCGTCATCAGAGTACTCGAGTACCTGTCATCAGAGTACCCGAGTACCTGTCATCAGAGTACCCGAGTACCCGTCATCAGAGTACCCGAGTACCCGTCATCAGAGTACCCGAGTACCTGTCATCAGAGTACCCGAGTACCCGTCATCAGAGTACCCGAGTACCCGTCAGAGTACCCGAGTACCTGTCATCAGAGTATCCATCATCAGAGTACCCGAGTACCTGTCATCAGAGTACCCGAATACCTGTCACCAGCCCATCAGAGTACCCGAGTACCTGTCATCTGAGTACCTGATGACAGGTACACGGGTACTTTGATGGGCTAGTGATAGGTGCTCTTTATTGGGGGGGGCAATCAGTGTGGTTGGGGTGCACTGTAGTTGGTAACTAGCTGTTACCACAATCTCCTCCTCACACAGGATCAGTGTGTGAGGAGGAGAACACGGTGACAGCTAGTTACCGTGTTCTCTGTTGACATTTGTGACCGGCTGTGATTGGACACAGCCGGTCACGTGGTAAAGAGCCAATTTCATTGGCTCTTTACCTAGATCGGGGATCGACTCTGTCCGAGGGACGAGCCTCGTCCCCGATCGCTGCTTTGCGCGCCCCCGGGGGCGCGCATTGCAGAGAGAACGAGCGGCTCGTGCTGGAGCCGCTCATGTGATCGGCTGTGATTGACACAGCCGATCACGTGGTAAACAGTCAATTTCTATTGGCTGTTTACCTTGATCAGTGATGGGCTATGTCCGAGGGACGAGCCTCATCCCTGATCGCGCCGCTGCGCGCCGCCGGGGGCGCGCAGTAGCAGCTAGAACGGGCCGACGTCATATGACGGCGGCCCGGATCTAGACAACCACTTTGCCGACGTCATTTTACATGACTCGGTAAGGAAGTGGTTAAAGATCTTCACCTTTTCGCTCGTAAGTTGAATTTCAAGGCCGCATATGATAAAACGAACATATCCAATATACCCAAGACCAAAAAGGACTCCATCTTAGATACACTGATATCTTTATTGGAAGAGAACGATGATTTGATCGACAAAATTGATTTGCCATCACTCCTTGAGGGTGCAGACCCCAAACAACCAAATCCGATTCACAAGACTGAATCTTTGAGGAAAAAATCCGACAAATTTCCTATTTCTACCAACGCCAACGTTTCCGCCTTTGTTAAGCTTGTAACAAAAGAGGTCGAAAAAATAAATATTCGGCCATCCAAAACACCAAATATCACGACTAGCCAAAGATTGGCTATCAATAAATTATCACAAAATCATTTAATCACAATCAAACAGGCTGACAAAGGCGGAAACGTTGTCATTATAAACAATTCACAATATACAGCCATGTGTTACAAAATTCTTAGAAATCAGAATTGGTATCGCAAAATTACATCAAATATAGTGATCAAGTATCAACAAGAATTTTATCAATTAATTGATACAGCATATTTGAATAACGTGATTCCGAAGCATACATGGGAATTTATACGTATACCATTCCCTGTTACTCCAACGTTTTATTCACTCCCTAAAATTCATAAAAATGCTACTGATCCACCCGGACGGCCAATTATATCAGGTCGGGGTTCTATCTCCGATAGTGCCAGTAAACTGGTAGATGCTTTTCTCAAACCCTTGGTAACACAGCCCTACCCTCACACATCCGTGACACGATACACTTTTTGCAACAAATTGAGGACATACAAATCCCACAAGATAGTCTACTCGTCACCGTTGACGTCGAGGCCTTGTACAGCTCTATCCCCCATGAACGGGGGATGGCAGCTGTACAACACGCTATAACATCTAGCTATACCCTCGACGCCTACGGTGAATTCATCCTGTCTATCTTACAATATATTTTACATCACAATGTATTCACCTTCAATGGCTCCCACTACCTCCAGATACAAGGCGTAGCGATGGGCACTTGTTGTGCCCCATCCTACGCCAACCTGTATCTGGGGGAGTGGGAGCAATCCTTTCTCACAAATGAGACTACTTCTATGTATACGGACCACATCAGTATGTGGTTACGATACATAGACGACATCTTTATGATTTGGCAGGGTTCATCTGAACTTCTTGATAATTGTATAGACAGGATGAATCGAAATGACTTTAACTTAACCTTTACCATGAATGCAAGCAAGGACGTGGTCACATTCTTGGATGTGGAAGTGAAGAGGGGGGAGGATGGTGCTCTCCACAGTGACCTTTTTCGGAAGCCCACTGCGGGGAACACCATCCTCCATGCATCTAGTTTTCATCCTCGGTCTCTGGTACACTCCATACCATATGGGGAGTATTTGAGAGCCAGACGTAATTGCAAAGATCTAGAAGGCTTCCGCAAAGTAGCGGATGATCTTAGAACCAGACTCCTGGCCAGGGGGTACACAAAAACAATCCTGAAAAAAGCTTACAAAAAAGCAATTTCCAGTGAAAGGAGTAAACTACTGTCCCCCAAAGAGGAGAAAGAGGATGATCCAGTTTTAAGAATAATAACAACATATTCGGAACAACATTTAACAATTAAAAAAATAGTATCCAAATACTGGCATGTGCTTGCTTTGGACCCTATTGTGGGCAAATACGTCCCAGAACAACCCCATTTCACCTATCGTAAGGTACCGGCGCTTAAAGACAAACTTGTTCAGAGCGAATTTAAAGATCAAGAAAAACATGACCCGTGCAAATATAAGGGCACTTATATTTGTGGCAGTTGCAGATACTGTGGTTTTATGTTGACATCAAAAAACCCCACCCTGCCGAATGGCCAGGTATTTAGGCCCAAACATTTCGCCAACTGCCGCACTCACGGAGTGGTATATTTGCTGCTCTGTGAGTGCGGCTGTTTTTACGTCGGCAAGACCAAGTTAGATTTCTTCAAATGTGCCAACAGACACATAAAAAGTATTAAGACCTGTGACCCTGATCTCCCCCTCGGGCGACATGCGGCACTTGTTCATCCAGGGAAATGTCCCAAAATCAAATTTTTGATTTTGGACAGGATCCACCCTAGTTCCAGAGGAGGAGACTGGAACAAGGTCCACCTGCAAATGGAACTACGGTGGATCTATCTCCTCAAAGCCACTGAACCCCCAGGATTAAACGAGATGGTATCTTTTAAACCTTTCTTAGAAGGTTTCAGTTCGGGAGGAATGGAGAAATAAGCCCTCCTTCCCCTTTGCTGATAAACTTCCATACTATTTCTGAATGTGAATCATCCTGTCATCCTAATGTGTCATCAATAGGGGTCAGTACTAGCAATATCATCATTTTCTCAAATGTATTTTGTGTTCAATGCTTGCATATAATTCCATTTCTGGTTTCTGTTCTCTCAACAGATGCTCCTGCGCTCATCCAGAACCTCTATGGGTTGAAATCAAAATGATAAGAATAATCTTTGTATTTTTGTCTCTTTATTTATGCCTTTCGTTTTTCCCTTGCATTCTTACAAGGACAGTAAAAGATCGGCGATGATAGCCTTAATGGGGCTATAATATACAATTTTCCTTTAAAATATACTTCTTCTCTATAATGAGACAATTTTTTATATAATGTCTGTTATTCTCTGTCCGCATAGGACAGAAGAATGTGGTATCTGTCGCCAGTGAATCTCTATCAAGCAGACAACCCGGCATGGAAAGCGGCCGCCACCTAGTGGCGAGCCGCATTTTGCGTCCTCCGTCATGTTAAGGTCTCGCATCGCGAGACCCACAGACGGTGACGCATACCATACCCCGCCTGCGTTCCACGCTGACGGGCTAGGTGACGTGCCGGTGGAACGCAGGAGCCGGCCGAACTTCCGCTTTATCGCTCTCCGGGCCAATGGAGCGGGGGAACGCCCGGCCCCTCCGCACCAGGGACCCCATCAGGCAATCAGCACAGGGAGAGGTGAACGAAGCGAGTTAAGTATACACAGCTGTGAAGTCCAATTGACTCCACACATATACCCTCTTCTCAGCAGTGAATTCATTGTTCGCCTGCTGAGAACACAGTGAGGACCTGATCCAATCCAGTCTGTCTAAACACCGTGCAAAAGGTAACAATTTATATTTCCTCTTCTGTTATCGATACCTCACCAAATCTTTTTATAAATGATGGTGGTAACCGTGCTTTATCTGGCCATTATTCGCTGATTAGGGGAAACTAACATATAATTGTTTTTAAGGGATAATTATGGGTATTCACCAATCCCTTATTGGCTTTCTCTCCTCTCCATCTATATAGGAATGGGATTGTTAGCTTTCTATTTAAAAATACATGTTGTTACTCTGGCACTGAGATGCAACTTATCATTCCATCTCCTAGCCTTTTCTTATTGCCCCCTTCTTAAACAATATGGCCAGCTTATATTATGGGACCAACATGCTTTTATGATCCTATATCTCTCCTCTGTAGCTGATCGGCCAATTATTGGGATCCAGTTGTTCTGACTTGATATCTTCCTGGGATTATCCACATATATGGGCATAATCTTTCCCTACAACACAAGTCTATGAGGGCTTCTTTTGATGGATTTTACCAACCACACAATCAACCCGGGTTTTTGGCAGAGCGCATAGAGCACCTGTTTTTAACATATACCGGCAGGTATATAGTTTTATCCATCACCGCACAGAATGTAAGTTGTGATTATACTTCAAATCTTTTTATACAAACTTATGTACTGTATGAATATCTGTATTATTACTCGCATTTGATTGACCTTTGTTTGATCAATTACCTACAGACCACCACTCAGGGTCTCCTATTTTGTCCCCCTGAAGAAGGAGTAGTTGTATAACTCCGAAACTAGTCGGGTCTGGAGTCTTCACCCTGCAATTGGTGCTTTATTCAAATGCATATGTGATGTATTTCTACTTACTTACTTGCCTTTTATCACTTTGTTAATTTTGTTATTTCAATAAATATTAAACATTTTGAATTAAACTTGTGTAGATATGAGTGCCTAAAAAATCCCACCAACAGGGGAAAACCTTTTTTTCTTGAGACTATATTGGGATGTGGCACCACCCTTAGCACCCAACACAGGTCATCCCCCATTTGATAATATTTCCTTAAAACGTATTTTAAATGAGCCTTACAGAATATACTGAACTATTGTTCATTGTTACACACAGATAAGATTATAACTCTAACAGTCATTAGTATCTGGTATAGCATCAGGCTGACTGAGTCTTATCTAAAAGAACGTCAGTGTACTACTTATTTATTACTAAAGAAAACAGAATTTTCTGTTGAAACCATAAAACCCTCTGTAAGAGACATTTTGTTAAAAAAAATCTGAACTTTCATTCACCTCCAACAAAATGGATGCCAAGCTGCTCAAAATTTCTATATAGAACTGAATATAATTTCATTTGTCTTTTATTTAATCTCCCCAATAATCCTGACAGTGTTATCGCTCCCACTCTCTCATACCGGTCACTGGAAGTTCAACATTGCACCTCATGGCAAAGAACTCTCTGAGGATCTAAAAAAAATAATTGCTGCTCTACATAAAGATAGCCTAGGCTATAAAAAGATTGCCAAGACCCTGAAACAGAGCTGCCAAGACCATACAGGGGTTTAACAGGACAGGTTGAGTGCACGTGCTCGGCATCACATCCACAGATTGTCTTTGGGAAATAGACATATGAGTGCTGCCAACATTGCTGCAGAGGTTGAAGGGGTGGGGGGTCAGTCTGTCTGCATAAAATTGGTCTGCATGGCTGTCATCCCAGAAAGAAGCCTTTTCTAAAGTAGATGCACAAGAAAGCCTGCAAACAGTTTGCTGAAGACAAGCAGACTAAGGACATGGATTACTGGAACCATGCCCTGTGTTCTGATGAGACGAGATTAACTTATTTGGTTCAGATGGTGTCAAGCGTGTGTGGTGGCAACTAGGTAAGGAGTACAAAGACAAGTGTGTCTTGCCTACAGTCAAGCATGGTCTGGGGCTGCATGAGTGCTGCCGGCACTGGGGAGCTACAGTTCATTGAGGGAACCATGAATGCCAACATGTACTGTGAAATACTGAAGCAGAGCATGATTCCCTCCCTTTGGAGACTGGGCCGCAGGGCAGTATTCCAACAGGATAACGACCCCAAACACACCTCCAAGACAACCACTGCCTTGTTAAATAAGCTGAGGAGGGTAAAGGTGATGGAATGGCCAAGCATGTCTCTAGACCTAAATTCTATTAAGCATCTGTGGGTCATCCTCAAATGGAAGGTGGAGGAGCGCAAGGTCTCTAACACACACCAGCTCCGTGATGTCCTCATGGATGACTGTAAGAGGACTCCAGTGGCAACCTGTGAAGTTTTGGAGAACTCCATACCCAAGAGGGTTAAGGCAGTGCTGGAGAAAAATGGTGACTACACAAAATATTGACACTTTGGGCCCAATTTGGACATTTCCACTTAGGGGTGTACTCACTTTTGTTGCCAGTGGTTTAGACATTATTGGCTACTCACTACTTTACATTGTAGCAAAGTGTCATTTCTGCAGTGTTGTCACAAGAAAAGATATAATCAAATATTTACAAAAACGTGAGGGGTGTACTCACTTTTGTGAGATACTGTATATATATATATATATATATATATATATATATATATATATATATATATATATATTGCAGTTACATCAGTTTAATTTACCAACACCAAACAAATATGAAATCAGTAACAATTCCTATACATTGAGGCAAATTGTCTAGGTAAAACTTGCACCCTATCCAGTACTATCCCTGTGTCCTCCAAGGCATTTTGTCACAGCATACAAATTGAGAAAATTAACACATAGAACTAAGATCTGCCTATGTAAACAAGATAGATATCCATCCTGAAAGGATGGATTTTGTGTTCCTGCTAAGCAGGGACAAAAAACATAATTTCCCCTAGTAAAATCACCTAACACAGTGCACAAAAACACTGGCTAGGCACACAGTTAACCCTTTGATCACCCTAAATGTTTAACCTTTTCCCAGCCAATGTCAGTAAAGTGACAGTGTATATTTCTAGCACTGATAATGGTATTAGTGTCACTGGTTCCCGCAAAAGTGTCAAATGTGTCAGTTAGTGTCCGATTGTCTGCCGCAATATTGCAGTCACTGATTGCTGGTATTACTAGCATTAAAAAAATGTAATAAATATATATATCATAGTTTGTAGATGCTACAAGGATTTACGTAAATCAATTTGCGGGAATTTTTGGGAATTTGGGAATTTTTTTTACCAAAAACATGTAGCAGAATACATATTGGCCTAAATGTTTGAAGAAATTAGATTTTTTCATTTTTTTGTTGGATATGTTTTATAGCAAAAAGTAAAAAAATATTGTTTTTGCTTTTTTTTTTTTTTCAAATATGTCTGTCTTTTTTTGTTTAAAGGGCAAAAGATTAAAACCGCAGAGGTGATCAAATACCACCAAAAGAAAGCTCTATTTGGGGGGGACATACATTTTATTTGGGTACAACGTTGTCAGTTAAAGTAATGCAGTGCCGTATTTCAAAAAATTTAATATAGAAAAAACTATCAGCGCAAAAAATGTGACATTAAATTAAATTAAATCGTAAAAACCATATCATAAATTATGTGTACCACAAAATAGATATATGTGCTAAATCTGTGTTCAATATCCGGCTGCTCACACCCACCAAAAAATTATGCTCACTCCTCACGATCAAAATACAATATCAAACATAAAAGTGTTGCGCCATTATATACATGAAGAAAACACATTTTCTGAAAAATGATACTGTCATTATAAAGTGCAAATCATACAATGCGCAAAATCAAGTGACTAGAAAGTCCATCAAATAAATCCCATAATCTAACTTATAGGGTAACACCTCCGTGATCGTCTAAGGAGATTCCCTTCACCATCTAAAGTTGCTTCTCACCTCATTCATAGACCCGAGAATCACCCCGGTTCTACAACAGCTTTTTCCCTCACTAGGGAGTTGTGATGTTAATTCACAAAAGGGGGGTAATCCAGGGTCACACCTCTGATCTCAGATGGCACGGTGTATAAAGGAAGTAAAAGGAAGAAAAATCTAGTGCTCTCTGCTTTAATCAATAAGGTAAGTTTATTAACAAATGGATGCACTTACATTGAAAAGCACTCAGCAGTGCATGCATGTAAAACCTCTCTGTATCAACTCAGGAAGGGATGTGATGACCGGTATGCAGGCTCCACCCCCTATCCGAGTTACATCGGTGCTCTCTCAGCTCAACTTCCTCGGTAGTCCTACCGAATATAGATCTTTGTACTGGGCTGGCCATGGTACCATGTGATCGTTGTGACCAATTATAGCAGTCACATGTCAGTTGTACACAACAGCATTCATTCATAGCAATTCATTATGTACTATTGTGATCTATGTGATTGGTTGCAGTGATAACATGATACAGGGCCAATCACAGCACACCTGTACTAAGTGATCACTGTGAGCAATCACAGCTATCACAATTGTACAAAATAGCAAATGAATGGATACCATTTATAAAAAAGTTGTGCTTAAACAGTGATCATCACTGTAATAAGCAATAATAGTCCATCTAACACTACATGTCCATCTAACACCACCCTGTGCACAGGGTGACAAAGCTGTTGCAGTACAATTTCACTGCTGTTAACAGAACAGGATAAATAATGGATCTAGTGGCAGGATCAACAGGTTATAAAACAGAGGGACAACAATAACACTACTGTGTTAATTCTAGTGACAGACTTTATTACATACAGCATATAATTGTCGATTTTACCTATACTTACATTTTGAATTTTATAAGCAAATTTTTCCTTAGCTTATTGAATGAGGGGAAGCTCCTGTTTGTTTTTTGCATGTGATTTTGTATTCATTGCAAAGTGGTTTGCAACAAATTCACTAAGCTAAGTGAGGATTCCCTTGCAAAGTGAAGATTTGATAAAGTGAGTTTAGAAAGTTGGAGTAGTTGACACAACTTAAAAGAGTGGACCTAGCAAATGGCCACAGAAAGACAATTTGCAATCCGAACAAGCGCTTTCATTTATAAAGACTCTATTCCAGTAGAATTCTATTAATCCAAATGTGCCTATTTACCCTCAGGACTTGTTGCTTGACAAACTTCATGCTTCACCCAGTTAAACAACCAGGGATGGATTATGGACAGAAATACCTTGATGGAAGGAATTTGAGAAGCCTTAGATTGAACAAAGACAAGTTAGACATTACACAAGAAGATGATAAGGTTGGAAATGTGCTGACAATATGTGGGATAAACAATAGAAACAAATTTAGGCAAATACAAGAGACACTAATTAATGCTGCTCTGTAATCAATAATACCATTAAATGTATTTTGTAAATACAAACAGTGCAAGCACCTAAATTTGCAATAGGTGCACACACCGCTCATGCCGACTAGGAAGGCTCCAAATAACTGTGGGTGCTCACCTCGGCTCACCACCGCCAAACTTGAAAATACCAATGAAAATGGCCGCACTCCAACAGATATAAAGATGCTTCTTTATTAAAACAACAGACAGTCAATACAGGATACAGAAAGGTAGACGCGTTTCCCACGTAAAGACTTTATGTGGGAAACGCGTCTACCTTTCTGTATCCTGTATTGACTGTCTTTTGGTTTAATAAAGAAGCATCATTATATCTGTTGGAGTGCGGCCATTTTCGTTGGTATTTTCAGATTCCAACAGTCCCTGTACTGCAAGGCTGCAGTGTGAGAGGAAGAAGCAGCAAAAGAAGCCAATTACTGTGTGAAGAAGAAGCATACTGATGTGAGGAGAGAGCAGAGGCATGAGCCCATCACTGTGCTGCTTCTCCTTTCACTATCCAGTCACACGCTAGTGTTGGTCCAGGAAAACCTAGGCTCAGAAGAGGTGGGGTGAATGAAGCCGGTTATCAGACTGAGGACATCCTGTTGCAAAAAAATATGGTGGAAATCTCCGTACAGGAGGTGAACATTGCAGCAAATGTTAGTTTTGTTATTGTATCTTGTATTGGGCGCTATTCATTTTTTTCTTAAAATTTTTCCTGGAGGTTTGCTTTGGAGGAATGGCAGACATATGAGACTAGCACTCTGGACAAGCAGGGACAGGACATGGATCTATAGGAGATACCAAAGACAGGACAGTCCCAGGTTGAATGATGCAATACAAAGACAAAATTTGCATGAAACAAAGAAGAAACAAAACCTGCCTAAGTGCCCACAACAAAGGAGAAGATCAAACTGGAATAAAAGGAACATAAGGAAATCTGACAAGCAGAACACATTTGATCAGGTGGTTTTCAAGTAGAGGATACAACAAATAATTAAGAAAGGGTCTTAGAGCAAACTAAGCTAATATCACACAAAAAACAAAGGTGTATGTTGGGAATATGTATGTTGTAAGGATACCTAATTTTTATGCCTATCCAGTGCTATAAAACTTTCCAATTCATTAGATCTATCTGGATAAAGTATATACAATTGTTAGTATTATTTACTAGTATCATACCTGTTACAGATTCACTCCTCAGAAAGTGAGGTCAAAAAAGAGTTAGTCAATAGTGATGAGCCAAACTGCCCTGAATTAGGTTCAAAGAAGTTTGGATGCCGAACTCAAACCCCACTGAAATCAGTGAGAGTCACATTTGTGAAATCAAAAATGCACATTTTCTAGGCTAATAGGCAAGGGATTGTCAAAAAATGGCATGAGGGGTTGGACATTGCCTTGGAGAACATGTATAAATGCAAAAAAAAAAAAAAATTCACTCATGAAGGAGCAGTGATTTTTTAAGTTCTTAAAGTGGAACATTATACATTTCCAATTGCTATAAATAACATGTCTGGAGTGTCCTAATCCTGCTGTGAGGGGGCACATCTCTGTCATGTAAAGAAAGTGCTACAGCAGTACTAACTTTTACAAAGAAAACAAAAGTGTTTCAAATTGCCAGACATGTCATTGAAAGTGTCTTTGTTTATAAAAATTAAAACAGCACACAGACCCCTCCAAGGGTCTTTTATGTGTTTTGGGGGGCCTTTAGAGGAGTCTGTGTGCTGTTTTTTCCCCCTGGAGGCTATAAATGAGATGTCATTTTCTGTCAGTTTAAATTGTATTTTTTTTCTGTGTAAATGTCACTTTTGCTGTAGTATATGCTACAGCAAGAATGAAAATAAAAAAAAAAAGAAAAGTTTGCTTAGAGTTCCTGCCACCCCAAAATTCACACCAGACCCTTTGATTCTGGCATGCACTTTAAGGTGGTATTCCCTTCAAAAAACAAGTGTAAGGACCCCCAAGAAATTCATACTATTTTAAGGAGGTCCTCATACAAAAAAAAAAAGCACGCAGCCTGGCTTACCAGGAAAGGAGGGAACAAGTGTGTATGCACTCCCCCCCCCCCCCTCCCATCCATATCAGGCCACATGCACTCAAGATGGAGGGAGCCTCGCCAGGGAGGACATCCCAAGCAAATCACCTTTTCCCCATGTTGATGAGGCCTCTTCCTAATAACCCTGGCTAGTGGTGTTGGGGTCTGGTGGTGAGGGGCTTATCAGAATCTGGAATACCCCTTTAACAAGAACAATGCATTCAGATACTGTTCCCCCATGTGAATGTGTGTAAATATCCCTAATCATTGACAAAAAAAAAAAATTGTAACCTAAAAATAGACATCCAAACTTTTGACAACTCCTTTATTAAAAAAATAAAATCCCCAAATATGTCCCTCCTTGTAAATCCATCGTCAATCATGTCATCCAGCAATGCAGATCCACATTAATGCAGATCCACAATGACCACCAACTTCCCAAAATAAAAAAATGCTGCCACCAAAACACATCCTGTGTGCTAGCTTGTTATCAACCGAAAAGCCAAGTGCGGTGCATGACACCTGTTTTATAAAAGGGAGTGGGTTCTCCCGGGTGACATCCTTGACCTTACAATATGGTCAACAATGTTACTAAGGCAGGCACAGGCACAAGTAAAAGTTGAGGAGTTCATCTGAACACTTGAACAGCCAAGGGTCAGTCCATACTTGTGTTCGGACTGGACCTTGAGCTCATCCCTATCAGACAGATAGCATTTTCAAAAGGATATCAGCAATGGCAGCCTACATAATTATTTCAATGCAGGTTTCCTTTAGTGCCTAAGATGTTCACCTGAATAGCCAAAGTTCGTTCCAAACTTATGTTTGGACTGAACTTTAGGCTCATCAAAATTAGGCTACTAGCATTTTAAGAAGGATTTCAGCAATGGCAGCCTATATATTTCTTTCAGTGCAGGTTTCTCTCAGTACCCAGAGGCGTATTTCAGGTGAAACAATGGGTGTAGGTACAGAGAAAAAGGAAACACAGAAAGTGGGAGGAATAAATCAGGAGAAAGTACTAACAATATAGACAGCACAGAGGTTAAAGAACCTGCACAACAAGAGAAAGGGTCCAGAATCATGAGAGATCCCTACAGCACACTTTCAAGCTGAGAAGTCCCTTCAGAGAGCAGATTATACAGAAACATACTTTTTGTAATACCTAACCACACTTCGATTTTTAAGAATATCTAGGAAGAAGGAGAAGGATCTGATTTCCACTGATTATATTCCTATGTTGTGGGAGGTAGGGAACACACGTGCACCCAAATTTTAGCATTGTGTGTTTGCTGGAAGGTTAATTAACATGCTTACCTGCTACATCTTCTGCAGATTTTAGTGATTTGGCATCCTTTATTTTGCCCAAGTTCTGAAGTTATTACAAATACAAATTATGGTAATACTCCATCAAGTTAATATACACATAATCGTTGAGTTTAGCTGTGGCTGATACCTTTCCTATGGCTTAGCAGTAGTGGAAATTTTGGCAGAAAAATTGTACAAATTGACTTTGCAAGGAAAGGTGTGCAAAGGTGCCTACCATAATCAAATCAATACGATATAAAACATAGCTATAGAAAACAAATAGATTTCATCTAAAGACAACCCATATAGTATGAGGTACATGTGTATTTGCAGTATGGAAGGCATTTAACTGGGCAGGATCCTTAGAAAGTTAAATCGCCTTGGGGATTTGCATCCTATAATACCTCCTCTTCTACTGTACATGTGATGCCTTCTAAAACTCCTATCATGCCACTGTGCTGGAATACTATGGATGACAAGTGGAATGGCATGCATGGTGATGCAAAATAAAGAAGAAGAAGAAAAAGAAAATAGATTTATTAGGTTTGTTGTTTTACTTAAATTGTACAACACATTCTGTACCTTAAACTTTGTTTACAGCTCTAAAAAGTGTAATAAAGGTCATACATCTGTGTGGTCGCTAATAAATAGCTGGCGTTCATATATTTCTTTCTAAAAAATAGACACATAAATTGATAAAGAGAGAGATTTGTTTCCATGATAACTCACTATTCTCGCAGTTGTATAATGCTAAAGTTTCAAAAGGTAAAGCTGTTTAACTACTTCTAAATTATGCGTTATATGGGGCACTTAAGTTGTTTTTAAAGACTAATTCAAAACATCTAAAAAGCATATGACTAAATATTCAGTATAGAGAAAAAAAATTGAAAAACCTGTTTTACTTATGCTTTATTCTTCTTTACAAACATGAAAACATAATAGGTGACTTAATCTAAGTACTTTTCTATTTACAATGTATATGTTTTTAGTAGCTACTTGTCATATTTGTATGACTCCAATGGAATATATTCTGTTAATTGCTGCACATTTATCTTGTAAACATTAGCTATATGCCATTTTACACTGTACGTTGCATAATCTTACATTTTTTTATCCTATAAACTAATGATGTTTTTAGTGCAGTTTAAGGGCTAAAGGTCAAAATATATATATATTTTTTTCAAACCATATGTCATTCCTTACAACTATGCCTATCTGTAAGGTTGTTCACCATGCTTTTTTGAAAGATGCATATTTGTACTTCTGTCCATCAGAACAAGAAAAGCAAATCAGCAGAAAGACTATAAAGTGATTGTAAATCCAGCCATACATGGATCGTAATTTAGCCAAATTTCGATCCATGTATGAGTAGACTGGTTGTACACAAGTCGATTTGTCAATCGACTTGTGTACAATCAGACTGTTGGGTTTTTCCTGAACAATCAGTACCACCGGCTCTAGCCTTGGATAATGATCATTGTTTTCTGGCAATAGGGAAGGCTCCTCAACTTAATGAGTCAGCCTCTCCCAGCTATTAATCAAGACCACTGAAGATCTGATGTTGCGTGGATACTTATTCACTTCAAATGGACCACCTCTCAATATGCGTGAAGGGATCGGTACAGGGTAAACACTCCTTTTGTTATTCTGAAGAAATCCCTCTGTGTTTCCCACAGGGCAGAGAGAAACACAGAGGGATTTCTTCAGAATAAAAAAAGGAGTGTTTACCCTGTACCGATCCCTTCACGCATATTGAGAGGTGGTCCATTTGAAGTGAATAAGTATCCACGCAACATCAGATCTTCAGTGGTCTTGATTAATAGCTGGGAGAGGCTGACTCATTAAGTTGAGCAGCCATAGAAATCTGGTAAGCTGCCTTACTTACCCCATCACAGAGGTGTTCCTTTTCCTTCACATACCCTTGGTGTCACGGGAAAAACCCTCCCCTCCTTGGATTATTGTGCATGCGGATTCATGATTTGACTTCACATCATTCTTTGGGATTTATTCATTTGGACACTACACTTGTTTTTACCTTTTTCCTATATCCACATCATTGTGATTATTAGTTTTTTATTCATTTGGACACTATATATCATTTGTTGTGATTCATTTATACTTCTAGCGCTACACTTTTACGTTTTATTATTAATTTGAGTCATTGTTGGTGGATTTTGTGTTGGCTGCTGACATTTATCATTCTTTCACTCATCACATTAGCGCGGAAATTTTTTTAAATTTATTTATAATAGGGAAGGCTCCTCACTGGGAGAAGAAGGGGTATGCCTGTCTTAAGGCCCCCCTTCCTTCATTAGATCACGGTGGTTGGGAAGTTTTAAGTCCCCGCTATTAATTTTTCCTGACATTCTTTTCGTATGGGAGCAACGACGGAAGCTGCTCAAATAGGCCTTGGTGAGAGCAAAATCAAGAACATAGGTAGGTGGAAGTCGAGTGCCTACAAAATGCACAATGGTCCTAACACTGTTATTTGATTTATTACAGGAATATGAGTGATATGGATTCTGGGCATTCATTCATTTTTTGGGTACAGAGAAGGGCTACGTCAAGATGTTATGGTATTAATTTAGGCTTAGATCCTGCCAAATTTAAAGTTTTTTGAGAGAGGTTGTCGAAGTATGGTATGAGAGGAGTTAATTTTTAAAATAATAGAATGTATATGTTTTGGCCAGCACCTGATGTTCTGTTAATACACTTGGGGGGGGGGGGGGGGTAATGATATTGGCCAGCTTTTAGATTTAATTGGCAACATTCAAACTACAATCAGAGTTATTAAGGCATCATCAACAAAGTCAACCATAGTTTTTTCAGAAATCATTCCCCGACTACGGTGCTAGAGTCTTTGGCTTTAGAAACCCTTCGATAAGGTTCCTGAGAGGGTGAACAGAGCTATTCAAAAGTTTCTGACCCCTTTTATGGGCATCTCATTCAGGAATTTTGAAGTAGAGGGTGGATTTCCAGGTCTGTATCGTGAGGATTGGATTCATTTGTCCGAAATTGGTTTTGACATTTTCAACCTAAACCTCCAGACATGCATTGAGTTGGCCGCGGGTTTGGGGTAGGTGACATGCAGGATGTTTCACATCATGCATGTTGGTTAGGGACAGTTAATTGAGCTGGAGTTGAATGTATTGTACAGCTTAGTCTTAGTGGCTGAGCCGAGTTTTTTGTTGTTTTTAACAGTTTAAAATATTTAAAGTTGTAAAGTGAGAAAAGATATGATGAATTGCATATTAAAGTTTTATATAATTTGTGAAAACTAATAAATAAGGCTGCGGCCATTTGAAATCCTGAAAAAAATATTATGCATGTCTGGAGTTCATACTGCGATTCCATGGGAGAAGAAGGGGTATACCTGTCTTAAGGCCCCCCTTCCCTCATGAGATTGTGGTGGTTGGAAAGCTTCTAGTCCCCCCTTTGATTAAATGCAAAGGGGGGACTTGGGATAGGTCAGGAAAGGTCACATGTCGAAGAACCTTCTGGAAGCCCCAAGGGGTCAGCTGTGATAGGTCAAGTGAGGTCAGCTGACCCTTTGGAAGTTTCAAGAATCAGGCTGAGCCCCTATTTAGGGGATAGCTGAGGAGATTTGGGGCCAATCGCCAGAGGATCCATAGGAGCTCCCCACCCAACCCACCCCTCCCCAATCGTCAATCGCGACACCCGCCGCCCCCGAAAAATAAAAACACTCCGCCCGCAACGAAGGCTAACTGCCCACTACCTGCTCCACCAATTTAACAGTTCTGATATAGGTAAGAGGCAGGGCCACCTGGTGATGTCACCTGGTTGCATCGCCCCTTGTGACGTCACTGACCCAGCATGCGCCAAAGAACTGTAAAAAGGACAAACAAGTAGTCAGCGGTTAGCCTTTGTCGTGAGTGGAGCATTTTTGTTTCTCTTTTTGGGTCTGGCGGTGGTTTCAAGCATTCTGATTGATGATGGATCTACATCGGGGGTCTTGTTTTTTATTTTTAATAAAGGAATTGTCAAATACTGTTTGTGTGCTTTTAGTTCTTTTTTTACACTTTTTTTTTGTAAATGAGTAGGGGTACAATATACCCCATACTTATTCACATAGGGAAGACCGGGATCTGGGGAGCCCCCCTGCTCCAAAGCACCCCCCTTGTTGAGGGCATGTGACCTGGTATAGTTCAGAAAGGGGGACACTCACTCACCCCCCTTTCCTGGCTTGCCAGGCTGCATGCTCGGATAAGATCTGGTATGAATTGTGGGGGGGACCCCATGCCAATTTTTTTATCTTGGCATAGGGGTTCCCCTCAAAATCCATACCAGACCTAAGGGTGTGGTGTGGATTTTGGTGGGGGGACCCCCTGTCATTTTTTTTTTAGTATTTTGGCGCGGGGTCTCCCTAAAATCTATCCCAGACCCAAAGGACCTGGTAAGGATGGGGGGCACACCATTTATTTTTTTACATTTTTCTATTGCTGGCAATGTTTTTTTTTTTTTCATTTAGCTGTCATCGGGGAAACCTGTTGACAGCTGATGACTCATCTGTTGTTAATGACACTGCAGCCGGCTTCCCAGACTGCTCCTTAACAACCAGCTATTCACTGTGCCCTGATGGGGCATAGCTTTGCCCAGTCAGGGTTTAGAAAGCACTGCGCAGTTTTGGGTGTTAGCCGAATGGGTAACTGCTAGCCCAACTCTAAGCAAGAGCATAAGCAAGGCTTTTTATGATTTTTGTGAACTTTATCAGAGCATGGTCACTAAAAACAATATCCCACCATCCCACCGTGAACCCTCATGGCTCTTTGTTCCAGTTGGTATATGCCATAAATGACATCCTATTTTATCCACCAATATCATCAAACACAGAAACTGGTAAAGATCACATCAATCTCCTGATAATTGTCCCACCTTTAAATTCTGTCCTTCAGGTATTTTTTACATACATAGGCATCAGAATAAATAGGTAATAAATTAGGAGAGATTACCTGCATATGTTCAGCCTCCTCTGAATATTTACTGCTCCAACTATACAACCTTGTCATCTGGTTCTTGTTTCTTAAATCAATTAAAATAATTGTTCTATCCAGAGGAAATAAAGGACCTCCCTCACCACTGCGTTTACCATGGCAGCCATATTTTTTCAATGGCAGTGTGCAAATATGGCCATGGGGCCACATTAGGTCAATGATGTCAACTGCATCCCCCTCCCCCCCCCCCCCGCTGCCCTTGTTATGCGTGGCTGTGAAACGGGGAATTCCATTGATGCAGCTGAGTGGGCTATCATATGACAGTTTCCTGCAGGTTAAAGCTATACTCAGTTCAGTCTAAACCTTAGCTCATCCCTACCTATTAGAACACTAGAAAATGGTATTTCAGATCACTAAATTATAAAACCTGCCAGTTTTTTTAATAGGGAGGAAGAAGGTCCTGGAACATTATGCATTTTTTATGTGAATGGCTCACTTTAATGATGCTCTCAAAACAAAGTACCCATCACTTTGTGTGACTACCCCATAAAAAAAGAGGAAAATAAGTGGAAGGCAAGAATAATAATAATAATTGGTTGCTGGGCTAGGTAAAGCAATTAAAAAAAAAAAAAAACAGAAGTGTGTATGATGGGACTATAAATGCCCCTCTAATGGACAAATAAACACAACAAAATATGTAAAAAATCTACATGTCTTTATTGCAACAATTTTAAAGCTCATCATCTAAAAACCACATACATTTTATCAAAGGACGTCAACTCTACCACTTGTCTTCTATTTAGGAAGTAAAGGATTTGTGGCAGGGAATCCTCCGAAACTATAGTATATAGATTAATGAGTTTTGCAGAAAAAAACTCTTCATCCGGACCACAAATCTCACAAGCAAATACAACTGGACTGGATACTGAAATAATATTAGAGAGAAATACATATAAGTTACATATACTATGATCTGCAAAGTGTATGATATCAGTCACATAACAATGATACAACCTATGCCTGAAAAAGAGAGAAAGAGAGAAGACAAGAGTTAGAGTTGACAACCTTTGATAAAATGTATGTGGTTTTAAGATGATGAGCTTTTAATTTGTTGTAATAAAGACATGTAGATGTCAGCGGGCTAAACGCAAAAAAAAAACCCTGAGAGTTTTTCGTACTAATTAAGCGATGTGTTCTGACAGGGGGATTTCCCCCACTGCCCCTCCCCCAGAACACACTAATCAGCGCTGGCAGCCATTGGCAGCCGTTAGGCTGACTTTTTTTCTGACAGAATGCTGTACACACTGGCCAAATGTCAACCGGTCTCTGTTGAACTGGCCGATACTGACCGATGTTTGGCCCGTGTAGCAGCCATAAGCATTGGTAAGCTGGAACATAATACATTTTTGGTTTTGAGATTAATACTGTTTAACCCCTTCCCGACCGCCCGCTACCTTTTTACTGCGGCAGTGTGGCCCCCCCTGTGCAAACCGACGTAGACCTACGTCGATCGCACGCCTGCAGCTAGGGGGTGAGTGCGCGCCGCAGGCGGGGTGCTCCCACCCCCACTCTGCTGTGGGAAAGCCAATGCATGTGGCAGGTGGCTCCGATTGCCGTCTAACACCCGCGATCGCTCCCCGCTGAGACATGAACGATCAGCTGTTGTAAACACAGCCGACTGTTCTTCTCCCTGGAATGATCATAGAGCTCCTGTGATCCTTCTATATAGAAACACAAGTCTCTATGGTCATTTCACAAGCCACGCCCCCCCACAGTTAGAATCACTCCCCTAGGCTCACATTTAACCCCTTGATCACCCACAGTGTTAACCCCCTTCCCTGCCAGTGTCATTATTACAGTAAAAGTGCATATTTTTAGCACTGATTACTGTAGTAATGTCACTGGTCCCACCAAAAGTGTCAAGACTGTCAGTTAGGGGTCCGATCTGTCCGATTTTTGTGGTGAGGACGTAGAAGAGGTTTTCTTCTGATGACTCTTCCATGAAGACCATATTTGTACAAGTATCTCTTTATAGTGTAATAGTGTACCACAACTCCAGTGTCTGCCAGATCTTTCTGAAAGGATAGTGCAGTCAAACGTGGGTTTTGAATTGTTTTTCTCACAATCCTGCAAGCTGTTCTGTCTGATCTTCTTGGTCTTCCAGATCTTGCTTTAACTTCCACTGTTCCTGATGACTGCCATTTCTTAACCTCCTTAGCGGTAATCCCGAGCGTGACTCGGGGTTGGTTTTTCATATCAGGAGCGGTAACCCCGAGTCATGCTCGGGGTGGATTGCAGAGAGCGCAGCGGTGTTCTCTTACCTTATCCTGGCGATCCAGCGATGATCTCTCATTGCTGTGACCGCCAGCAAGAGTCCCGCCGCTCCTCCGTCGGTCTCCGTCGCTCTGATCACTTCCTAGTTCCATTCCCTGCAGCAGCAATGCTGCATGGGAGCGGAACTAGGGAGGGAAATTCAAAAAAAAAAAAAAAAAAACTTTGCACAAAACACAAAACACATTTTATATTATATAATAATACACCGGTATATATATATATATGCATATATATATATATATGTATGTATATATATATATATATATATATATATATATATATATATATGTATATATATATATGCACACACACATATATCTATATATAATATATAATGCATGAATTATAATCTAATCAATAATATAATTTTATTATATATATTATATATTAAATAATAAAATAATATTATTGATTCGATTATAATTCACGTGTTTGTGTTTCAAATTTATCACATCTGGGATGTCTACTAGACTCTTGTTTTGGTCAGGTTTAAGTCAGTAATTACTAAGAATTGTAGGCCTATAATACATAACGCCAAATTTCCATGAAAAGAATTGTACCGCTTTTGGTATATAATTCCTGACATAATCATACCGCCAGGGAGGTTAATTACATTCCGAACAGAGGATATTGACATCTGAAAACGCTTTGCTATCTTCCTATAGCCTTCTCCAGCTTTGTGAGCATCAACTAGTTTCAGTTTCAGTTTTCTAGGCAACTGCTTAGAAGATCCCATGGTGCTGATTGTTGGGGCAAGGTCAGATGAGTCTGGGCATTTAAAACCTTTGAGATTGACATCACCTGGTCTTCCTAGACGATGATTGAGAACAATCCATGACACTGGCAGGTCTCGGCCTTGCAAAGGGGGCAGTACATGCTATAAATTCTGCAGGGTGCCCAAACCTTTGCAGACACCATTTTTTTTGTTTTCTGTAATTTTGAAAATGTCAGTGATGGAAATAAAATCTAACTTTTGTTGACATATTATAAGAATGTCTAATCTGTAATTTGATGCCTTATGGAGATTTTTCCATCTTTCCTTGGCTTCTTTATGCACATTAATACAAATTTTTACCTAGGGTTCCCAAACTTTCGATCCCCACTGTATGGCCTGGTCATTAAGGGGGGAAATCTTCCGTTCCAGAAGTGGTTAAGGTGAATGTGTGTTGGGTGATTGTTAGTGTGAGTCTAAAAATGTTCAATAAAACTTTGAAATATACCCCTCATGTAATGTATTTAGTTAATTTATATAGTGCTGACAAATTTCACATTTTGCTGAGTAAATGGACCACTAACATAAGTCCAAGCATGCAAGCTAATGTCCCTAATCCAGTAATACAGACACTACACAAATTCTGAATTGGTACAAATAACTGGCACCAGACATATTTGACAAGTTTTCACACAATAAAACATCCTGAATATACTATAAGAAAACTATTCAAAAATGAACCAAAATGATCAATGGAGATAGGTATTTCATAAAAGCCTTTAAAAAGGGGTGTATCATCAACACACAATACTCTTGCAGTTTATGATCTTTTACCCATGAGACAAAGAATCAATACTAAACTCTTTTGTGACATGTAACATCATTATCTAAAGCCAAGAAAATGTTAGTTTGATTATTAGTGAAGCTTATGTTTTTACCTGAACTGTACAATTTAACAATAGGCATAATTACATACCTACTTTGTAGACTTAGAAAGGAAAGTAATAACTAGCACCTATAGTTTATATAGAAATATCATTTAGACAAATTACTCAGTAATTGAAGAACTCTGATATATCTAGGCTTATTTACTAAATGAACTAAATGCTCACTGTGCAAACTGATAAAGGTGAAGCTCTGTGGCCTTTTGATATCCAATCTCATGCAAGAGAAGTTAAAAAAATAGATTTGTGCCTGCATGTGATTGTATAATTGAGGTGAAAGCAGCTTTACTGTATTTATTTAGCTAAATAAACATATACTGAAAGCGAAATTTTGGGCAGTTATTATCTCCATTCATTAATACATCATTAAATTTATTTTTAAATGAAATCAGTGTTAGTACCTAAATTTCAGCCCACTGCAACTCTAGTACAGCCGGGTTGGAATGTGAGAGGAAGAAGCAGAACTAGAAGGCAATAATATGTTTGTAGACAAGATGCATGCTGATAAGAGGAGAAAGTAGAGCGGTGGTGAGATGATATTACTGTGCTGCTCCTTTCACTGTCCTGTTGCAGGCAGGAGGTGAGTCCAGGAGAACCTGGGCTCAGAGGAAGTGAATTGAATAATGCTGGCCCTCAGACTTAGGACATCCTGTGGTGGAAAGAAGTACAGACAGGAAAATCTCTGCACTGAAGGCAAATATTGCTGCAAAGCTGGTTTTCCTACTGTATCTTTTCATGGGCATTTCAATGTATCTTGTTTTTGCTGGTGTTCTGATTTTATAACTAGTACATTTCTCTATTTTTTAGTAAATTTAACCCATTCTTTATCATTGTGTAGGTCAGTGAATGCAAGATTTGGATAAATCAATGGAAACATAGCCTTTTAACACTTTTCTTGATTGGTTACTTTTGGCACGTTACAACATACAGTGTGATAAATATATTATCTACTTCTTATTAAAATTGTGTAAGAACGCTGATGGAGATGTTAAAGTGTTACTTAAAAACTTGCCGACTGCTCACAGTAATCCTACTGTGGCAGTGCGGCTCTCCTGGGTCCAGCGGCTTAGACCTAAGGGAGTCTACGGGGGAGTCAGGCCAGGGGAGGAGAGGCGGTGATTGCTGCCTCCCTCCCCCGATCATCGTGGAAACGGTGAGAAGACCCGCCTGCTTGGTTTGTAAACAAAGCAGGCGGATCTTCTCTGTGACAGACAGGAGGAGATCACAGGATTTAGCATAGCTGAACCTGCGATCTCTGTCTCTGTCACAGAACCCCCCCCCCCCCCACACACACACACACACACCACACACACACGTCATAAGCTTTAGGCATACATTTAACCCCTTGATCACCAACAGTGTTAACCCCTTCCCTGTCAGTGTCATTATTACAGTAACAGTGCATATTTTTAGCACTGATTACTGTAGTAATGTCACTGGTCCCCCCAAATGTGTCAAAAATGTCAGTTAGGTGTCCAATCTGTCTGCCGCAATGTCGCAGTCCTGCAAAAAATCGCAGATCGCTGCCATTACTAGTAAAAAAAAAAAAAAAACAATAAGAATGACATAAAACTTTTGCGCAAACCAATCAAAATACGCTTATTGCAATTTTCTTTACCAAAAATAAGTAGCAGAAAACAAATTGGCCTAAAATGTTAAAAAATTAAGATTTTTTTTTTTTGGGAATGTTATATAGCAGAATGTGAAAAATATTGTTTTTTTTTTTTCAAAATTGTCGCTATTTTTTTGTTTATAGCACCAAAAATAAAAAATCGCACAGGTGATCAAATACCACCAAAAGAAAGCGCTATTTGTGGGGAAAAAAGGACGTAAATTTCATTTCGGTACAGCGTCGCACGACCGCGCCATTGTCCGTTAAAGTAACGCAGTGCCGAATTGCAAAATAGGGCCTGGTCAGGAAGGGGGTCAAATCTTCCGGTCTTAAAGTGGTTAATCCAGGACCCTGCAGTCACTATATCTGGTCTCCCATAGTACACAGAACATGGAAATGCAATTATTTTTAGTAAATATAAACTGCTAAAAACCTTTTCAGCAGTATATAGCAGTCTTGTGACTTGTATCAGTGTCTGGTTAAAGCTTATAGGAGGAGTTTTTTTTTTACTCTGACTGTCCTATGAGGATGCAGGACTCCTGACCCTCTGTCTGGACAATTCTTATAGGGCCCTGTGCTGATCACGTGCACTCTCCTAAGGAAAAAAACTCTCTAGTAATACACACCAAAGTGAGGATGTGCAGAGTGCTTCCTAGGGCTCTGTGCTATCAGTATATAGATTGGTGACAGTAAAAGAAGGGGAGGATCAGAAAAGACAGGGTCAAACAGCCTTTTTACACAATGCAGATGATTAACCCCTTAGGTTCCTCAGTGAAAATAAAAAGCATTCTTTACTGCATATAAGGACTGATTTTACTGTTGTGGGTTTAGTAACACTTTAAGTTTACTTTAAGGCTATTTCACTAGATTATTATATTTTTACCTAAATATACCCACACGTTATATTTTAGGTGTCGGTGGGCATTGGTGGGTTGATTTTATTACCATTTTGTTATCATATGATTCTGAGATAAACCATGTCCCTTTTCCTCAGCTGGGCTCCATTCAAGAGATCGCTGTGTCATTGCACATAAATAATAGTTTTGAGTGGAGTTCCTCTTTAACTGTCTTACACAGAAATATAGCTGCTAAATGATTACTGAACCACAATTTCACAAACCTGATTACCTAACTAAATAAAATGAACTCACACAAATTAGCCATTCAGAGCCTGAATAGCCAATTACAGCATTTGTGCGGTTGTTTGAATAACTCTCATAAAATTGTCAGAAACAAAATAAATTAAATTATAGCCATTTTATTCTTTAATTGCCATGGTGTCATGAAATGGTATTTGTCATATAGGCTATAATGAGCATAAAATACATTTCTCAGCACCCATCATACTATATAACTGTATAAGAGCTGCCATGTTGAATATTCTGGGAGTTAAATATGAATGGCAGTCTTATAACATGGCTAATTCATTTGGTACGGCATACTGTATGCTGAGTGGAATCAGTTTTAATAGCAATGAACATGACTGTCCTCAGCCAAGACTAGGGAGAATATTTTTTTTTAAAATGTATCTATTAGTACATTAAAGTATTATTATAGTAGTAATATAACATTTAGTTAGTTAAATTGCTGTGTATTATAAACAAATGCTATGGCCTTTTTTTTTTTTTTCATAAAATACATTTTTAACATGTTACCATCTTTGTATCTTAGTACTGCTGATCTCATTCAGTTAACTCAAGCCACTTTCTGTCTCCATATATTTACTTGCATGTCAGCTGCACATCATTTTTCAGTACCGGTTTCCTCTTTTTTCCCTCTTTTATATTCATATTTTATTCATTTTTCCATAGTTGTATAAATTAGACATCATTACTAGAAAGATCAACATTCAATACTGGCTTTCTGACAGCCATGGGCCATGCTTGCAGAATGTGTGCCTGCACATCTACATGCAAGCTCCACTAGGGGTGCATGTGACAGGCTTACAGAGAGGGGGAGTCATTTGTCACCCCATAGTACAAGTACTTAAACAAGGACTTTCATGACTGGATCTCCAGGTATTATTTTAATGATACCTGGTGATTTAAAAAGATTAAAAACAACTTAAATGACATTAATATGCAAAAGCCTACATTCGATTTTAGATTTAATTTAATTGGACAAGGGACGTTGCATATGACGTTTTATTTTATGCTTTTATGAGATCTCTATATATATATATATATATATATATATAGTTTAACCACTTTACCACTGCTCACTGTGCTGCTACTGCAGGAAAGTGGCTTGTTAAGGTCTGGCGACGTAGACCTATGTCACCAGACTCCCCCCTCTCTCGCCGGCGTGCCGCCGGAGGCTCGCTCCCGCTGTATTCAGACACAGCGGGAGTCGGGCCAAGGGAGGAGAGGAGGTTATCACCGCCGCTCTTCCCCCATCGTCGGGGATCGAGTGAGGAAATCCTCCTGCTTGTGTAAACAAAGCGGGCAGATCTCCTATGTGACAGTTAGTGACAGATTACAGGATTCAGCATAGCTGAACCTGCGATCTGTGTCTGTGTCACAAAACCCCCTCCCCCCACACACATCAGTAAGCACGAGGCATACATTTAACCCCTTGATCACCAATAAAGTTAACCCCTTCCCTGCCAGTGTCATTATTACAGTAACAGTGTATATTTATATCACTGATTACTGTATTAATGTCACTGGTACCCCCAAAAGTGTAAAAAATGTCAGTTAGGGGTCCGATCTGTCCGCCGCAATGTCGCAGTCCTGCAAAAAAAATCGCAGATGGCCGCCATTACTAGTAAAAAAAAATAAACAATAAAAATGACAAATATTTCCCGTAGTTAGTAAACGCAATAACTTTTGCACAAACCAATCAAAATACGCTTATTGTGATTTTTTTTACCAAAAATATGTAGCAGAAAACAAATTGGCCTAAAATGTTAAAACATTTTGTTTTATACATTTTTTTTGGGAATGTTATATATCAGAATGTAAAAAATATTGTTTTTTTTTTTTTCAAAATTGTCGCTGTTTTTTTCAAAAATTTAAAATCGCACAGGTGATCAAATACCACCAAAAGAAAGCTCTATTTGTGGGGGAAAAAAGGACATATATTTAGTTTGGGCACAGCGTCGCACGGCCGCGCAATTGCCCGTTAAAATAATGCAGTGCCGAATCGCAAAATATAGCCTGGTCAGGAATGGGGAAAATCTTCCGGTCTTAAAGCGGTTAAAATACGCTCATTGAGAATTTTTTTGTCAAAGACATGTAGCTAAATACATTTTGGCCTAAATATATGAAAAAAATTGAATATATTGGATATTTTTTAACTGTCAAATTAGAAAATGTCAATTTTTTTGCAAAATTTTCGCTATTTTTTTATTAATATCGCAAAAAATCAAAAGCGCAGAGGTGATCAAATACCACCAAAAGAAATCTCTATTTGTAAGAAAAAAAGGACGTAAATTTTGTCAGTTAAAGTCACGCAGTGCCAAGTTGCAAAAAGTGGCCTGGACGTTAAGCAGGAAAATCCTGCGGTGGTAAAGTGGTTAAGACAACACAGAATGAAATGAAGATAAAGTCAAGTGTAGAACACATGACTAGTTTTCACATCTCACTACTGTAATGTAGTGAAAAAAAGTGAATCCATGGACACAGTGGGAGTGATTTACTAAAACTGGTGCACACAGAATTTAGTGCAGCTGTGCATGGTAACCAATCAGATTCCAGGTTTTATTGTCAAAGTTTAATTGAACAAGCTGAAATTAGAAGCTGATTGATTACCATGCACAGCTGCACCAGACTCTGAGTGCTCCAGTTTTAGGAAATCTCCCCCAATTAGTGCTACCTGCAGTGTCGTCTTTTAATCACTTATTGCATGTTGAATTTTTTACATGCTTTTAGGAAGTAGATCACCAGTGTTATTTCCTATCATAACAGGTTCCCTTCAGTGACTCTAGAATGTGCTGGATGTTTTCTCCTGAATATTCATTTTCATAGTTACATTAACCAAAAGAACATCCAGTCCAGTGCACCACATCCGTTCAATCGAAACCAACACTAGATGAACAGTATGGTTGCTCTTCAATGTTGGACTTTAATGGTACATCATGAGATAATCAACATTTCAAAAAATTACGTATTTTATTCATTAATATTTAAAACATACATAAGAACCTTCACAGGTGTAGAAAAGCACATACAATAAGTTAAAATTATGTATAAAACAAAAATACAACATTGTTCATAAAGTCGGACTAAGACACCCGAGGAATTTCAGAGATAAAGAATGTACCCAGTATTCTAGCTGTCTCCTAGAAGGCTTGAAAAGGCATCCTACCTGTACAACTGTCAACGCTTTTCATGGTCGCCTCTATTAGAGTTTAATTGTCTTAGTTTGTATTTCTGGTGCCATAGCCACAGCACTGAAAATATGTAAATAGGACAATGCCCCTAAATGTCCCTGACCTCTAATCTTCTCATAAACGTTCAACAGATCTTAACACCAAACAATCTCACTTCCTAAACATTATCACTAAATCAAATATTTTAAACAAACCTTTAAACTAACTTAATGCTACCACATAGAGTGTATGTCAAGGCAAAAAAATATATATATATTTTATAAACATCTGCAACACATGCAGATTTAAGCCCATTTTATCTTTTTAAAGACCCCAATGTACAGAAGTATAGCTGTTATTATCTATAAATATAATGTGCTCCTACCACTCTTTTTTTTACATGACAACACCCAGGGAAGAAATAATCAATAGTGGAGCAGGTAAAATCTGTAGCAGCTTTGCATGGCAACCAATCAGCTTATATCTTTCATTTACAAAACTTAACTGAGCAAATTGAAGATAAAAGCTGATTAGTTGCCATGCACACTGCTCAGGATCCTGTCTGTTTCAGTTTTAATAAATCCCTCCCCCCGTGTGTTAGGTTCTGAATTCCTAAGCATGTGGTATCAGCCCTGCCTACCTAATTTCTCATGAATTAAAAAAAAAACATAGACATTTCCTTATCGTCTCCCCTCTCCTCGTCTCCATAATCATTCCTTGTTTACAGGCATAGAACACAGGGAGCTATCTGCTCATACAATTTCTGGCAAAATCAGCAGGTATTTTTAAAACACTTAAAACAGATATAACAAAACACTATCATATATTTAACAAACCAAAAAAGAGCAATTAAGAGAGATCCATTGTAAGGGTTTATATACATTTTGACCTATCTCTTATAATTAACTCTTAACACCATAATCAACTCAATCTCTTAAACCTGAACTCTAACAATCATTTCTAAACTCCTAGGACTTGACCTTAACACTAGAGCTAGCCTAATTCTTTACCTAATGCCTAATACAAAAATGAGGGAGCACGCTTAATTTATTGACAATCTAAAGCATCAACACCAAAAGTTGATATTTTTATATAGACCTACTAGAATCCAGAATTCAATGCTGAAATCTATTGGTTCACCTTGTCTGTGCTATTGCCAATTGTTCTTGGTTGCTTTCTTTCTTAATAAATTATTTAGTTGGTTTCAAAAATGATTAAATATACAAACATGTATTGTTTCATATATTAAAGTGAAGTTCCACCCTAATTTTATACTTACCTCCATCTTCTCGCTCCGGGTCACCTGAAAAAGAAATGGATAATCGCCTTTTTTTTATTTTTTACTTACCTCGTAGCGAAGAAAATATACTTACCTTACTTCCTTCTTCCTCCTTCCTCGGCCGCGGCCCGTCGTCACTTCCTGGCTCTGCAATGATTCCTGGGAGCTGAACGTCATCGTTCCCAGGAATCATTGCGCCTGCACCGGCCCCGACGTCAGTTCCGGGGCGCGCGCGTCATCCCCTTCTAAACAGCTTCTGGGCATGCCCAGAAGCTGTGGAGGGATGACGCGCGCGCACCGGAAGTGACGGCGGGGCCGGCGCAGGGCATCGAGGGACTGAAGAAGGCGGAAGAGGACGCCGAAGAGGATCTCGCTGGCTTCAAGCTGCCCACATCTGAGATGGCAGCGCTGGACAAGATGTTTTCAAGGTAAGTATTTGTCCTAACAGGTAAGTGCAACCCGGGACAGATCAGAGGCTAGCCATTGTGGAATGCACTAGCCCTGACTGTCCCAGGGGTATTTAAAAAAAAAAAAAATCCAGGGTGGAACTCCGCTTTAATGTTTGTTGCCCCATTTTTGTAGTATGCATATAGAGGGAGAGATTTACTGAAACTGGTACATTCAGAATTGGGGTGCAGCTGTGCATGGGAGCCAATCAGCTTCTATTATTTCAATTAGGTTTTAACAATAAAAGCCGGAAGCTGATTGGTTTCTGTGCAGAGATGCACCAGATTTTGCATGATTCAGTGTTGGTAAAGAACCCCCATATTAACTATTTGCAATACGATATACGCTCATCGACAGCAAGGGACATTGCTATGTTTTAAAAATGTATATTATACTGAAGACTCATCCTGCCAATTTTAAGCATGATGTCATGCTTTGGTGTACTTATCCATTTCTATAAAATAGTGTATCCTGTTTCTAAAAGTGCCCTGAACAGCCCGATTGATTTCTTTTTTTTTTGCCCAGCGTCCTTTTTAACGCACACCAAAATGATGTGTGTTCTTACAATACTGATCTAATAAGCAGTAGAGGAGTACCATGTTAGCCAGAAGAAAATGCAATTTGTCAAAAGAAAACCAATAAATGGCTGTGTAAAGATGATACTTTTATTGACTGTATGATGTTATTAGATAAGAGGCTTCACAAACACTTCAGTCTACACTTCAGGCAAAAAAATAAATAAAAAAAACAAAATTCTGTATCACTAGTGTTTCTGTGGAACACCATATAGTAGATAAAACAAGTACTGCATTACCTAAATATATAAATATATTTAACCAAATAATAATAGCATTATAATTTATTGTGCTTACAGATAGTATGAATAGTTTTTAAGTGTAAGAACTTATAGAAGCAAAATAATGTCAACAAAGCAATTCATTCTTCTAAAAATAAATACTGTAGCTACAAAACTGCTTACTGATGACTCCACAAAAAAGGTTTTCTGACTGCACAGGTTTATAGTTGTTCCATTTAGCAATTAATTATTATTATTATTGGACAGGATTTATATAGCGCCGACAGTTTACTTGAGGGTAGACAGTACAACTACAATACACTTTAATACATTAGGAATCAGAGGGGCCTGCTTGTTAAAGTTTACAATCTAAGAGGGAGGGTCAAGTGATACAAGAGGTAATACCTGTGGGGGGGTATGCTGATGGGGAAAACAAATGTACAGTTGTTAGGTGGGGTCCAGATAGGCTTCCCTAAAGAGATGTGTTTTCAGGGATTATCTGAAAGTGGACAAAGTAGGAGATAGTCGGGCAGATTGGGGTAGAGCATTCCAGAGGATGGGAGAGGCTCGGGAGAAGTCCTGAAGGCGAGCAAGGGAAGAGGTGACAAGGGAGCTAGAGAGCAAGAGGTCCTAGGAGGAATAAAAATAATGATTTGGTTGGTATTTTGAGACCAGGTTAGTGATGTAGCTGGGGTCAAGTTATGGATGGCTTTGTAAGTTATGGTTAGTATCTTGAATTAAATTTTTTGGTTGAGTGGCATCGAATGGAAGGATAGCAAAGAGGGGTAACAGACGCTGAGCGGTTTGTAAGGTGGATGAGCCTGGCAGCAGTGTTAATGATGGACTGAAGGGGGAATAGCCTATTTAAAGGTAAGCCAATGAGGAGGGAGTTGCAATAATCGAGAGGAGGGATGACCAGGGAGTGGATTGGAAGCTTTGTGGTGTCGTTTGTTAGGAAGGGGCGTATCTTGGAGACGTTGCGAAGGTTAAGGCAGAAAGCTTTGGACAGTGACTGGATGTGGGGCCTAAAGGATAGTTCAGAGTCCAGGATTACACCTAGGACCTTTCCATGGGGGGACAGGTTTGTAGTTGAGCCATTTATTTTGACAGAGAAATCAGGGGAAGAAGAATGTGGGGGAGGAAAAATCATGAGCTCGGTTTTGGATAGAGTTTGAGGTTGTGATGTGACATCCAGGCTGATATGTCTGTTAGTAAGTTTGTGATGCGTGAGGGGGCTGATGGAATGAGCTGAGGGGTGCAGAGAAAGATTTGGGTGTTGTCAGTGTAGAGATGTTATTGAAAGCCATGGGAGGGTATCTACTAAACCCAGGGAGGAGGTGTAGATTGAGAAAAGGAGAGGTTCAAGAACAGAACCTTGGACGACAGAGAATGCCTGAGCTCCCTGCCAACTGCTGACATCTTCAAGTGCCTGACTTCCGGGTATTGATTACTGATTGCTTTCATTTGCCAGGTCGAGATGATGTCACTTCTGCACATACTGTATGTGGGAGTTCTGTGAGATCGGCACTGCCGAAACATTACAATGAGGTGTGCGTGCGCAGCTTACTGTACAGGGGTAGATAGGCAGGTAAGTAACTTTAATGCAATAAAAATCCTGCTTGTCTGGCCATTTTACATTTTTTACATGAGTTCCACTTTAAGGTACATCTATAAGCCCCATTTGCTGTCAGAGCCATTTTTTGCATTTTTGCACACATTTAAAAAAATCGTTTTAGGCCTGGAGATTATGCAAACACCCCTGAACATTTTCTGAAAACTGACACTCTAGAGAATAAAATGGTGGTAGTTCTAGTTTTTTTTAAAATAGTGTCTGTCTGTGAAACATCGACAAACTTCGGGACCTTATATTTTCCATAGGCAATGCTTTAAAAGCCCCTACAGGTCATCGGTTTAGATACAACCATGAATAATGGTTCTAGAATTATTGTTCCCACTCAAGTGATATGTGCCATGATACAACAGACAATTTTGTGTATAGGCACTCCCTTCAGATGCAAGGCAAGGGCACATGGGGGGGGGGGTGGAACCTACACAGCTGCCAGATCTCAGTTTGGGGCTAAGCTATGTTTGAGCTACCCCCAACCACTCTCCTTTATACTGCAAAGGCATCCTACATATGTAGTACTACATGCTAGGGTGGCAGTGCGAGGGGGGGGGGGGGTTACACACAACACCCCATCATCACCTCAGTACTATGGTGGCAGTGCCTTTGGAGCTTAAGGGGGAGTGGTTGGGGAGACAGTAAAAACATGGCTAAGCTGTGCTTTTTACTGACCCCCAAAATGTAAAAACAGGAAGCATCTCACTGTGCTTATAATCAAAATCATGATGATCACACAGTACAGCAGATGCTTTATTGCTGTCTGTATGCAGTAAAGCTGTATCTTCCAGTCTGTACCTTCCAGAAAGTCTGTACCTTCCAAAATGCAGGAATTGTGAGCCTTTCTGTGCAGTAGGATCCCTGTGCTGCCTGCACCTTCGGCCACCTCTCTGTTGAATAGCCTCCAACTGCCTAACTCCAGCCTCACCCTTCGCCCTCCTCAGCACTTACTGGGGAGGAAGGGAGTATCACTTCAACAAGGAAAGGAAGTAAGAGAGAATGGTTGGCCAGAATTTTAAGATCAGCATCCGGAAACAGCTTTATGCACCCCAAAATAAAAAGAAAAAGGAGTCCTTCTCTGCTCCTCACCTCCTCTAAACTGATGGAGTTTAGGGAAAATATACCTAACATCATGGTAAGCCTAGGAGTCTTGTCAAATGCTTAAAAGTGCTTTCCCCATAGCTGAGCAATTGGTGGCCCTTGCCCCTGTATTTGGTTTTATCTGTGGTTGTAGCTATTAATAGGATGATCTAAATAATATAGGTGTCTCTTTTCAGACAACCCTACAAGTAGTGACACTGTTAGTGGTGCAACAATCTTAATTATAAATGAAATTAGACATACAATGCATTTCCAATTATTTAATTCTGCTTTGTCAGGTAAGTAACACAGCTTTTTAAGGAGAACTTCACATTATTTCAAATAATAATTGAACATGTGTTAAAGTGATACTTTACAGAAAAGTGTTAATTGCTAAAATTAATTCACATAAATCATATATATATATATATATATATATATATATATATATATATATATATATATATATATCATTGAACTGTAATTTTTTATTTTTTTTTAATCCTCTATCTTATTCCTCCAGTGCTATTGTGTGGTCACATGATCTTTCCCTGTTTTTTTACATCTGCAGGGAAAGATCTTTGGGAGGGGCATTTACTCTGCTGATGTATGCTCTTTAAAGTGTGAGTCTGTGTCTGGTCAGCCCTGATTGGTGATGTGTCCCAGTCGCATGACTAAAAATAAAAAAATAAAAAAAGTTTCTGAAGAGCAATTCAAATTAGAATATAAATATAAAATAACTGCTTTACAGCTAAATATTTTTTTAAATGGGTTGCAGGAAAGAAATGTTCAGTGCTGATAGGGGAATCAGCAACTGTCTTCTACCAGCTGGGGGTGGAAGCTGGAGAAGATAGTGATTATCGCTAGTGGCTATAGCAGCCGCTAGTGTTAATTGCAAGAGAATCCAGCAGGCTGCTTGTACACAAATTGATAAGCTTGGTACATTCAGACTGCCATTAACAGTTTGAATCTCGGGCCAGTTCCTGCTGAACTAGCCAAGATTTGAACCTTGTATGGCCGCCTAAGCCGGGTCCTGCATGGGAAATTATTAACAACAGATTATGTCTCAGGGAAAGCAGGAACAAGCTAAAAACCATTCAGCAACGTCTCTTAGTAGTACACCAGTTTATTTAGGCTCCTAGGAGCCAAGCCCAGCTCCGAGCATGCACACAAATTCTGGCATGTGTGAGCATATGCTTGCCCATCACAATATGTCTAGTGTTTTCCTTACACACTGCCATCATTGACCAAATATGATCATGTCAATTTCTGATCAATGACGTCACCTGGAGAACCCCACCTTTTTCTTTACATTTTTCCAGAGGAAAGCAGACCTGAACTTTGGCCAAAGGGAAGTGACGTGTGTTGGCTTTTACTTTTGGCAGATTTACAGACATTGGGAATCATAATTGACATAGATATATAATGGATGATGTAATTGATGGTGGGTGCGAAGAACTTGTCAAAAACTATGTCTGTGTGTTTATTTACATTTAACATACTTTTTTGTGAATGAGTAGGGATAATATTAACCCCTTACTCACTCACCTAAGGAGGGGAGGACATTTTTTGGATGCTCCCTTATTGTTAAAGCTCTCTGCCTGCAGACTTCCCCAACCCTCATCAACATGAAGACAACAATGTTCCCCCCATGCTGAAGGCATGTGGCGTAGTATGGTTCAGGAAGGGAGGAGACACTTGCCCCCTTCCTCTCCTGACTTGTCAGACTGCATGATCAGATAACAGTCTGGTATGGATTTTGGGGTGACCTTGTGCTTTATTTAAAAAATGAGTGTGGGGCTCCCCCCTTAAAATCAATATAAGACTTGGAGGGTCTGGTATAGAATTTGTGTGGACTTCCACCTTTTATTGGATGATGTCCCCCTAAAATTTATACAGGAATTTTTAAAAACCTTTCTGTGGCTTCCTTACTTATATGGCCGGGAATTCCCAGCTATGTTAATGAATGGAAGCAGTTACATCACCAGTTGTTAAAGACTCAGTGATGTCCTTAACAACCATTGACAGTGGGAAGAGGGAGGCTGTCATGTATAATAATGGTATTATTATGCTGGCAGCAATATAGGTAAACATTCGGGCATTTGACATAGCACCTGTGGAGCCAAGGTTCAATCTCAGCTTGTTTTTGGACTCTTGGGATCATCCCTACCTGGGACTAGTTGACTTTATCCTTTGAAATTTTATGGTGAAGTATATGTTCTTGGACTTTTTGTTGTGCTGCGTTGGTTTCTGTCTATATTCTCCTTTATTTTTTTTTAGTGTTCATGATGGAGAAAATTTGCTTTCTCAGTGACCATTGGATATACGGAGTAAGGGAAATCAAAAGGGGTCAAAATATCAATATTGATTCAAAACTTAACATACTTAACCAAGCCAATTACATTTCCCTGCCTGGAACAGGTATTAAATGGAAAAATATGCTCATAATCTGCACACTATAATGAAAACATAAATATTGCCTAAATCTTGAATTTCTTTGCTCACTCCATAGTTTGTGTTCAGCAAAGACAAAAACCTTATCTGATTGTGTAGAAAGTTTAACATAAAAAGCAGTGTTTTTATGCTATCTCATGCACCACAGCATCTACAATGTTTTGAAACAAAATATATTTGAACAAATCCAATAACAGTTTGGAAAGATTAGCGTTAGTACATGCTGTCTATCCTCAGTATTCAGTACTGAGGATAGACAGCATGTATCAATTTGAATATAGTCTATAAAAGGTATATAGCATATGAATATTTTATAAAAATAAAAATTCTGGCAGCATTGTATGTGTAATTATGACAATGCAAAACAATGCAGCCTTCACAAAGAATATGTAATGAAATTATTAAATAAAATTTAATTAGGTACAGGAGTACTAGCTTGTTCCATGTGAAGTTAAAATAGAATCATTAGAATCCTCCAGAGCATTTTGTTGCTATATCGCCCATTTAATTAGGGGCAATATGTATCACATTTTATTTTTGTTACATGTGTGATGACTGTCAAGAATAAACATTTTTAAATGGCTATTTTACTGTTGTAATGCATCCTGCACTCTCACTAATAAGCTGCTGTGTTTATGTAGATCGCGAAAAAAGTAATTGTTCCATTTTCTATGTTCTGTTATTGTTCTGACCCGTGGGAGCTGAAATATAAGCTTCTTTTCAAATGAACACACAAATAATGTAGAATTACAGATGCTCGGAAATCTAAACCTTATAAATATACCTGTTGTTGTTTTCAATATTATCTTTAAGCTTCTAGTCTAACTAGTTCTATGTTCCCTTTTTAATATCCAATTTAAAGCTATACTGTGAATTTTAACTTTACTCTGTGGCCAAAATTGTCATCAATTGATTTTGGACTCCTACTGGACTGGATTTTAGAACTCTGGAGTGCTACAAGCTTGCTAAATAATAGCGTGTAGTTAAATAACTGAGTATGACAAGGCGATCCGGTAACTATTAAATGTTAAATGCTCCTAATCATGAATAAATGTGACCATGCAGCTTGCGCCATAGGATTAACTTGTTTTAGTTTCAGAAAACAGTTACAACGTTCCCCTACCATTCAGGTGATTGTGGTCATGTAGATAGCACAACTAAGGATGGCTACAAATGGGCAATTGTTCCACTGAGAAAGGAAGAAGAGCTATCTGTCTCAATTCAATCAAATGTCTGTCCCCAGTACACACAACAATTGTGTAATTGAGTTACCAGGGTTGATTTAATATAGGTGTAGAAATTGATCATTTAGAGCATGAGAGGGAAGCTTTGTTTTTTCTTTAGAATCACAGTTTTAAAAACACGTTTATTTTATTTTTTTACACCTTATTCAGGGCTGCAAAATTAAGAGGTAATAGGATTCCTTTCCAAATTCACCAAGGCAGCTTTAGTACCTTACCTGCCAGAAGGTTGTGCACAAGTCCTGCTTTATATTTTTACATTTCCTCTGATTCCTTAAATTGACAAAAGCATGGTGCCTATGGAGTATTGAATCAGTGAAAACAGATCAGGTGGGCTTCCAGTGGAGTGCAGTTTCACTTATGCAAACTATTTTGCCCTGTCACTTTGTGGGGACCACTTGAACCCTAATCACCTTTCCAGCATTCTTTCACTATTTCCATCTCCATCACAGATGGTCACAATACTGGAGCTTCTAGGTTTGGGGGATCATATAACTTCCTCCGTTGTGACAGTGGTTGGGTCCAGCAGACAAATGCCTGTGCATTGTCACATGACTTGGGAGTAACATCAATGTTTCCCTTAGCATTTGAGACTAGCCAGCGCTATATGAATTTTAGTTCTTGCTGTAAATAGGTAGATATCAAGTTTTTTTTTAAACATTGTCTCTTTGCCCTGAATGGCCAAAGTGATAGTGTCTCTCTAGCACAGAAGTGCACACCATATTTTCGTTTTGTGAACTAATTTGTCAGATTTCCATTATTCTTGGAACTCTACAAAATCTCATTGCATAAACAGAATTTGGAGTCCTAAACAATATATTGTGCAACTCCATTTATCATCCAACCCTAGGGATGCACACCTAGGATACTGCTCTCTAAAATGGTCTCTATCCAATGTTCTGTGACCTTTTGTACACCAGTGGTGTATATTCGTTGGGAAAATGAATACTGAGGTACAATTGAATGCTGTTTGGTTGCCATGAGTTGTATTGAAGACACACATAGGAATTATTTATTTCTACAAGGTAAACGGTGCTCATCCGTGCATGTTTGTGTTTATCTTTCCCGCTAAATACGCCACCAGCAAACAATAGGATTTATTTCAAAAGAAAATTGTGCTAAGAGAATTATGCTGACTGCAGTTGCTGCCCCGCTTTGAAAATATTAGTCCATTTCCTGTCACAAGCATCTAGAAATTCACAATTCCTAAATTCCTATATACTTTTTCAAGGTCAGCGATACTATTGAAACCACTGGATCAGCATGATAGCCATGCATTTTCTGTAATAAAAAATAGAGACCCCCCATATATCTATTATACAGGTTTGCTTTACAGTAACCATAGGACAACTGGGAGCAATTACAAAACTCCGACAAGATGAACATTAACCAGAATTTAGAAAATAAAATTGTGTACTATTTTGCTAGATATAAATTTTTTTATTATAATTATAATAAATTATAATAAATGTTTTTATTAAAGCACATAATTTCCTCTATTTCTACTTGACATTTACAAAACTCTTAATGTTTGTAGGCTATATAAAGCCATATTATTATATATATATATATATATATATATATATATATATATATATATATATATATATATATATATATATATAAAATCTAATGTGGTGATATCTTTAACATATGCAGTAAAAAAAATAGGTGTGAGTCAACAGAGCTCTACATGCTTGCATCACAGGAGGTAAGCCACGGATTAAAGGGATTATACATGAGAAGCTGTCAAGATATTACACTTTTGTGAGATCAAAGGAAGCAACCAGTGCCTTCGACTCTGCCTGTGCTCTGTCTCTCTCATGATGATCAATATTATAACTAACATTGAAAAAGGAAATGAAAAATTGTGTCTTCAAAAAAGGTGTATTCACTAATGCACCCTTTCATGACCAAAGATCATTGATGTCTAGATGCCCGAGCCAAATTTAGCAGTTAACTTGACAATAACCTTATGAATAATTTGCATACCAAAATTAATGTATATATTTTTAAAGACATTGAAGGCTTTACTTTGTACACAATCTTAATAAAAACCTTTCTCTCTTTTTTAGATTTTAGGTTTGTACAAAAAAGTTTTTTTTCTTTAATTTATTATTATTTCTTTCAATACTATAATCGTGTATGTCAATTACAAGTGATACATTATTAGAACTGCTAGATGTCACTGCAGCCTAAAGGCAGCAGTTTGTCTGCAGACACAATGCTTCTATTTGGTCATAGTTAACATAGTGATTACATTAATGGGAATTGTTCTGATGGGTTTCCCATCCTAAGTGGAGACCCAAGCTGTCAGTGACAGTCAGGATTGGAAGCCCTAACCACACAATGAAATTCTTAACACAACTTAGTTTTTGATAAATGTAATGGAGATTTTAGAATAATATTGTCAAATTTGCGGCCAACTTAAAAATCTAAATTACTTCCACTATTACATTGTAGGCTAAGAGACTTTTTAACAATCTAAAGATTACCACATGTGCTGGAATCTATTTGGACATCCTTTATACAATATATATGAAGAAGATTGTACAATCAAAATGTAGCTTTTGGGACTAGTTTAAGACATAGAAAGTTCATCTGTCTTTTGTTGTGTAGAGTAAATTCCCATAGTCTTCCTAAATAATGTATTACTAATGAAAAAATAGTTGCACGTTTCAATCTGGTAATACAAATTCTGTACAATCTCTATAAAATGTACAAGCTTTAGTGCTAGGGCTTAACTGAGCAGTCCAATACATTTATATTCAACCAAATAATCCCTCACACTTGATAATAGCTGATAACTGTACAGTTAGACTGGAATATGTGGCTAGTATTAGATACTGAAAGTTTTTCCCCTTCTATAGTTTCGCAGTTTCGTTTATTGCAAGTTCTTCTGCTTTATGAATTACTATGTATCGCTTACTCATTCACATGGGGGTGGAAGAGGGGAGTGTCTTTATTTTTAAAGGGAAACGTCATCCCAGCCAAACTGAATGTTTTGCACTGCTACATGTTTCCCAGGTTAATACTTGGCCCTGGCTATCTTTTCATTTTTTTGGTTGCTGCGTCTTAACGTCTAGTATGGATTTTAAGGGGAGCCCATGCCAAAATGTAAAAAAAAATGGCATGGGCCCCCCTCCCCTAAAATCGATACCAGACCTTTATCCAAGCATGCAGCCTGGCAGGCCATGAAAGGGAGGGGACCAGCGAGCGCCCCCTCCGAATCCATACCAGGCCACATGCCCCCAACATGCCCTTAGTCCACTATGGATCACCTGCAGGAGGGAGGTATATGGCCGATAAAGCAAGCATTAGACCTGTCAATAACAAATGTTATATCAAAAGGACGTATTGTAATATTTATAGTAGAAAAAAGGGATAAAATAATAGTTTAGTAATTATCACTTATGACCCACAGTATCCACTTAGAGAAGTTGCAAAATCATCCAACCTCAAAGGGGAGTTCATGCTTATAGATCCTTCAGGGACAATATTTGATACCAAGCCAAAAAAGATAACGGTTCGACCCCCGGTGCTTATAGACAGGAGCCTGCAATTTAGTCTCTTTAAGGAGTGTGGATACCTTGATACAAAAAGGAAGAGGACCACATGAGGCTTAACCTAACCTGGAGAGACAAAACAAAGTTTAGTTGTCCCATGAGCAAAGTCTCCCCTTCCCAGGCCATCCACTAAGATTTCATATATATCTACCCTAATCGGACCACCAAGTACTCAAAATAGGTTTGTGTGTCCAGTATGAGAGGCTAGCCTGTGCCATTTATATAACTCCCCCCACTCCGCTGACTAATTTTGTCTTTCAGAATGTGATCGCTATGTCAGAGTTCCGCGCCTGCATTTTTGTATTGCCAGCAACGGTTTGAAAGCTTGCAGCTTGGGAAAATCGATTTAAATACCACTTTTATTTTTCTTTATATATGTCACTTTTGCTGCACCAGGTTCTATACACGGTACAAATGTTCCATTTTACAGGCATACTAAGGGGACCCCCAGGCGTTATATGTAAAGGAATTTTCTCTTTTTTTTTATTTCAGTTTAAGCATCATTAAATCACTGCTCCTTCAAAAATGATCTTTTTTAAAAACTTTTTTTGCATTGATACATGTCCCCCAGGGCAGTACCCGGGCCCTCATACCCTTTTTTATGGCCAATAACTTGCATATAAGCCTTCAAAATGGGCACTTTCGATTTTTCAAGTTCGGGTTCCCATAAATGGGTGTTTGGCAAAGCTAGCATTAAGACACTGGGCAAAATTCTGATAACTAATGTAGCGCTACCCCCATGGGGGCCGCCTAAAGAATCTGTACCCTACTGGTTGCCCTGATCTTGCAAGTCCTCCAACAGCTCTTCTTATTGACAAAAGGACCTTAGAAAAACATGCAGTCAAGTAAAGCAATAGAATCTTATTTACTGAAAGATTAATAGCAATGAAATTCAATAGTATTAACTCAGCACTTGCAGAAGGATTACTACGACAAATAACTCTGATAGCAGAAACAGTCAAAAGTATGATAACTGATTGCAGTATAATATGAAAATTTATACAAAACCAACAGACTGCTGCTTGAGATCTATGGATACAGGCCAGAAAAGGGCAGAGGAATGACCAGATTTATGTCAGACCACTTTCTTCTATCCCCTGACACCACAGTCATAAAGAACCGTATGAAATGTAGTTAATTCAATGTAAGCAATATGAAACTTAAAACTTTATACCCGCACATTAGTAAATAGAGTCCTGGGTGGAGGTATGGGCCCTTATGGCACCAATGACTTTTATCCCTTATGAGGGAGGATATGTTGTAGTCCCTCAGAAGAAAAGAAGGCCTTGCATCTTCAGCTATCTCTTTAATGGTGTGCTTGAAGTGTCCTGACAAGCAGGGTAATGTAAAGTAGGCTTGTGGTGTCCTGACAAGCAGGATGAACACTGCCACTATTCAAAGAGTAAGTGTAGCACAAAGTTCTCCCATAGGTTTAGTCAGAGAAACAAGGCAACGGTATCGGCATGCAGTGTCCTTTTGTATGGGAATATGGGCAAGTGCCTGCTCACTAATCCGAGCAATCTTTGGCATTGAAGAGTGGCGTGAGGGCTCCGTAGTAGACCTCCTGCAGAGTCTGACTCAAGGGATGGCGCTCGATCTCATGTCGTACTGCGCCACAGCCCAGCTGGATCTGTAGTGGATGTGATGAGAGCGAACTCCAAACTGCCGCTGAACATCCAGAAGTGGCTGGCAGTGAATGCTCCCGCACCCATTTGCAATGACTCTTTTTCTCTCTGTAACACAGGCCGCAACCTGGCCTCAGCCCTCAGCACAGTCTAACATCGAGTTATTGCTTGCAGATCCAGTCCATGGTCACAAGACAGTGATTCTGTCTCGCACAGATCTTTTATTACCTCTTCCAGCATTCAGTTCTGCGTCCCCCAGCCGGCTAGGATTTGTAGTCTATAACACTCCGACTGAGTAACAAACTTGGCTCTTTCTCTTTGGACTACATGTCTAAGATGCTTTCCTCCATTCATAGTTCTCATTCCCCCTGACTTCAGGATGTGATAACACAGAGTCTGGGCTGGGGACTGGAAGAAAACAGTTTTACTGTAGCAATACTGCAGATTGTCTTCTGATAATGCAGGCAATATTAGCCAGCCCCTGGCTACATCAGTAAAACTGAAAGGAATGTAGTGCAATATCTAATTCTAATACTACTAAAAATACAATGCTTATCATGAACTCAGATAAAAATTTGTGCACATGCATCTAAAAGTGTGAAACAATATAAAAAAAGTGTCCATATATGATAAAACTTCACTCTATCATTTTGCACAAACAGTCTATGCAGTGATATACTGTATGTCATCCACCATTGTAAATATTACACAAAGTGAAGTTTCCAATGAAAATGAGTGCTTCCCAACCCCAGTACATTCCAGCCTCTAACCTAAATGTTACGATCCTTTCATTACCAGTTGTTCACAACTCACTGTGTTTTCCTTTAAGGGAGATAAGGTGGGTGGTCTGAAGTTCAAGATCCCTTGTCCTCTTATACCGCAATATGTCTTCGCTCAGTAGCAGGAATCTGACTCGCAGAAATTCTCCTACAGATAAATGTCCCCGGAGACAATAATTAGACTGAAGCAGGAAGAGAGGACAATGATCCCACTTTTAGAGGAATAATCCAATTTAAGGAGGAAATCCATCCTATAACCTTGACTCCATCATTAAACGTCAGCTGTTGGTTTGTGTGCAGGCAGTCCTGGTGCTGCACCATTATAATTCAGTTATAATACTGATAACTCTTTATACCCAGTTAGGGGAGCAAAGACTGGATTAGCTAAAGCAAGTCAAGAGGAGGAAAAGGCCACATGGACTGCACTATAAAAAAGTGGCTGTTCTGCACCCTTTGGCAGGAAGAGGAGGAAAAAGAGACATTAGCAGTTTAAAAAAAACATGACTGCTATGTTCCCCTGAAGAGGAGGATGACAAGGGTAGATTAGCAGTTATCAGAAAACTGGCTGCCATGTGTCCTTGAGGAAGAGGAGGAGGAAAAAAGCATATTAACAATCATCCCAAAAATTACTGCTATGCATTCTTGAGAAGGAGGAAACGGCACATTAAAAGCCTTAAAGAGGAGTTTCAGCCACCTGTGGTAAAAAAAATAAAAATAAATAAAAAATAAAAATCAGCAGCTACAAAAAGTGTAGCTGCTGATTTTTTAAAAAAACGGTCACTCACCTGTCCAAGGATCCAGTGGTGAGCTCACCCCAGACGGTCTCACACACTGTCTTCGATCCCTGGCACCACCATCTTCACTAAGGGCACCCGGCTGCAACAGCTTGCAGCTTCACAGGTGGGTACCCACTGTGCATGCGTGAGTCATGCTGTGCATCATGAGTGGTGGATGCAGTCTTTTGGGACCTGGCAGTGTCCCCGAAGACTGCAGGGGGGAGGGAGATAGGAGAACTTTCATGGCCAAGCCCAGCGGCGCTCAGAACAGAAGTGAGAAGTGGGTACCCCCCCATTCTTTAAAAGTGCCAATTGTTTAAGAGGAGCAGGGAACAAGTCCATAAAGGGGAACTTCCCCTCTTGGATGGAGTTCTGCTTTAAAAATGGCTTCTATGCACCCTTGAGGAGGAGGAAAAGGGTGCATGAGTAGTTCTAAAAGAAATAGCTGCTATACATCCTTGAGGAGGAAAAGGGCACTTTAGCAGTGTTCAAAATAAAATAGCTGTTATGCTTCTTTGAAGAGGAGGATAGGGGTACATTAGCAACACTCTAAATAAAAAGGGGGATGCTATGCACCCATGAGGAGGAGTGCAGGACTTTGCTGACTTGTCTCAATAAAGGGGGCTGCTCTCACCAGGTTTTGTGGGGCAGAGTCATCTGTTTCCTAATGCATGTAGTATCCAAATGGCAGGTACTTTTGCCACTGCACTGAGATCAGTCTAAAGATTAAACTTTCCTACAGGTTTAGGATCGGTTGTGGCTGCTACTTCTAAAGGTCAATTCAGGTCTATTACCTCAGAATAAAAAAATAGGTATTACAGCCAAAAGAAGCCCCTTTTTCTAGTTGTATTAAATCAGGCTGGGGTGCTGTATTTAATCCAAGAAAAAAATGTTAAAGTTTAAAAAAACTGTACATGCAAAATATGTAATGCCAGAATACAGTGGTTCTGTTGCTGTCTGTAAAAATTGTATTGTTCAGTAACACCACGCGCAGCTTCTAAACATTTGTGTTTTTCCCATATCACCCTTGAAGTCGCATTAAAGGTAGGATCCTCTGTCCTTGCTGTATGGAATTTTTAAAAAACTTTGTTTGCATTGCTTTGAAATTAGCTTTTTGATAGCTTTGAAATGGCAATAATTAATTATCCATATGTGCCCCAAATAGACTTAATTGGGATTCGTTATTAAGATCAGAATTTTTGGACTTCTCCATGAATCGCAATACAGTTAACAAACCCCACCAAGCACTTCAAAACACTGGGTGCACACCAATCACATCTCATACCCACCTTAACCACTTACCGCATTCTAACGTACCGGTACGTCGGTACACTTTGCGGGGTTATACCGGGATGATGCCTCTAGTTAGAGGCATCATCCCAGTACCGTGGTTTGATGCCGGCGGTCGGCTTTCCGTCGGTAACGACCGATGCGGCTTGGTAGCCGCTCGATCGTTACCCAGGGGGCGGGAGGGGACATCCCCCCCCTCCCGCCGCCCTCCGTGGCTTTGCTCGGGGCTCCCGTCCCACCGGGAGCCCCGAGCACCCAGCCGGCACATCCGCAGGCTGGATGGAGTCCCGATGAATGCCGGAAACGGCATAGATCGGGTCTCCGATGACGTAACCCGGAGGCGGCGTCCATGACGTCACTTCCGGGTTACTGTGCTGCAAAAGGCGGCAAATTTGAAAAACGGCTGTATGCAAAAAAACGCAGATCCAACAAGTTTATTGATCGTGTACAGGCCTACCACCAGGACAAGGACACAGACAAGGAGGGGGGTAATGCATTCAGACAGACATTGTGCTTCTTCAAAACCCTTCAAACCTAGTTTTGAAGAAGCACAACATCTGTGTGACACGCGTCACCTCCCTCCTTGTCTGTGTGCTTGTCCTGGTGGCAGTCCTGTACACGCTCAATAAACTTGTTGGATCGGCGTTAGTGTGCAGCCAATTCTCTTCTTACAGATGCGAGCCGGGGCTAGCACCCAGTTCAGCCAGCCATCTGGATCATTATACTCACCTGGAGCAGTGGCTTGCTTTTTTTGTTCCTTCCTACGTATACACCATGGCAGCACTGATTACAAACCTTAAATCAATGAGTTTAAGTGATAGAAGGGTCCTACCGTTAATTTGTTTAAGTGACTTTTATATTGTTCATAAAATTGGTAACACTTAATCTGTGCTTTTTCTGGAATTGAAATCAATAGCTGAAAGAAAAAAAAAATTGTATGGCTGGTATATTCCACCCACTTCTATGCCTTTTCAACACCATCACATAATTTTTATGCAATTTTTAACTACAGCTTTACATTTTCATTGCATTATTCACATTTAGCTTTCTTTCAAATTTATTACTTTAACTGGGTGCCGTAAATTCAGATTGTTTTGTCAAAGTTGTAGACATTTATTATTTCTAAATATACAAGGAAAAATACAATTGAAGAAAGATAAGGCACCTAATATGGAGCTTTCTGCTCTCTTTACAAAGTCATTCATTCCAGGTGTAAGGTTTCATGGTCTTTCAAGTGGTTTCTTTTAAAACATGGTTATAGCATTCGAGCCTGTGCATTAAGATGTTTCCAACACCAGTACAATTATGCTTCCTACTTTCAAGGACTAAAAGTGGTTCAGATTACAAGTGTTCTGTATGTTGCTTGAAAAGAAGCTTAATTTTACCCAGTATTAGTTGGGGATAATAAATGACAATTGAACTTTTTACCCACAAGATGCACTATGCAATGTAACCTCCCTCCACATCTGCTTACTTACTTTGCAATCATGTCTGTGGTCTCCTGTGTTTGTTTACATCCCACTGCCAATCTGCATTGTGCTGTATGTGCTTGTTTGGTAGCTTTCCATACGGTTCCAATGGGTCATTTCCCGAGCATTCCAAGTTAGATTAGTACAGTGCCACTGGTGGTAGGCAAACTGGATAAATGCACTCTGTTTAAAAAGTGCACTTATCCACTGTCTGTCTGTGGGCCTGATTTACTATCTGCAAACCAGACCAAACAACCAATGCATGCTTTCACAGGATTCCAACTGGACAAAGTGAGAGATATTTACTAAAACTGGAGTGTGCAGCTGTACATAGAAAGCTTCCAGATTTTATTGTCAAAGCTTAACTGAACAAGCTGAAGTTAGAAGCTGCACCAGATTATGGGTGCTCCAGTTTTAGTAAATCTCCCTCAGTTCTTGCAGATATGCACACAACTATGACTATGTACATAAGGCTTATTCACTATTGTGTTTCGCAATGCATGCTCCAGTATCTAGATAAATGGATAGGTGGTGCCATACTGGAATCAAAGCAGGATTGCTTTTAATATTTACATTAGTTAGCTTTTCTGCTTTTCTTTTAGGGACAACATATCATGAAGTGTGCGCTTGAGTTACTAAAGGTGGTTGTAAAAACACACTGAAAGTGGAACTTCACTCTCTCAATCAATATTGACTATTTTTAATCCTTATTCTGCTAGCATTGGTAAATAGATAGGAAAGTATATTATATTTGCTTGTTTAAAACCTTTTTTTGTTTCACATTTCTTCAGTTACTTCCGGCTTTCCGTGCCTAGGCAAATTATGTCATATATCCCAGGAGTCTTCAGGAGGGGAGGAGGGGTTTTCTCAGCTAAGCACACCCTCCTTCCTGCCTGAGCTAAGGACTGATGGATTTTAGGAAGTAAATGCTATGGGAATCATTTGCCCTTACTCAAGTTGGCCACAGCCAGGAATGCTAGGTGGTGTTTTTCAAATTTATTTCTTAGCAAAATAAGGCATGGAGACATGGATGGATGGGAGAGTTTGCTTTGAATATTAAAAAAAATAAATAGCGTTTATGATTTGTGGTGCTCAGATGCAGTGTAGTTCTGCTTTAACCAGTTGCCGACCACCCACCGCAGATTTATCGCGGCAACGTGGCTCGGCTGCGCAAATTGAGGTACCTGTGTGTCGCTCGCACCTGCAGGTAGGGGCGTGCCGCCTGCTGACCCAGCAATGATCAGATTTGCTCCAGAACCGATCACTCATCAGGTCCAGCCAATGATCTATGGCCTGGACCTGCTGATCGGTTTTAGTGAATCACAGAATGTCCTGTGCCTGTGTAATGTAAACACAGGCACAGGAAATTATGCAATCTCCCCTCCTGGAGCCCTTTTTTGTTCCAGAGTGACAAGAGAGAGCATCAACTGTGAGTACACAAGCACTACACTGACACCAGTACACAAAGGCACATTTTCACCCCATGATCACCCCCAGTTAACCCTTTCACTCCCTGTCACAGTGTCACTATATATAGTGAACAGATAATTTACTGATTACTGTATTAGTGTCACTGGTGACGCCAGTTAGTGTGAGCAGCAGTTAGTGGTAGTTAGTGTCAGTCCCAGATAGGTTTAGGGTACTGGCCATGCATTCCCTAATAAAGATTTAACCCCCTGATCACCCTTAGTTATCCCCATCACTACCCTGTCACAGTGTCACTAATATAGTATACAGATCTTTTTTCTGATCACTGTATTAGTGTCACGGGTGACGTCAGTTAGCGTTAACGTTAGTTAGCTTCAATCCAGGATATTGTTTGATTGCCCTCCACATATTTAGTAATACATTTTAACCCTTTGATTGCCAGTGACACACACACACACACTAAACACCTCCATTACTAGTATAGTGTCTGAACGGATCAGTATCTTTGATCAGATCAGAACTATACTAGGTCCCCAATAGTTTAGTATAGTGTTCCCAAAATGCAGCAGTAGCAGGATCAGTCCAACACCTGCCAGCACCGGGGTTTAGCAACCCTTAGGAAGTGTAGTATCAGCAGATCATTGTCACTTCCAATACACACACAGCACACAAAACCACACCATTAGAAGAGTCAGGCCTGATCTCTGCTATCGCTAGCAGCTACATTTTTTGGTAGTGGTTCAAACAGTCCTTGACATGCAGGTGCTTTTTTACCTGTGAGCCACACTAGGTACTTATAAATGTATTGGCCAAAATGTCCAAACAGAGGTACACTAGTGAAGAGGCCTACACGTTGCTGAGCATGACAGATGAGAGTGATGGGGGAGCCTCACTGTCCAATTAGGCTTAGTATTCAAACCTGTAGAGAGCAGCGGCACCCTGACAGATAGCTCTGATGACGGAATAGCGGTCCCTGCTAAATTTTCTGGCCACCTTGTTTTCAAACAGTTTCTCCCCAGCAAGCATGCCAGGTATGGGGTCAAAATGTATAAGCTCTGTGACAGGGCAACAGGCTATACATGTAGTTTGCGGATTTACGAGGGAGAAGATAGCAGTGTGGAGCCCCCAGACTGCCCAGACTACATAGGGAGCAGCAGCAAGATTGTTTGGAACTTGGCATCGCCCTTATTTGGAAAGGGGTACCATTTATATGTGTACAATTATTACACAAGCGTACCACTTTTTAGTCACCTTTTTGATGCTGGAATTGGCGCATGTGGCACCGTGCAACCCAATCGCTGGGGCTTCCCCCAATGGCTTGTAGATTTCCCGACATGGGAGAGTGAGCCTGCTTGAAGTGCAATAAATTGCTTGCAGTGAAGTGGAGGGACACACAGAATGTTTTTGTTCTGTCTTCTGTCTTCCATTCACACAGATACCAAATTACAATGGCGACTGGTGTTGTTAAGAAGCCCCTCTGTGTCCATGACTACAATCTTAACATGGGAGGAATGGACTTCAATGACCAGATGATGGTGCCATACTTAATTGCCTGTAAGGCCAGACGCTGGTACAAAAAAGTGTCTGTATTCTAACTGGCTCTGCTGAATGCTTATGTGCTATATAAAGCATCAGGAAGAGATCATCACTGCCCTTAAGCATCCAGACGGTGCTGTGGCCCAAATTCACAATTCAGATGCAGTGAGCCAGGTGCATGAGAGGCATTTTCCAGATTCCCTCCCTGGTACCTCTACCCAAAGAGCACCCCAAGATGTTGTGCCTATAGAAAACTTGGATTATAGGCATGACACCCGCTATTTTTGTCCCTTCTGTCCTGGTCAACCTGGTCTCTGCATTGGGTACTGTTTTCGTCGCTACCAAACATTAGTGGATTATTTGTTTAGGGTAAAGCACGGCACAGTCTAGGGCACACTTTCCACAGGGTCTCGAAAGATGTTAGATGGCTATCGTATTTTGAGAGAACTTAGCCTGGAACGCTTAAGGTTTTTTTACAGTAACAAAAAAAGTGTAAAAAAAAAGTTAAAATAAAACCCCCAAAAAAATAATTAAAAAAAAAAAACAAAATAGTTGTTGTTTTATTGAGTTAATTTTCTGTTCTTACTGTTTTACTGTACTTTATAATATACTGTAATGTTTTATTGTTACTGTTTTTCATTGTTAACCATAGTTTGCTTTGCAGATACCGCCCTTCTACTGTTTTACTGTACTGTATACTATTATATTGTAATGTTTTATTGTTACTGTGTTTTATTGTTAACCATCATTTGCTTTGCAGGTACGCCCATCAGCTGCAGCACTGATTTGTTTATTCTGACAGCAACAGTGTTTGCTCTCAGCACATCCATAAATCAATGATTGCAGCGCTGTAGAAGGTGATTTCACCACCGCAGTTAAAAAAAAAGAGCATATATGGCGAAGCAAAGGGGATGGGGTGGACACAGAGGGCGGATCTCCCCCATGCTTCGCCACATATTTTTTAACACTTTTATTGGCAGAGATTTATTGATTCACATTGATCGATGTGAATGGAGGAATCTATTAAGTTCTTTTTTTGTTAAACTCATGGGCTGAACGAAAGAAAAAGATCACTGCATATATGCCCATCATTAGAAGTGGGTTGATGCTGGAAGGTCTAATGGTGGGCATACCACACACTTTCTGGCAGAGATTTCTTCATCCACATCGATCAATGTGAATGGAGAAATCTGTTAGGTTCTCTTTTTTCATTCAGCCCACAGGCTGCATGAAAAAAAGAACCTTCCAATATATGCCCAGCAAGGACCAGCAGCATACTGGTACGTCGCTGGACTTTCAGTGATTATACCAGGATGATGCCTGCAGGTTTAGGCATCATCCTGGTATCATTTTTTACAGCCGATGGCCGGCTTTCATATAAAAGCAATCCTAGCAGCTAATTAGCCGCTAGACAAGCAGTGGAGGGGACTTTCCCCTCCTGTCCCCTTTCACGGTTTTCTCAGGTTCTACTGTCCCACCGGGTAATCCGAGACTGCAGCCAGTGGTTCTGTCAGCTGACCATAGAGCTTCTTGAAGACCAGAAAATCTCCAATCATCTCTACTGCCTAATATCCCAGAAGCTATGAGCATTTCGTGACTTTGGTTTCGCCGGATAAAAACATCACCATTGGGAAATTGGAAAAGCATCTTATCACATCAATCTTGGTATGATCAGATGCTTTAAAGGCAAAGGAGAGATCTAGAGTCTAATAGAACCCAATTTGTTTAAAAAAAGAGAAACTGTGACTACTTATTACTTATTACTTAGTGCCTGCTTTGAGGGAGAACCAAGGTGCACATACACATACACTTTGTTTGAAAATATGTATGCTTAATTCCATTCTCCGTTGCTAATGATCGTATGCTGAAATTGTAAAAACCCAGCTTTTTCAGCATGGCCTGCCTTTTCTAGCCCTAGTTCACACTGATGTAATGCGGGAAACACAGCAAATCCTGTGCGTTTCTCACACTGCATTGCAATCGCACGGTGTCCATGCGATCTGCTGCTTGTGTCAATTTTAGATTACCAGCACCCCAGAACAGCTCACAAAATGCAGTGTGATTGCCAGAATTGGATCCCATGATTGTGAACACCTATACGATACAATTCAGGTGCGGAACAAAAAGGGTCGAGCGCCATTTTGATGTGGATGTGATGCAATTTGACATTGCATGCATTGTGCACAGAAATGCAGTTTGATTCCTGTGAAAATCACATGCGGTGTCCAGCAATGCACAAGTGTGAACCCAGGCTTAGAGTTGCCTCTTTGGTTGGTGCATTCACCTTTCACCTTAATTGAGAAATAGAGGCTCTTGTCTCCTTAAAGATTTTTTTTTCCTTTTTTTTTTTTTTTCATTCATCAACATATCTGCATGTAATCCACAAAAAACTCTTATTTGGATGTTCATTGCTCACCACAAATAAAGACTGTAATATAAGTATGGAACAAGGGTGTGTAGACAAGTGCTTACTAGGGGCACTGATGCTGTGGACAGTTACTGGGCAGCCCTGGTGTGGATGTGTTAAAATGTTCTACATTTCCTGGGTTCATTTTCCAGGGTTCTGCCACCCTGTTCTGCTTCTAAAAAGGGGAAAGGTTAGGCTTTTTCACTATGAGACTGGAGAGTTGCAAAGATTTCAGTAAAGTATTTTAACTGTTCAAACCCTGTTCTGAAGTTATTCAAAGGGGTACATGAAGATACATAGTGTATCTAGAAGAACAGTGCCTGTAACTCACACACGGGTTTGAAGGAACGAGAACAGAAGGCCACTACAAGAGGTTATTTCAGCAGGAGTAGGAGTAAGGAGAGTAGTTGCTACAGGTAACCATGGTCTGGTTGGAATGTAATAGCAGCCAGACAGTGGAGAGTGGTACCAGACATGGGTGAAATGTCTTCCGTTAGCGAGGGGTCGGTGCTCTTGCTTCCTCCCTAGCAGTATGTTCCCCTAAAAGTAATCAGGACCAAACCCATGGTACAGAGACCCCACAAACCAAGTTGCTAACCAAGGCAAACCCAGGCAGCCCTGCTTGGTTTACAAAGGTCTGTATGTCACTGAAAACCTGAAACACAAGTGTGCCTATAACCATCATAGTGATTTCTATCTCCTTCTAAATTTCCTTTTAATAAGTTAGACTCAATGTTTTCATTTTTAGTCAGAATGTCTATTTGTAGGAACAATGTTGATTTTGAGCTTTACTACTCTGTTACATTACATAAAAATTGCACTTGTGTAGTATCCTTTTAATCATAAGACTTTATATTTTTGGGCAAATTATGTAAAAATTGCATTTTAAACAATTACAGGAAAATTCATTTTTTCTAATTTTTAACTTTATCCGACTAATTAAATCTAGGAAATAAAAATCTAACCACATACAGTATGTTACAAAATGAAGGTAACATTCAAAAGCTAAAAGGTGCAGAAAGAAGACATCTCCCAAATCAAAAAAAGATGCCCTGGGACTGAAGGTATAACGAAAAAAAGGGATTTGGACTAAAATGTTTTGTCGATATGATCACACATACCTGGCAACTTTATGAGATGGGAAAGAAGGGACACCTTAAAGAGGAGCTCCGGGCTCCTTCTGAAAAAATTAAAATTTAGCAGCTACAAACACTGTACTTTAATATTAGGACACTTTCCTGTCTACAAATCCAGCTGTGTCTTCACTAGATCCAATTTTTAATCAGCTCTTGGATGCTGCCACCGCCATCTCAGCTAAGGGAAACCTTGTGGCTTCACAGCCGGTTCCCTACTACACATGTGCGAAGAGCGATGCACTTTGTGAATGGCCAAGTGGCAGGAGAAGGAGGAGGGGGCCTGGCAAAGTCAGCCAGAAGTGGGAGCTGGTACCTGTCAAAACCAGGTACCCGCTCCCCCTCGCCCCTGAAATGTACCAAATGTGGCATTGGAGGGAGGAAGAAAATAAGCGGAGCTTCCCCTTTTGGGTGGAGCTCTGCTTTAAGAATAGACTATTTAGGCATATAATATGCCCTTACAATACCCCCAATCACATGGACCAGGACAAATTAATATACAGCAATGACCACTTAAACCCATTAAAGCATTTCCCTCTACTTATTTTCCCTATAATAACCTTTAAAAGTAACTAATGCAATAATCTAAAGCAGGAGTGTCCAACATGTGGCCCAAGACAGCCATAAATGCAGCCCAACACAAAATTGTAAACTTACTAAAAAATATAGATTTTTTTTTTTTTGTTAAAATCTTTTTTACACTTAGAAAACACATGCGTCCAAAACAAATGTGACAGTGCCTCCTAAGAAGACTTCTCTAAATGTTCTCTTCTCCCACTTTTCGCAATCATGCCCTATTCATGTCATCAGTTTTTGGCAGCACCGATATTTGTGAGCAATTATTAACAAGGATGAAGCACGGGAAGGGCAAAATTAGAACCAAAATATGTGATGAGCATCTTGCGAATTAATTGAGAATTTCTATTACATCCTTTGAACCCGATATTGATGCTTTCGTTTATCAGAAACAGTGTTAAATATCGCACTAGTCTTATGTTGTTGTCTTTTACTTTTATAATATAAATAATACAAAAAAAATAAAGTAGAAGTGCACCCAAACACTAACATTTGTAAATCTACAGGCATCCACGGTTTAAGATTAACCTATCTAGCCCTGTAAAGAAGAAATTGGTAAACACACCTTTTTTGAAGCCACTCTTGTTCCGCCTCCAGCGGCAGAAGTTCTGCAGAGAAGACAGCTGACAACGGCTTGGAAATGAATGGGAAGTGATGTCACACATAGAGCTACCATAGGGCTTTCGTTGTTGGCTGCCTCTTCTGCACCCGCCTCCACCGCGAAACCGTTGCTGACAGCTCAGCATGGGACCGAACCAGAGCAGTTTCAGAAAAGGTATGTATAGCGATTTCTTCTTTACAGGGCTAGATAGGTCAGTCTTAGATCGTGGATGCCTGTTGATTTACAGATTTTAGTGTTAGGGTGGACTTCTAATTTAAGTTTTATTACTCAGATAGGTACATTATCTATATACGTGATTGTTAACTTGTGATCTGTCCTACTTTTTCTGCTCATTGGCTATCCTTATTTTTAGTGTGTGGCCCAAAAAAAATCCTTTTCTTCCAATGTAACCCAGGAAGGGCAAAATGTTGGACACTCCTGATCTAAAGAATGGCCAAAAGGTTTAGCGTTATATACCGTATATACTCGAGTATAAGCCAAGTTTTTCAGCACTTTTTTTTGTGCTGAAAATGTCCCCCTCGGCTTATACTCGAGTCAAGAAAAAGAAAAAAAGTCCCTGGCCACTCCGACGTGCTTAAGCTTTAAAAATGGCGCCGCCCGGCGCATACATGTCACCGCGCATGCGCCGCGGCCGCTCGGGACAGGCTGGGAATAGCCGAACGTATACCAGCAGCGGCGGCGCGTGCGCAATGATGTGTCGGCGCCGGGCGGCGCCATTTTTAAAATGAAGGCGCCTCTGGAACAGGTAAGTGAAACAGCTGCACTACCTGCCATTATGCAGGGCTGCGGGCATACTACAAGGGATGCAGTGCTGCGGGCCACCTGTACCATGCCCACAGCACTGCATCTCCTGTAGTATGCCCACAACCCCGGATCCTCTTGTACCGTGCCAGCCACCCTGCATTCTCCTGTACCATGCCAGCCACCCTGCATTCTCCTGTACCATGCCAGCCACCCTGCATTCTCCTGTACTATGCCAGCCACCCTGCATTCTCCTGTACCATGCCAGCCACCCTGCATTCTCCTGTACCATGCCTGCCACCCTGCATTCTCCTGTACCATGCCAGCCACCCTGCATTCTCCTGTACCATGCCAGCCACCCTGCATTCTCCTGTACCATGCCAGCCACCCTGCATTCTCACCCTAGGTTTATACTCGAGTCAATCATTTTTCCCATCTTTTTGTGGTAAAAGTAGGGGCCTCGGCTTATACTCGGGTCGACTTATACTCGAGTATATACGGTACCTAGCTTTGGCAATTAAATGGTACATTTATTTATATAGATCTCTACACAAGAGCTAAACGAGGAATGATGGAAAAAGTTCCAGTAGGGGGACAGTCATATCAAACAAGGGATGACTGTGATTTAAGCAATACATTTGCATATTATATATAAGCATTTGTACACCAAGCATATACAACTATGTGTGAAATGTAGTATATACAGTACATAGGAGGTTAACTTATTGTTCATGAGTCCAGTTGAATAACAAAACAACATCTTAAAGGTGATCCGTGTGTTTCAAATAAAACAGAATATTTTGTCTACCTTGATGATTATCAACATGAGAGGAAAAGCCAGCAGGAAGCTCAAGTATGAATAGATATAAACTGAACGGCTGGGTTTAGAAGACAACAGGCAACACTTCCTGTTCCTTCCTGCTTCTTTTCCTCCTTTTGTTGATGTAAAACCGTGTTTACATTTGACATGAATATACATCTTGAATCAGCTTCATACATAAAATAAATAGCTGTGTTATAGAATAACCGAATGTTGTGACAACTGATTCATTTCAGATATTATTTTAAAGCGCTTTCACTTCCATATCAATGCATTTAGACTTGCAAATAGATCAGATAAAATTCCCCTTTCATTGTAGCATACACAATCATAACAGTCTTCATACATCAACTATGCTATCTTAAAACAGCAGGGTTCAAAATAAATGCTATAAGCTGCAATGTCTCTATAGTTTCCATTTACAGGCAAAACAGCTACTGAAAGACAAAAACAAATCAAGTTTTCAAAAAATGAACTACTGCACATACATAGTGATGTAACAGTTTTTTTCTGCATTGTAGTCATCATAAAGTCATTTTAAATGTACTCACCTTCCCTATGAACCCCTACCACTATGGTCACTGTTCAGGGCTAAGCATGCTTCTTTGTTCCCATGGAATCGTATACCTCCGACCATTCCGAGAGGAGACAGAGGGACACTCTTTAGTACAAAGGGGAAGGATACATCTTCGCCATGTCTCCAGTTACATGGACCATAAATAAATAGTATGCAAAAATGGTGGATTAAACCCAGAAGAACTTTTATACAGTTTTTTTTTTTTAAATAACAAACCAAATTATATAGAGCAAACATTTTACCAATCAGGAACCCCTTCAGGTCTCAGGGAACACATCTCTTGGCACTTTTCCACTGCAAGTACCGGCTCGGCTCCACTTGGCCCTGCTTGGCCCGGTTTGCTTTTCCACTGCTGGTACCGCATGGTACGGTGTTGGAACGGTTTGGTACAGTTTGGTATGGTTTGCTTTTCCACTAAAGTAGTACTAAAGTTAAGTGGGTGGGATAACAACGATTCTCTGACCAATCAGTGGCTAGTAGTGACTGCATGCAAAGCATTGTGGGATATAGTACCGATATGGTACCTCTTGGAACCACAATCGAGGTGGTACTGTTTTAGAGAGCTGTACCGTTCGGTTACATGTAGTGGAAAAGCACCGCCGTACCGCACCGAACCGTTCCTACACCGTACCATGCGGTACCAGCAGTGGAAAAGCACAAAAGCGAGCCGAACCGTTCGGTTCCATGCAGTGGAAAAGTGCCATTAGTTAGTAATTACTGTATCTACAGATCACATTAGTGTGAATAGCAAGTTTAGACAGAGATAGATAAATGAAGAAAGAATGTGGCATACACATGGGCCGAATATTGGCCAGTATTAGCCAGTCCAACAAAAACTGCCCGACACTTGGACTATGTGTACATCAGCCTGTTTGTCAGAAGCCAGCCGAATGGTTGGTTTCTGTTGAACAGGCATGCTGGAAAAACCAGCAGCCTATCAGCATCTGATAAGCAATGGCAGCCAATGGCTGGGATTACTGACTGGTGTGTTCTAGAGAGGGGGACCTGTCAGAACACAATAGCTCAGCGGGGAGATCGCTGTACTAACATTGCATACAGTAGTTAGTACAGCGAGCGCTTAAGAAAACTTAAAATCTGTACCAGGCTTTAGCGTATTTAACAATGAGAGCTGTTCTATACAGCAACATTATTATTATTAAATACTATTAATTATATTATTGAACTTTAACAAATAGTAACCGATGCCAGAAAAAAGGCAGACAGTGAAAAGTCTAGTACTATCTCACATTGGTTGTTAGTGGAGACATTTCTGATAACATTAACTGTCAAAAAGTCCCTTTGATTGATGGTCAGGGAAATGCTCCCTTGCATTGGTGGTCAGTGGAGAAGGGTCCTCTTAGGTTGGTGGTCAGTGGTATAAGGGTCCAATTACACTTTTGATCAGAAGGAAGAAGACTGTTTACATTGGTGTCCACTGGCCATCAGGAAGAATGTTCCTTATTTTGATGGCTAGTTAGAAAAATGCCCCTTACATTAGTGATCAGTGGAACCAGATAGCTTACGGATAGCTAAAATGATTACAAGTGTCAATAGTTACATATCTGAGAGTCAGAAGTTGTAGGGGAACCCTAGTTAAGAAATGTTGATATAGAGAATGGAGGAAAGGTTTAGTGTAGCATAATGCTTTTGGTAGTTAAATAGACATTATATTAAAGAGGCCCATACATTAGACCAGAAAAGAGGGGCAACAATGAAAGAGTAACAAAGAGATTCCTTTTGGGAGTTGGGAGTTATGCAAAGGCACTTGGGCCTGGAATTTGGCTACAAAGGAACTGGGTGCTGTACCATGGGTAGGTAAGAAGAATAGGTAAGAAGAATGCAGTACATTTTAGGAGTAAAGCATGCAGTAAGTCCCCCCAATGCTGGTAAAACAATAATTATTTTATGTCGTTTGCTACACAGAGATTTGCTAGACAATTTTGAGCATAGATAGCATGCATTATGCATCCATAAAATGAAGACTAGGTATACTTTTTCTACTTTCTATTATTTCACTATTTTAAGGGAAGTAAATTTTTAAACTGTCTGTTAACTTTTTAAATGCAAGCAAAGTAGTGAAGTATTTATTGTATGCAGTGGTAAATGGTCAGATTTTCCACATTATGACTGTTGGAAAAGTACAATTTATGGCTCAAAAAGTGTGGAAATTTGCATTATATAATATGTTAGTTATATGTATAGTTTGGGGTCTGCACTGGTTTTGGAAATAGGAAAGGAGGCAAGCAATAATGTAGATGATTAGCTGTGATAACATCTCACCAAGAGAACAAAATTATCCAAAATAAAACTTACTTCTAAAGTGAATGCTGTGTGAGAAGAGTTGACATTGCATGAGAAGGAGCCAAGCACTACATTAGCAAAAAGCATGAGCAAATCACATTTTACAACCCCAAATAAATCCATGGACAAGGATGCATCTTTAAAGTCAAATAGATAATGGCAAGTGCAAGGAATTATCTAAAGCTGAACTCTAGGCAGATATAAAAGACACAAATTAATGCAGCTTTATAATCATTAATACATCACTAAATGTACTTTTTAAATGAAATAACACCAAGAAAATGAGGCTACTGCTGATACGGACAATAAATATCTAAATCAATATCCCCTTGTGCTAGGTGTGTATTTCAATTACAAAGAGAATATATACTGGTCTCCACGAATATGAATACCTCATCTACAAGGTAATGCTATATATACAAGTCCGATATTATAAATATATCATAAACTGCTAACAAATGTTCTTTATTTGTTTAGCGTACAGTTTACCATCAAAATAATTTAAAATACACTCTGTGGGGTCCTGCATCAACACCTATATATATATAGAGTGTATAAAAGTCATTGTTTACATCAGTATTGTATTTGCCTGTAAATAGTAATGTGCACTATTACCAGAATACAGAATATTAAACGCTGGATATAAGGCCTGTAAACATCCAGATGATCACCCTTATGAATGTTAGGATAGACAGGCAAAATAAGTGTATTGGGATGATTTACTAAAACTGGAGCAGCTTTGCATAGAGATCAATCAGCTTAAAGTTTTCTTTTTTCATCAAAGCCTAACTAAACAAGCTGAAGTTAGAAGCTGATTGGCTACCATGCACAGCTACACCAGATTTTGCACTCTCCAGTTTTAGTAAATGAGTAAAAAAAACTCTCTCTCTCTCTCTCTCTCTCTCTCTCTCTCTCTATATATATATATATATATATATATATTACTATACTAGGTTCCTGACGTGTATCATCCAGGGGGTGTTCCATCCATGTAAGATATAAGAGTTGTATGTGGTCAAAAAATTATTATGGTCTCTCAACAGATGTCTAGATCCTAGAAACAGAAAGAAATTACCAGAATTGTTTTCAAACCCTGGCCTGTCTAAATGTGTAAATGGTTGACATCGTAAAAGGGTTGAAAAATTACTGCATGTTAGATAGTATTTCATATAAATTGCTTCCCAGCATTGTCACTGATCACTCCCCCCCCCAGCACTGCCATTGATCACCCCCCCCTCCTAGCATTGTCACTAATCACCCCCCCCCCCAGCACTTCCATTGATCACAGTCCTCCCAGCACTGCCACTGATCACAGCCGCCCCAGCATTGTCACTGATCACTCCACCCAAGCACTGTCATTGATCACAGCCCCCCCAGCACTGCCATTGATCACATCCCCCCAGCATTGCCATTGATCACAGTCCCCCCCAGCACTGCCACTGATCACAGCCCCCCCCCCCCAGCATTGTCACTGATCACACCACCCTCAGTATTGCCACTGATCACTGTGAGGGTGTGATCAGTGGCATTGCTAGGGGGCCTGTGATCAGTCGCAATGCTGGGGGGGGGGGGTGATCAGTGGCAGTGCTGGGGGGTAATCAGTAACAATGCTTGGGGCACGGATGTGATCAATGTCAGTGCTGGGGGGGTGATCAGTGGCAATGCTGGTGGGGGGTGGTGGTGTGATCACTGGCAATGCTGAGGGGCGGGGCTGTGATTAGTGGCAGTGATTGGGGGGGTGATCAGTGACAATGCTGGGGGGGCTGTGTTCAGTGGCAGTGCTGGGGGTGATGTGATCAGTGGCAATGCTGGGAGGGGGGCTGTGATCAGTGGCAATGCTGGGGGGGCTGTGATCAATGGCAGTGCTGGGTGGGTTGATCAGTTACAATGCTGGGAGGGCTGTGATCAGTGGCAGTGCTGGGGGGCTTTTATCAATGGCAGTGCTGGGGGGGGGGGGGTGATCAGTGGCAATGCTGGAAGGGGGGACTGGGATCAGTGGCAGTGCTGGGGAGGGGGGGGGGGTTATCAAGGACAATGCTGGAGGGGCTGTGATGATTATTGGCAGCTGTGGTGGCGGGGATTGGATTAGATGGCAGTGCTGGGTCCTGGGATTAGTGACACTTGTTGCTAGTGATCAGTGTCCACTCAGTTCCCCCTGCAATGCTCCTTGTCTCTCCCAGCTCTCTCCACTCCATTGGAGACTGTACTACACGCCTCCTTGTTGCCAGGGGAAGGCGACCCATATATACAATGCTTTGGGACCACACAGCCCACTGCTTGGTATATAGCATATCCTTTTCAGTTACAACATTCATTTTTGTCTGCTTAGTGGCCAGGATTTTGTAACTATTGTAGTACCTGATTGAGCATTTGATTGCTAGTTTTCTAATGACTAATACTGTATAGTTAGCAGTAATGTCATAAGTGTGAAGGGAGTGTCTCCATGGGCCAGTGGAAATGGAGGAGGCATTGCCACCAGAGCAGGCCTGTTGCCCAGCAACCAATACTCAATCTAGGAATGCAACACTGGCAGAGTGGCAGGCTGTAGGCATATTAGGGCATGTGGTGCATTCATTCCCATACATATTTTCACAGGCCGGTGCATGTATAAAGCTTTGTACATTTTTTACATATAGTCTGTTGAACGAAGGAAGCAGTGAAATTGTGAAATCTCTAAATCACAATGTAAACAGCTAACAGGCTAGTCATATGAAACTCAGAAGGGCATGTCTGTATACAGCTCCAACAGACAACCCCACGCACACTTTGTAAGATACCTGCATGTTACTTGCTTGCAAAGTTGATTACATCACTTGTAGCCAGCATTTGTGCCATTGCATTTTGTTCCGAGAACTGTTTCTGTATGTGGACTGTTTTGCATAAAGGAATCAAATTTTTAACAGAGCAACAAAAATGTTTTGCATGTAAGACTAGTGAAAATCCAGGAGATGTACTGTTTGCTGTTAATGTACATAGTGCTTTAAAGGTTTCACAATTTCAGGCCCCCCTTTACTTAACATACTATACGTAGAAATTGTTCAAATTGTTATACATGCACCAGCCTGTGGAAAAAAGTATGGGTGCTAATTTTATAATCTGTGATTTATATTCTGCTGGATTTCACAGTATTCAAAAGCCTGGGGCAGTAGGAGGTAGATAGAAGGGGCAACCCAGCCCCATGCTCCAGGGGGTTCATGCAGCCCCCTGCACATCTGAATAGCCAAAAGGCTTTAGGAAGAAAATGGAGTGGATCAGTTCCTCTGTATGCTGCTCCTCCTATCCAGGTATACAAGGGCCCCCTGGAGCATGGGGCCAAGATTCAATTACGAACCCTGTGGTCCCTGTACATGCACCCCTGGATGAGTGACAGTGCTAGGGGGAATGGGATGAGTGGCAATGCTGGAGGGTGTGACCAGTGGCAATGCTGGGGGATGGGATGAATGGCAGCAATGGGGGGTGTGATCAGTGGCAATGCTGGGGGGTTGATTGAATCAGTGGAAGTGGTGGGGGGGCATAGGATAAGTGGCAGTGCTAGGGGGGGATGAGTGACAGTGCTGGGGGGAAATGGAATGAGTGTAAGTGCTGGTGGGGGATTGGATGACCGGCAGTGCTGGTGGAGGATCTGGTGGGGGATGGGATGAGCAGCAGTGCTGGTGGGGGGGGGAGTGATCAGTGGTAGTGCTGGGGGGCTGTGATCAGTGGCAGTGCTGTGAGGGTGTGATCAGTGGCAATGTTAGGGGGCCTGTGATCAGTGGCAATGCTGGGGGGTGATCATTGGCAGTGCTGGGGGGGGGGTGTGATCAATGGCAGTGCTGGGGAGAGTGATCAGTGGCAATGCTGGGAGGGGGGGTTGCGATCATTGGTAGTGCTGGTGTGTGGGGGGGGGTGCTGTGATCAGCGGCAATACAGAGATGTGGGGGGGTGATCAGTGACAATGCTGGGAGGGGGGCTGTGATCACTGGCAGTGATGTGGGGGTGATCAGTGACAGTGCTGGGGGGAGGGCTGTGGGCAGTGATCGGCGGTAGTGCTGGGGGTGGTGTGATCAGTGGCAATGCTGGGAGGGGGGCTGTGATCAGTGGCAGTGCTGGGAGGGGGGCTGTGATCAATGGCAGTGCTGTGGGGGGGAATGATCAGTGTCAATGCTGGGAGGGGAGACTGTGATCAGTGGCAGTGCTGGGGAGGAGGGGGGTGATCAATGACAATGCTGGGAGGGCTGTGATCAGTGGCAGCTGTGGTGGTGGGGATTGGGTTAGATGGCAGTGCTGGGTCCTGTGATCAGTGACACTTACTTGTTGCTAGTGATCAGTGTCCACTCAGTTCCCCCTGCAATGCTCCTTGTTTCTCCCAGCTCTCTCCACTCCATTGGAGACTGTACTACACGCCTCCTTGTTGCCAGGGGAAGGCGACCCATATATACAATGCTTTGGAACCACACAGCCCACTGCTTGCTATATAGCATATACTTTTCAGATACAAGATTCCTTTTTGTCTGCTTAGTGGCCAGTATTTTGTACCTATTGTAATACCTGATTGAGTATTTGATTGCTAGTTTTCTAATGACTAATACTACACAGTCAGCAGTAATGTCATACGTGTAAACTGGGCATTTTGGCAGGCTTATGGCATCATTATGATGCCAGTGGATGGGGCTGGTTTAGAATTATTTGCACTGATTGGTGGATTACTTGTTGGTTTTTACTGCACATTGGCACTTGCCTGACGAAGGGACCCTGCTTGGCTTTGAAACGTTGCTGTATATTTATCAGGTGACCACGAAGAAAAAAAAAGCTTTGAACCTTTTCGAGGAATCTTCATGCTGATGACATATTCTTCACTTTGATTATCCATGGTTTTCAACATTGGAAGGTACCTTGCAAGTATTCACACACTTTCATGTGTCTGATTACCTGCCCCCTGCCTCTCACTGAGGTTCCTCTTGCTGACTTATATGTCATTACAGGATACACTACCTGGCAGAAGCAGGTATTAAAAGAGAAATTGGAAGACATTCTAACATTTTAGAGTTGTCCCCAGAATAAGAAGTTAGGGCGTGCTTTTGCGGGGGACAGCCCCCCTGTCAGAACACAATAGATCAGCAGGGAGATCACTGTACTAACATTGCATAGTTAGTACAGCATGCAATTATTTTTCATTTAGTTTGCTGGATCGAATGGAAAAAAATGTAAAGTGTGTACCAGGCTTAAGAGGAGACTTCCCCTAACTTTGACTGATTTACTTTAACCATTTTAGCACTTGAAGGTTTACCCCCCCCCCCCCCCCCCCATGATAAGGCCATTTTTGTGATACGGCACTGCGTTATTTTAGCTGACAATTGCGTGGACCCGCGATGCTGTACCCAAGTACGATTTATGTCCTTTTTTTCCCACAAATAGAGCTTTCTTTTGGTGGTATTTAATCGCCTCTGCGGTTTTTATATTTTGCACTATAAACAAAAAAAACCCCGACAATTTTGAAAAAAAAACCCAATATTTTTTACTTTATGCTATAAAGCATACCCAATAACAAAATATAAAACATCAAATTCATCAATTTAAGCCAATATGTATACTGCTACATATTTTTTGTAAAAAAAAAAAATCATAATAAGTTTTTGGTTTGCGCAAAAGTTATAGCGTCTACGAACTATGGAATACTTTTATTGAATTTTTATTTTATTTTATTTTTTTTACTAGTAATGGAGGCTATTAGCCATTTTTAGTGGGACTGCGACATTACAGTGGACGAATTGGACACCTAACTGACACTTTTGACACCTTTTTGGGGACCAGTGATCAGTGCTAAAATAAAAATGCAACGTCACTGTACCAATGAAACTGGCAGGGACAAGGTTAACATCAGGGGGATCAAAGGGTTAAGTGTGCTCCTAGGGAGCGCTTTCTAACTGTGTGATTGATGACTTAAATGAAGGAACACAGAGATCTGTGTTTCTGCTTAGCAGAAATACCAGATCTCCATCTTCCTCTCTGACAGAACAGTGGTCTGCCTTGTTTACTTAGGCCCTGTTTCCACTAGTGCGACTTGTTGCGCATCTTGACACATGTCAAGTCGCACAACAAGTCAAAACCTATTCATTTAAATAAGGACCATTCTAACTCCTGCGACTCAAGACGCAGCGACTTGAGAAAAGGTTTTTGCACTACTTTTGGACGACTTCAGTGCGACTTGTCCCTCATAGAAGGTAGTCCCCAGAAGTAGTCGCAAAAACAAGTCGCACTACAAAGTCGCACTTGAAATCGCGCGACTTTGTAGGCGCATTAGTGGAAACGTAGCCTAAGGCATAGATTGTTCCTGTGAACGATCGGCGGGTCCCGGCGGACATCGCATCCACCGGACTCGCTGTACAAAGTCGCACTTGAAATCGTGCGACTTTGTAGGCGCATTAGTGGAAACGTAGCCTAAAGCATAGATTGTTCCTGTGAACGATCGGCGGGTCCCGGCGGACATCGCATCCACCGGACTCGCTGTACAAAGTCGCACTTGAAATCACGCGACTTTGTAGGCGCAATAGTGGAAACGTAGCCTAAGGCATAGATTGTTCCTGTGAACGATCGGCGGGTCCCGGCGGACATCGCATCCACCGAACTCGCTGTACAAAGTCGCACTTGAAATTGCACGACTTTGTAGGCGCATTAGTGGAAACGTAGCCTAAGGCATAGATTGTTCCTGTGAACGATCGGTGGGTCCCGGCGGAGATTGCTTCCACCGGACTCACTGATTGGCTCCCGCTGTGTCCAATCACAGCAGGAGTGGGTTGTCGGCGGCGCACGCGCCCCAGACCCTGTTTACAACATTATTTATAGGTACGTAATTTCATGCAGGAGGGCCGCCCTGTGTTTAACTTCCATCTGCATCTCTGAGACAGGAATTGAAGGGAAATTTTTAAATAGTTCACAGACTGAAAAATAACAACTTGGCAGAGGATTTACCTATTGCCTACTTAAAAAGAAAATAATAATAAAAAGATTTGGAATAATCACAAAGTGGAGAGAAGATTGCAGAAAAATGTTGATTCTTTGTTTGAAAGAAACAGAAAAACTACAAAGTGAGGAGAAGAGTTTTATAGAAAATGTGTATACTTTCTTTTAAGGAAACAATTTCATATTGGTGGATTTCTTCTCCACGTGTTCTCTTGTTGTGTTACTACATTTTGTGAAAAGATCTTTTTTATCTAGACACCTTTCAGGCCCAGCCCAGCGTGATTGTGTAAGAGAACTCTCAGGGGGATATTTAAAATGTATTTTTATGCTGTTAAGCCTTATAAAATCCTGCAAGAACAAAAGCTTGCAAGTGTTTTTTTTTTTTTTTTTTGGGAGGGGGGTTACTGTTATAATGTTATTAATTTAATTTACCTACTTGCCGACCATATACATATACTGAGGCAGGTCGGCTCTGTCCCTTGAAATGATGTAACTGTACGTTGCTTTGTGGGACCGCTAGTGGGGGCATACACCCGCTGATTGGCCACAGAAGGAGCAAATCAGTGGGTCCGGCAGCTGCGATTGCCGCCGGGCACTAGAGATCGCTCCCCATGGAGGCAGAACAGCGGTCTGCCATTGTAAACACGGCAGACCGCTGTTCTGTCAATAATGAACACAGGGATACTGTGTTCCTCTTATGTGTTCCTCTGTGTTTATTCAGTGAATACAACCCCCACACAGTTAGAAAGCACCCCCTATGGACACATTTAACCCTTTGAGCGCCCCCGGTGTTAACCCCTTCCCTGCCAGTGTCATTAGTACAGTAACAGTGCATATTTTTAGCACTGATTACTGTAGTAATGTCACTGGTCCCCCCCCCCCAAAAGTGTCAAAAATGTCAGTTAGGTGTCCGATCTGTCTGCCGCAATTTCGTAGTCCTGCTAAAAATCGCTGATCGCCACCATTACTAAAAGAAATAAAATAAAAAAATAAATAAAGAAAAATGACATAAACCTTTCCCCTAGTTTGTAGACGTGATAACTTTCGCACAAAACAATCAATATACACTTATTTTTACCAAAAATAGGTAGCAGAATACAAACTAGACAAAAATGATGAAAATTTGGATTTTTTAATTTTTTAATTGGCAATGTTAATTAGCAGAAAGTAAAAAATATTGTTCTTTTTTTTTTTTTTTTTTCCAAATTGTCACTCTTTTTTTGTTTATAGCACAAAAAAAAAAATCGCAGAGGTTATCAAATACCTCCTAAAAAAAAGCTCTATTGGTGGGAAAAAAAAGGACATCAATTTTTTTGGGGTACAGTGTGGCACGCCGCGCAGTTGCCAGTTAAAGTAATGCAATGCCCTATCGCAAAAAATGGCCTGGTCATTAAGGGGGTAAAACCTTCCGGGCCAGAAGTGGTTAAAAAAACTTTGCTCATCTTCATAGTTAACTATACATTGCATATATGTATATACAGGTCCCTCTCAAAACATTAGCATATTGTGATAAAGTTCATTATTTTCTGTAATGTACTGATAAACATTAGACTTTCATATATTTTACATTCATTACACACAACTGAAGTAGTGCAAGCCTTTTTTTGTTTTAATATTGATGATTTTGGCATACAGCTCATGAAAAACCAAAATTCCTATCTCAAACAATTTGCATATCATGAAAAGGTTCTCTAAACGAGCTATTAACCTAATCATCTGAATCAACTAATTAACTCTAAACACCTGCAAAAGATTCCTGAGGCTTTTAAAAACTCCCAGCCTGGTTCATTACTCAAAACCGCAATCATGGGTAAGACTGCTGTCCAGAAGGCCATCATTGACACCCTCAAGCAAGAGGGTAAGACACAGAAAGAAATTTCTGAATGAATAGGCTGTTCCCAGAGTGCTGTATCAAGGCACCTCAGTGGGAAGTCTGTGGGAAGGAAAAAGTGTGGCAGAAAACACTGCACAACGAGAAGAGGTGACCGGACCCTGAGGAAGATTGTGGAGAAGGACCGATTCCAGACCTTGGGGGACCTGCGGAAGCAGTGGACTGAGTCTGGAGTAGAAACATCTAGAGCCACCGTGTACAGGCGTGTGCAGGAAATGGGCTACAGGTGCCGCATTCCCCAGGTCAAGCCACTTTTGAACCAGAAACAGCGGCAGAAGCGCCTGACCTGGGCTACAGAGAAGCAGCACTGGACTGTTGCTCAGTGGTCCAAAGTACTTTTTTTGGATGAAAGCAAATTTTGCATGTCATTCGGAAATCAAGGTGCCAGAGTCTGGAGGAAGACTGGGGAGAGGGAAATGCCAAAATGCCTGAAGTCCAGTGTCAAGTACCCACAGTCAGTGATGGTCTGGGGTGCATGTCAGCTGCTGGTGTTGGTCCACTGTGTTTTATCAAGGGCAGGGTCAATGCAGCTAGCTATCAGGAGATTTTGGAGCACTTCATGCTTCCATCTGCTGAAAAGCTTTATGGAGATAAAGATTTAATTTTTCAGCACGACCTGGCACCTGCTCACAGTGCCAAAACCACTGGTAAATGGTTTACTGACCATGGTATTACTGTGCTCAATTGGCCTGCCAACTCTCCTGACCTGAACCCCATAGAGAATCTGTGGGATGTTGTGAAGAGAAAGTTGAGAGACACAAGACCCAACACTCTGGATGAGCTCAAGGACGCTATCGAAGCATCCTGGGCCTCCATAACACCTCAGCAGTGCCACAGGCTGATTGCCTCCATGCCACGCCGCATTGAAGCAGTCATTTCTGCAAAAGGATTCCCGACCAAGTATTGAGTGCATAACTGAACATAATTATTTGAAGGTTGACTTTTTTTGTATTAAAAACACTTTTTTTTTTATTGGTCGGATAAAATATGCTAATTTTTTGAGATAGGAATTTTGGTTTTTCATGAGCTGTATGCCAAAATCATCAATATTAACCACTTTAGAACCGCTCACAGTAATACTACTGCGGCAGAGTGGCTCGTTATCGTCTGACGACGTAGTATTAACGTCGTCAGACACTCCCCCTTCTGGGCGGCGCTTGCGTGCCGCCGGAGGCTCGCTCCCGCTGTTTTCATTCACAGCGGGAGTCGGGCCAGGGGAGGAGCAGCGGCGATCGCCGCTGCTCTTACCCGATCGTCGGGGATCGAGTCTGGAGATCCGCCCGCTGTGTGTAAACACAGCGGGCGGATCTCCATAGTGACAGGGAGTGACAGATCGGACTGTTCAGCATAGCTGGACATCCGATCTGTCCATGACTCACTCAGTCACCTCCCCCCCTACACGTCAGTAAGCACCAGGCATACATTAACCCCTCCCTCTCCAATAAAATAAACGCTTTTTTTTTGTTTATAGCGCAAAAAGTAAAAATCGCACAGGTGATCAAATACCACCAAAAGAAAGCTCTGTTTGTGGGAAAAAAAGGACGTAAATTTCGTTTGGGTACGGCGTAGCACGACCGCGCAATTGTCAGTTGAAGTCGCACAGCGCCGAATCGCAAAAAGTGGCCTGGACGGAAGACAGCAAAATCCTCCGGTGGTAAAGTGGTTAAAACAATAAAAGGCTTGCACTACTTCAGTTGTGTGTAATGAATCTAAAATATATGAAAGTCTAATGTTTATCAGTACATTACAGAAAATAATGAACTTTATCACAATATGCTAATTTTTTTAGAGGGACCTGTATATATATATATATATATATATATATATATATATATATATATATATATATATATATATATATATTGCAACAAGAAAAACTTCTATGTCCAGGCATAAATATTACCCTAAAAGCGTACGTAGGCAGAAAAAAGCAAAGCACATGTTAAATACTGCACACTAAGTTAAATATCTCTCTTCTCCGTCTTACAGTATCATATTTATCTGAAAGGTGGAGTTATGTTTTATTATCACAAGAACACTTTGACAGAATGAAAAGTTTTTATTTTCTTTTCTTCATCTGTGAAACTAAGAAAAAGCAGGGAACTGAACCATAAATGTCCAGACGCTTTATGATGTGCACAAAGCTGTAGGAGTTTATCTGTTGTAATGATAATCTGAACAAGCTGCTCAGCACTGCAACTGGTTATATAATTTGTTGAGGGATTTTGTGTGCAGGTTTGCTGTTCACTAAATATTACTGCTTATTTATAACAGGACTTGATTTTAGTTATATGCCTTCAGTGGCCACTAAAGTGCAACTTCCATGGTCCTCCGTGGCTTCACTGTCTTTTACACTTTATAAAAAGCAAATAAAACGGGTAATTTCAATGTAATAACATTTTTAATTCCTTATTGTTTCATCCTGGCGAGCCCACGTTAGAAAAAAAAAAATGTATTATAATGAAACAAGTGATTTATTCCAGGTCAGCAACTCAAATGTTATGGAAGCTGGAGATGTGCATGATAACTACGGAAAAATTGTATTTTCGGAAGGAGGTTAGATATGGCAGCATGCATATTTTTATGGCCTGTTTTAGGAGTAGATTATTTAAATGGTAATAATGAAGAATGAAAAGTCTTTAGAGAGAAACGAGTGATACCAAATAGCTCCAGCTGTGATTCTGGAGTGAACTGGAGCCCATTATGCAAATATTTGTCTGGCGTGTAAGGCTGCATTCACATGTCAGCGTATTGATCTCGGGCAGAATTGCCGCGATTCCGCCCGCGATCCGGAAATCATTGCAAATCGGGGGACGCCTGTGCGTTGCCCGTGATTTGCAATAGCACCCCAAACGCTGTGCGATGTTGCCGCGATTTCCGCCTGCCGAACCACGGTAACATTGCGCAAAAAAAAATCGCAGGACGCATTACGCCCAAAAAAGTACAAGAGCTTCTTTGGAGCGTAATGCGTCCCGCAATTTTTTTTTGCGATGTTACCACGATTCGGCAGGCGGAAATCGCAGCAACATCGCACAGCGTTTGGGGTGCTATTGCAAATCCCGGGCAACGCACAGGCGTCCCGCGATTTGCAATGATTTCTGGATCGCGAGCGGAATCGCTGCGATTCTGCCCGCGATGAATACGCTGACATGTGAATGCAGCCTTAGTGAATTTGTAAAATGAGGTCCAAAGGACCATCTAACTAGTTCATGTAATGCAGAGTGAAAGCATCTATGCTGCTATAGAATTAGCTCAGACAACAAGGGATCCATCCAGTGTTGTCAACCGTCAGTATTTTTACTGGGAGCCAGTAAAAGACAAGCACTTTTCTCCTGCCAGTAAATGGCAGTGACAGCAAAAAGTTGGCAGTAGAAAAAATGTCAGTGACGCTAGTCTCGGAACTGTGCATGCACAGTTCCAGTCCAGAGGCGGCTGAGACCATCTGAGTCTCATGGGTGGGTTTGGTGGAAGAGGTGCCTGGGAGTGTCATGTGATGTTATGGTGCAAGGGAGCCGAGCGGAGTGGCCAAAGCCTTGTGTGCGGGTCTGCGGGATGGGATCAAGGCAAGCCGGGATTGGGACTGTCAGTGCTGTTTGGACTTAAGTGGACTGAAGGGACCACCTGGCATTGAGAGAGACTTTCACTGTGACTCAGGGGGAGACGTGTCATGTTGGTGGGGTGTCATTATCATCTGTGGTTGGACACAGCTGGAGCCAATCAGCGGGTCTGGCGGATGTGATGTCCGCCAGGACCCGCCAATCGTTCACAGGAACGATCTATGCCTATGTAAACAAGGCATGTCACTGTTCTGTCAGAGAGGAAGATTGAGATCTTAAGCAGAAACACAGATCTCTGTCTTCCTCTAGGTAAGCCATCAGCCAAATATATTTTTTGACTTTTTATCTACTTTAACCACTTTACCACCAGAGGATTTTGCTGTCTTACGTCCAGGCCACTTTTTGCGATTTGGCACCGTGCGACTTTAACTGACAATTGCACGGTCGTGCGACGCAGTACCCAAACGAAATTTACGTCCTTTTTTTCCCACAAACAGAGCTTTCTTTTGGTGGTATTTGAATTTTTGGCCAATTTGTTTTCTACTACCTATGTTTGGTAAAAAAAATCACAATAAGTGTCTTTTGATTGGTTTGCGCAAAAGTTATTGCGTTTACTAACTAAGGGAAAGATTTCTGTCATTTTGGTGTTTTTTTAACGAGTAATGACGGCGATCTGTGATTTTTTTGTGGGACTGCGACATTGCGGTGGACAGATCGGACCCTTGACTGACATTTTTGACACTTTTGGGGGTACCAGTGACATTACTACAGTAATCAGTGCTATAAATATGCACTGTTACTGTAAAAATGACACTGGCAGGGAAGGGGGTTAATTTTATTGGAGAGGGAGGGGTTAATGTATGCCTTGTGCTTACTAACGTGTGTGGGGGGAGGTGACTGAGTGACACAGGGACAGATCGCAGGTTCAGCTATGCTGAACCCTGCAATCTGTCACTGTCTGTCACTTAGGAGATCTGCCCGCTTTGTTTACACAAGCGGGCGGATCTCCAAACTCGATTCCCCGACGATCGGGGAAGAGCGGCGGTGATCACCGCCGCTCCTCCCCTGGCCCGACTCCCGCTGTGACTGAATACAGCGGGAGCGGGCCTCTAGGTCTACGTCGCTGGACGGGAACTAACCACTTTGCCACTTTGTGCGAATTGCACAAATGACACAATTGAATTGACATTTGCACAATTTTGTAACTTATGGAAATACCAGTAAATACTTGGCTGTAACAGCAAATTTTGGGTGTTGTGTCAGTAAATTTTAATCTGGTAGGCTGGCAACACTGGCTTCATCCCTATGTGTGACTTGTGGTGACATGACAGGATCCAATGATGATACCCCTATCAGTATCGCACAAAGGACCTTCTATTTGTGTGTTTCTGCTGCTTCTCTGTGTTAGAAAATGAAAATAGTCAGGGGTCCTCTGGACCACTTTGGCCATTTACTGAACTAAACGGCTCATGTAAAGTGTAGATTGCCTGGTTAAATCACACTTATGTTCTGACTCAGTAGACCTTGCAAACGTAAATTTAGAAAGGGAGTGCTCAGGAAGCACTATGCAGTGTTCAGTTCTCAAAAATTATGGTCAGGCGAATGCTCTAATACATGCAAGTACTCAGCAAACTATCAGCTTCCTTATTATTATATGAGCACTGCATGTAAATCTTCCTCACTAGCTAACACAGTTCTTATGTCTCCTACAATTCTTTTAGAGAAACCTGTAGAGCTGAACATAATATATAGAAATGAAGCATTTATAAAGTGCTCCTGGATTCTGCAGCATTTTCAGAGAACGCCGTACCATTCATAAACATTCCTGACTCCAAAGGAGCTTATAATTTCATAAATACATGTTTTATTGCCATATATAAAGCAAATCTTAGCATATATCTTCCTAACAGGCATAGCCCCAGCTTCAGTGCGTATGACTCACAAAATATTAGTATGTATGTGAGCATTGACATGTTCCACTTGTCATCTTTAGGATCATTCATATTTCCAATGACATAAAGGTAACAGCAACCTACTATATATTGTGTGTTCTTGCTCTTACAACCTAGCTTTCTTTCAGTATTTGTGCACTTCATAAATAAATAAAATGTATATGTGTTTATCCACATACATGTTTATTTAATAAGACCCTGTCAGATCTTTGGAGGCCATTATACTCACCTCTCCAGCAGCCCATGTTTCTTATCCCCCTTACATTCCAGCATTGCAAACACCACCTGTTTCTTCAGCATTCAATGCTTTGGATGCTTGTGTCTCCCACTGTGATTGGCCGTTTCTTCCTCTGATTCCTGAGTCTCTAAAATACTCAGCAGTGGTGTATGGGTTGGAAGAATGAGCCATGGGGGCATAGACATCCAAATCTTCCGGAAATGTTGAATGCCAATAATGGAGGCAGCAATGCTGGAACATAGAAGTGGTATGACAAACTGGAACCTTTTTCATTTTTTTTGCCTGTTATACACCAATATTAACCACTTTACCACCGGAGGATTTTGCTGTCTTACGTCTGAGCCACTTTTTGCGATTCGGCACTGTGCAAATTTAACTGACAATTGCGCGGTCATGCAACGCCATACCCAAACAATATGGACGTCCTTTTTTCCCCACAAACAGAGCTTTCTTTTGGTGGTATTTGATCACCCGTGCGATTTTTACTTTTTGCGCTATAAACAAAAAAAGTGCGACAATTCTGAAATAATAACAATATTTTTCAAATTTTTTTATATGAAATTCACCCCCCAAAAAAATGTAAAAATCAAATTTTTTTTAAAATTTTTGGCCAATTTGTTTTCTGCTACATATGTTTGGTAAAGAAAAATCGCAATAAGCGTATTTTGATTGGTTTGCGCAAAAGTTATTGCATTTACTATCTAAGGGAAAGCTTTATGTAATTTTTGGTGTTTTTTTTAACGAGTAATGGCGGCGATCTGCGATTTTTTTTGCGGGACTGCGACATTGTGGCGGACAGATCGGACCCTTGACTGACATTTTTGACACTTTTGGGGGTACCAGTGACATTACTACAGTAATCAGTGCTATAAATATGCACTGTTACTGTAAAAATGACACTGGCAGGGAAGGGGTTAACTTTATTGGAGAGGTAGGGGTTAATGTATGCCTGGTGCTTACTGATGTGTGTGGAGGGAGGTGACTGAATGACACAGGGACAGATCGCAGGTTCAGCTATGCTGAACCCTGCAATCTGACCCTGCCTGTCACTTAGGAGACAAGCGGTCGGATCTCCAGACTTGATTCCCCGACGATCAGGGAAGAGCAGCGGTGATCGCCGCTGCTCCTCCCCTGGCCCGACTCCCGCTGTGACTGAATACAGCGGGAGCGATCCTCCGGCGGCGCGCGCGCCACCGAGAAGGGGGAGTGTCTGGCGACGTAGGTCTACGTCGCCAGACGATAACGAACCACTTTCAGTAGAGCTCTAGTGAGCAGTGGCAAAGTGGTTAATATACCAGATAATAACAAACTGATTAATTATTTATGAATTAATACAGAAAAAAAAGAAATAGGGGAAAAAGAGTGAAACAATACAATGCTATGTTATTTCAACATACCTCCAACACATCTTTGTACCAAATAAAAAAGTAAAAGTATCTTTTTCACATACAGGAATTTATTCATATAAAATTTTCTAAAATACAGTGCCTTGAAAATGTATTCGAACCCCTGGAAATTTTCCACATTTTGTCATGTTACAACAAAAATTGTAAATGTATTTTATTGGGATTTTATGTGATAGACCAACACAAAGTGGCACATAATTGTGAAGGGGAAGGAAAATTATAAATGGTTTTACACATTTTTTTACAAATAAATATCTGAAAAGTGTGGCATGTATTTGTATTCAGCCCCCCCTCCCCCCCCCGAGTCAATACTTTGTAGAATTACCTTTCTCTGCAATTACAGCTGTAAGTCTTTTTAGGTACAGTATCCCAGTGAGTAATTAGTAAATAGAGTGCACCTGTGTGTAATTTAATCTCAGTATAAATACAGCTGTTCTGTAAAGCCCTCAGGGGTTTGTTAGAGAACCTTAGTGAACAAAAAGCATCATGAAGGCCAAGGAACACACCAGACAGGTCAGGAGTAAAGTTGTGGAGGGAATCCTCTAAACTATAAGCATTATTAAGATGTACAAATATCAAAATCACATTTTATGAAAAAAAAAAAAAAATCCACACGCTTCCAAGAGGCAGTATAAAAATCAAATAATTTTGGACCTCATATTCCTTTTTCTTACTGGTGCACCTTAATGTGGTCACATCAGCTCACTACTGTGGACTATTGCCAGGTTATCAGTCCCCAAACTCCGGGAGGCTTCTGTAAAATCATTATTTTAATATTTTATAATAATGCGCTGATTGCCTATAGTGTAACTATTGCAATGTAGTGAATGCATTTCATGATGTATATCTGTTTTACTTCACCCACTCTTCTATAACAATTTCAAGTACATGGAGCAGGCACTGGGTGCAGTAACGATATTCAACCAACTGGGAACCTTGTTCCAAGGGTTCCACCTTTTATTTATTATCACTGTATAGCAAACTATACAGTTGGCAGGAGAACAATAACATCCAGTCTATGAGTGAATCATAGGGGATGTCCTGCATATGACATCCTCCAACATTGTTATCTCCAGCTGCAAATAGGACCTGGCCAAAGTATAGGCAGATGCAGCACCTGCTTTGTGTATAAGCAAATTTGTACTACACACTATGAGGTTTATTTTCTAAAACTTGAGAGTGCAAAATCTGCATCACTGTGCATGGTAGCCAATCAGCTTCTAACTTTAGCTTGTTCAGTTAAGCTTTGTAAAAAAAAAAATGGAAGCCAATTGGTCTCTATGCAAAGCTGCACTCTCTAGTTTTAGTAAATCAACCTCTATGGGCCTAAATGGATATACCTGTGTGACTGTGCATTGATCATGTACGTAATGCATTGTGATTCCGCTTGCACAGACTATATTGCATATACATGAAATGTATTTAAAGCTGAATTCCAGGAATCCAGCTCTGTTGTAGAAAGTGAAGGTACTCTATGAGTTAAGTCCAAGCAACTGCATGACATCTCAATTATTTACATCTGACAGTTTTTTGCCCTCCTGGAAGATGCTATCGCTGTATTTCTTGGAGCCAGATCTTTCAGGTCTAAGCATGTTAGATTAATTGCAGCTGCTATGCCTGCCCCTCCCATCCTCCTGCCCAATCATAGAAGTCGTTGTCTTATGTGAACTCATACACAAAACACAAAGGCTTCTGTGAATGGGAAGCAGAGGTGAGGGGTGGGCATAGCACTATAGAACTATGAACCTGTCATATATAAATAATAGAGATAAGTTTAGGAGATGTTATACACCTCCTTGGACTTAACTCATAGGGGGAGATTTACTAAAACTGGTGCACACAGAACTTGGTGGAGCGTTGCATAGTAACCATTGTCAAAGCCTATCTGTTACTATATAAAACTGCACCAGATTCTGTGTGCACCAGTTTTAGTAAATCTTCCCTATAGTGTGTCTGCACTTTTTACAAAGTGGCTGACTTCCTGGAATTCAGCATTAACAAGAACAGTTTGCAATAGAAGATAAGCTCCAGTGCATGCATTCCAGTCTAAATGTTTGCAAGCTAAGTCATCGTGGGGGAGATTTACTAAAATGGGAACACTCAGAAACTGGTTCAGCTGTGCATAGTAGCCAATCAGATTCTAACTTCAGCTTGTTCAATTAGGCTTTGGCAATAAAATCTGGAAGCTGCTTGGTTTCTATGCAGAGCTGCACCAGACTTTACACTCTCTAGTTTTAGTAAATAACCCCCACATTGCCTAAAATAAAAGTGGGATTATCAATAATGTTTTGGGTCTACCAAACCACTGTTAGCTTTTTTGAAATTCCAAGTAAAAATAAAATTGCATTTGGCTATCAATAAGGGAGACTGTAAAAAAAATGATTTACTGGGTAAAAAAAGCTTTAGTGAACCATACATGGAGGGATACAGTACTGCGCATGCACAGGTTTTTGCGCACATGCATGAAGGTTCACGTACCAGCTGGTGTACAATATTCTATATGCCTGTACTTGCCTGTACATATGCTGCCTTTTTCCTACAGCAGCATAACAATCATTGTTTTTTTTAATACCATATTAATGCATACACATTTCATGAGCAAAATCCTACTTTTTATATCATAACCAAAAATGTGCTGCAGTAGAAACATTCCAATTGGTCACTTTCTACTATAATCCAGTCTACCACCCACAACACAATATTGCCAACTTGATATGAATATTTTAAAACACATGTTTTTTAGCTACATGACTGTTCAATCATCCATACATCAGATATCAAGAGCCCCCTTTACCATCAGAAGTCCAGAGTCCCCAACCTTCCCTTACATCACACTGCAACCCCCTTATCTTGTGCTGCTGCCAGAAAGAAGCTGGGGGCAGAGTTGAAAAACATAAAAAATGTAGGGTCTGAAGGAGGACCAGAAGAGGGCGCCAAGTCTGCTGAATGATGAGACTAGGGGAGGTGAATGGCGCTGCTGCTGCACAGAGAGGCACAGGATCAGTAGGAGGAGTTCTGTCTTCTTCTCTGCTGCTGACTGCTCAAACGGGGAAGGGGGGGGTGTGCGCAGACGAGCCTCTCTCTGTGATGGCATGGAGAAGGGCAGGATCTGGTTGAGGAGTTCTGTCCTCTCTGCTGCTGACTGCTTAAACAGGGAAGGGGGGGTGGGCAAAGACGAGCCTCTCGCCGTGGCGGCATGGAGAAGCTCAGGATCTGGTTGAGAAGTTCTGTCCTCTCTGCTGCTGACTGCTTAAACAGGGAAGGTAGGGTGGGCAAAGACGAGCCTCTCGCCGTGGCGGCATGGAGAAGCGCAGGATCTGGTTGAGAAGTTCTGTCCTCCTCGCTGCTGCTGACTGCTGGGATAAGATGGGGGCAACAACAAGGGGGTTTCCACAACTGCAAGGGCCACATGAAATGGCCTGGAGGGCTAGATTTTGCCCCCGGACCTTGTGCTTGACACATGTGTCCTACAGTATCCCTCTCAATGAATGATGACACACTCCATTCCCTGTATGTTAAAGTGCCACTAAACTCTGGTTTAAAAAATATTGAAAAAAATAACATTCTATTCAAGTATGTATTTCTAAAGTTGAACTCCAGGCACAAAAACAACTTTAATTTAAGTCTACATACTATATATTTCTCAGAAAACATTAAGGATATAAATGTCCTGCTGTTTGCACCAAATACCTTTACACTCCGGATATTAGTTTGTAAAAGTGGCAGTGGCATCATCACTGTGCTGTACATTGCCTGGGCAGAAAGCAGAACAGTGGGAGGTACCCAACAATCCTCACCCACTAGAGGCTGGCTGCAGAAAAATCCAGGAGGGGGCAGAGACATGACCGGGCACCCTGCAAAAGGAGACGGAGAGCAGCAGTGACTGGTCCTTATTACAGGAAGCTCCTGCACAGAGGCAAAGCTTCATGCTGGATTACTGCACAGATCTGGAAGGAATACTCTAAGCCATACCAACTTTATCAGATGGGAACGAGGGACACCTATTAGCAAAAGTATGTATGCATAGGACACATGCATTTTATACCACTACTATTTCTTTATACTGGCTTTTGAAATTTACAAATGCAGCAATTTAGAAAATGGATGAAAGGTTTAGCTCTGGGAAACACTTTTTGATAGCTTAACCACTTAAGCCCCAGAAGATTTTACCCCCTTCCTGACCAGGGTTTTTTTTGTGATTTTTTACTGCGTGACTTTAATGGACAATTGCGCGGTCGTGCGACGCTGTACCTAAACAAATTTGACGTCCTTTTTTTCCCACAAACAGAGCTTTCTTTTGGTGGTATTTGATCACCTGTGCGATTTTTTGATCATGCGCTATAAACAAAAAAAGAGCGTAAATTTTGCAAAAATAACAATATTTTTCAAATATTTTATATGAAATTCCCCCCCCAAAAAATGTAAAAATCAAAATTGTTTAACATTTTTGGCCAATTTGTTTTATGCTACCTATGTTTGGTAAAAAAAATCCCAAAAAGCGTATTTTGATTGGTTTGCGCAAAAGTTATTGTGTTTATTAACTAAGGGAAAGATTTCTGTCATTTTTGGTGTTTTTTTTTTTTTAACGCGTAATGGCGGCGATCTGCGTTTTTTTTTCCGGTACTGCGACATTGCGGCGGACAGATCGGATCCTTGACTGACATTTTTGACACTTTTGGGGTTACCAGTGACATTACTACAGTAATCAGTGCTATACATATGCACTGTTACTGCAAAATTACACTGGCAGGGAAGGGGTTAACTTTATTGGGGAAGGAGGGGTTAAGTGTGTCCCTAGGGGCGTGATTCTAACTGTGATTGGACATGGCTACTGGTGTAGGAACAGTGATCAACGGTCCTACATAGTAGAACCGTATGATCACTATTCATACACAGGGGAAAATGACAGGCGGCTTGTTTACATTAGCCGCCTGCCTTTCTCCCTTCACGGCGGACGATCGCGAGTGACCGGCGAACATCGGGTCCGCCGGTCACACGCACGGACTTCCCAGGGAACGAGCCGGGGCGGGCCCGCTATTGGCTCACAAGCAAGTGACAGGCTAGTGACGTACCGGTACGTCACTTTGCCTGGCCGGGGCTGACCGCCGCAGTATATGTACTTGCGGCGCTCGGCAACCGGTTAAGCCAGTGGTTCTGAACCTTGTTGGAGGTACCAAACCCCACCAGTTTCATATGCGCATTCCCCGAACCCTTCTTAATTGATAAAATAAAATATGATTTTTTCAAATTCAAAACAGAGGTATATATTTAGGTATATATTTATACATAGGTGCACAAAATAAACAAAACCATTAAGAACATAGAACAAAACCATTAAAACATGATTTTCACACAAAAACAAAAACATAATAATGAATCATATGAGTCGGGTGTGTGTCTTGACCTCCGCCGAACCCGCGAGACTGACTCACCGAACCCCTGGGGTTCGATCAAACCCAGGTTAAGAAGCCCTGCATTAAGCAGTGGAGGTGTATGGACTGTTTTTTAAGAATAAGGTTATTGTTTAGTGTCACTTTAACTCTGGTTTACAGCGCTGCCTATGTTTACTACAATCTTCATTCTTGTGAGGCCAGGGAAAAGAAATATAAACGCATCTGATTATATAGTGGGCTCGCTAGGTGAGTAACCATATAACTGGAAATCTAACGGGGAAGAAATCTATTTTTTTACACATTACAATATACTCATCCTAAAGGTATTTAGTACATGGAAACAGCTGCACTAGAGGCCACTGACACACTGTTAGAAAATAATGACTTAACGTGAATCTTTATGATAGAGGCTTGAAGAAGAAACGCAAAAAAAAAGAGAGAATTATAACCATAATCATTCTTCTATAGATAGAAAAAAAAACAAGCCTGCTTCCAGCATAGCCCCACACACCCAGGTTCACAATATTCTGTCTTTAACCACTAAAGGACCGGGCCTATTTCTGACACATGTTGTTTACAAGTTAAAATCAGTATTTTTTGCTAGAAAATTACTTAGAACCCCTAAACATTTTATATTTTTTTTTCAGCAGAGATCCTAGAGAACAAAATGGAGATCATTTCAATACTTTATGTCACACTGTATTCGCACAGCAGTCTTACAAACGCATTTTTTTTTGGATAAAAAACACTTTTTTGAATAAAAAATATAAAAAAAACAGTTAGCCCAATTTTTTCTATAATGTGATAGATAATGTTACGCAGAGGAAAAATATTCCCAACATGTCATGCTTCAAAATTGTGCACGCTCATAGAATGGCAACAAACATTTGTACTTAAAAATCTCCATAGGCGATTTAAAAATGTCTACAGGTTACCAGTTTAGAGTTACAGAGGAGGTCTAGGGCTAGTATTACTGCTCATGCTCTAATGATCACGGCGAGACCTCACGTGTGTGGTTTGAACACCGTTTACATATGTGGGTCCGACAATAACCCATCCTTTCTTCTGGGTTTAAATATACAGTATCTCACAAAAGTTAGTACACCCCTAACATTTTTGTCTTTTCATGTGACAACACTTAAGAAATGGCACTTAGCTACAATGTAGCTACAATGTAAAGTAGTGAGTGTACAGCTTGTATAACAGTGTAAATTTGCTGTCCCCTCAAAATAACTCAACACACAGCCATTAATGTCTAAACTGCCGGCAACAAAAGTGAGTACACCCCCAAGGGAAAATGTCCAAATTGAGCCCAAAGTGTCAATATTTTGTGGGCCACCATTATTTTCCAGCACTACCTTAACCCTCTTGGGTATGGAGTTCACCAGAGCTTCACAGGTTGCTACTGGAGTCCTCTTCCACTCCTCCATAACGACATCACAGAGCTTGTGGATGTTAGAGACCTTGTGCTCCTTCACCTTCTGTTTGAGGATGCCCCACAGATGCTCAATAGGGTCTAGGTCTGGAGACATGCTTGGCCAGTCCATCACCTTTACCCTCAGCTTCTTTAGCAAGGCAGTGGTCGTCTTGGAGGTGTGTTTGTGGTCGTTATCATGTTGGAATACTGCTATCTCCGAAGGGAGGGGGATCATGCTCTGCTTCAGTATGTCACAGTACATGTTGGCACTCATGGTTCCCTCAATGAACTGTAGCTCCCCAGTGCCGGCAGCACTCATGCAGCCCCAGACCATGACACTCCCACCGCCATGCTTGAATGTAGGCAAGACACACGCGTCCTTGTACTCCTCACAAGTGTGGTTGCTGCCACACACGCTTGACACCATCTGAACCAAATAAGTTTATCTTGGTCTCATCAGACCACAGGACATGGTTCCAGTAATCCATGTCCTTAGTATGCTTGTCTTCAGCAAACTGTTTGTGGGCTTTCTTGTGCATCATCTTTAGAAGAGGCTTCTTTCTGGGATGACTGCCATGCAGACCAATTTGATGCAGTGTACGGCGTATGGTCTGAGCACTGACAGGCTGACCCCACACCCCTTTAACCTCTGAAGCAATGCTGGCAGCACTCATACATCTATTTCCAAAGACAACCTCATGATATGACGCTGAGCATGTGTACTCAACTTCTTTGGTCGACCATGGCGAGGCCTGTTCTGAGTGGAACCTCTACTGTTAAACCGCTGTAGGGTCTTGGCCACCGTGCTGCAGCTCAGTTTCAGGGTCTTGGCAATCTTATAGCCTACACCATCTTTATATAGAGAAACAATTCTTTTTTTCAGATCCTCAGAGAGTTCTTTGCTACGAGATGCCATGTTGAACTTCCAGTGACCAGTATGAGAGAGTGAGAGCGATAACACAAATTTAACACACCTGCTCCCCATTCACACCTGAGACCTTGTAACACTAATGAGTCACATGACACCAGGGAGGGAAAATGGCTAATTGGGCCCAGTTTGGACATTTTCCCTTAGGGATTTACTCTCTTTTTTTGCCAGTGGTTAAGACATTAATGACCTTGTGTTGAGTTATTTTGAGGGGACAGAAAATGTACACTGTTATACAAGCTGTACACTCACTACTTTACATTGTAGCAAAGTGTAATTTCTTCAGTGTTGTCACATGAAAATAAAATATTTACAAAAATTTGAGGGGTGTACTCACTTTTCTGAAATATTGTACAAGTCATTCATTGGTGGCTCAACAAAGGACTCTTTAGAATAAGACACGTCTTTAACTCAATGGGTCCCATTTCTCACAGATACTGTATGAGTAAACAGGAAATGTTTCCCATTGAGAAATTTAGACTGTCCCAGATTTCCCACTTCCTACACTCTAGCTGGCTAGACAAACCTGCCCCCCCCCCAACTTACAACCATGAAAAATGGTGTTCCAAAATTATGGATCAGAGGGAAGGCATCTCTACTATCTATTCTGCCCTGGCTGACAAGGCAGATAAACCATCCTATGCTAAGTCCTGGAAATCTGATTTGAATATACCGTGGGACTCGGGTGAGTGGTTCCAGTCACTTCAACGCTCCTACAAAGGTATCATGAACATATCTCTAATACAAGCGAATGTTAAAATATTCATTAGATTGTATTATGTCCCTGTCAGATTAGCCAGGCTCTACCCAGGTGCTTCTCCCCTGTGCTTCAGAGGGTGTAATCTAGTTGGCTCAATGTTTCACACATGGTGGTCTTGCCCCTGTATTAGAGGCTATTGGAACAAATATCTCCACCTAATACGGAAAGTTACTGTGGTTGTTGTTCCTCAGGATCCCACTATAGCCCTGTTGAACCACAGGGTAGATAAAACTCCTAAAAATATTCAGACCTTGATCTTCTTTATGTTTTTGGGAGCTAAAATTGCAATAGCCAGAGCTTGGAAGAAGCCCTCAGTCTCAATATCAGCAACAAAGCGGAAAGTCTCCTGGATCATGTCCCAGGAACAACTTGTTGCTAAACTTCAGGATAGAGTGCGAAGGTTTAAAGCAGTCTAGGAACCTGGGGCACTTTATGTTGGAGTACACTTGTAATTGGGCATGGCATTCCCCCAAAAGGACCCTCCCGGCAGAGCTACTTTCCCTACCTTGCTCTTTGACTTTTCTTTCTCTAAACGCCACTTAGCTTTTCCCCCTTTCATCTCTCTTTTCACTGTTTATCTATTCTTTTTCCTCCAATTGTGAAATCCCTTTTCTGCTCCTCATGCTACCATATGGAGTGCTCAGAAGGTTGAACACTTTTTTCCAAAGGGGAAAAAAATGTTTTTGTTCCCTCTCAATTTCTTATATTTTGAAAGCTAAACACAAGGTTTTTTTAAACACAAGAGTGGTTCTTTGAATTCTCTTCTCTCTCTCTCTCTGTACGATACAAGCGGCCCTGGCTTTGACATTAGCTTAACCGGTGGCTCTAGACAGGGGTCGGAGAGGGGGAGGCCTTCCAGGTCTCCAGACACCCTTGATGGGGTCTCCACATCCACAGTTTGATCCTACGGTGGTGGCATGCCTGATTTCCACCGGGTTGGAGGAGCCCTGGTGATGCTCTCTTCCCCTAGCCCCGGGAACTCCTGGACCTTCTATGACAAGAGGCTTAGAGGGTGTAAGAAGCTTTTGCTACTTGTGATGGCCATAGGTTTAGTTTGAATTATACTCTCTCGGTCTCCACATAATTACACAAACCACTCTAAAGGGTTTTGATTATTTGTATTGTACTTGTTCATTTACACCTTTGGGCCTTGCAGGCTAATTTATTATCTGTATGTCCTTTTTATTAAGATTCTCAATAAACATATTGGAAAAAAAAATGAACAAAAAACTATGTTTATTAAAAAGAATTGCACTTACAGAAAATTCCTGCAAAGTGTCATTAATGTCAGTTAGTGTCTGGTTGTCTGCCACAATATCGCAGTCCTGCTATGAGTCGCTGATTGCCGCTATTACTGGTATAAAAAAAAAAATTCCAGTATATATCCCATAGTTTGTAGACGCTATAAAGTTTCCATAAACCAATCAATATATGCTTTTTGGGATTATTTTTACCAAAAATATGTAGCAGAAAAAAATATTGGCATACATTTTTGAAGAAATTCGATTTTTTCAATTGTTTATTGGATGCATTTTATAGCAGAAAGTGGTTAATGTACAATATTTAAAACTCTGCATAATTTGTCCATGCTATATAAGTACCTGTAATAAGTAAATGAAAATAAATAAAAGCAGAACTTCTCCTATCACCATCCAATCACAGGCTGGGGCAGGTGCAGTATGACTTGGGCTCTGAAGAAATGGATTGAATGATGCTGGCCAACAGACTGAGAACATCTAAGTTCCAGTTAACAATGATGCGATGTGGGAAACCCTGCAATTCAGTGCCGGTTCAGCTTCACATCTGAATCGTGCAGTGGTTCACACCAAGATCTACAAATCGATGGGGGTGTCAATGTAATGTTATTGACACTCCCAGATTGGTTCGCAGATTGCAGTGCGAACTGTGAAATAATGCAGGAATCGGATCGCATAGGTGTGAACACCCATGCAATCTGATTCCAGTGCGAACCAAAAAAAGGGTCCTACACCATTTTGGTTTGAATGCGATTTCAGCCATACAGTTTGTACATTAATAACCTATTACAAGATATAATAACAAAACAAACTTGTGTTATATTATTCAGCTTCAATCTTGAGATCCCCCTTAAAGCGGAGTTCCAGCCATTCACTCACCTGTCCAACGGTCCAGCGATGCGGCCGCCCGAAGCCTCGATCCTCTCCCTCGGCGCCGGCATCACTGCTGTGGGCACCCGGCTGTTAGAGTTTGCGGCTTCACAGTCGGGTACCCACTGCGCATGTGCGAGTTGCGCTGCGCGCCGTGATTGGCCGGCAATCTTCTGGGACCTTTGACATGTCCCAGAAGATTGCAGGGAGGGAGGAGGAGAGGAGAACTTCCGTTCAGGGCGCCGCGGCGCTCCGAGCGGAAGTGGGAGCAGGTACCTGTCAAAACTAGGTACCCGCTCCCCCCCCCCAAACAAATGACATGCCAAATGTGGCATGTCAGGGGGCCAGGACTCCCTAAAGCGGAAGTTCCACTTTTGGGTGGAACTCCGCTTTAAGTAATTTTTTTGCTGCCATTAATGCCTGTTCACACTAGTGCGATGCTAGACATTACATGTGATTCGCACCATATTACTGTGCACATCAAATGCAATGTCTGGCATTGCACTAGTGTGAACGGACACTAATGGCAGCAAAAAAGATTACATATGGAAAATCTCTGGATTGAAGCTGAATAATACAGCACAAGTTAGTTTTGTTATTATATCTTGTAATTGGTTATTTCTTTTTGATATTCCTATTTTTGGCTAGAGTTTTATTTTATCTTGCTATGTCATTTTTACATATATGAGTTAGGTTTGCATATACCTGTACATATATTGTATTAGCTTCAATAATATCCTTTAGACCCATTTGACATCAATTTTATAGAAAACGTTAGTCATTCCTCAGTATGAAACATAATATGTATTAGAAAAAAATAACATAATGAATGTATATTTTTTATGAATGCGTTTTCATTTATATTTGTTTAGTTGCTATGTGTTTACATTTACATATAATTGCCAACTTCAATACCATCTTGTATACCTATTTGGCGTCAATATTTTAGTGATCATTAGTTATTCCTTAGTTTAAAAGATAAAATAATATTAGAAAAAAAAATAATGTTCTATCAACTTTCATGTATTTTTTATATCGTGTTTTGAACTGCATGAAGTGCATTTTTTTGTAGTATTCTGACATCTAATACCAATTTCTGGCCACTACAACTTGTTTACTATGTAAATTTGGTTTCTCCCTATGTCCATCTCTCCTGTTCAGTGATAGTTATGTAGCACTGCCCCCTTGAGGGCTGCTGGATTTCTCACCTTTTCGGGTATCTCTGGCTTACCGGTAGCAACTGCATGCAGAAACGTAACACTTTACTTTCCGGCTCAGTCAATGATCAGTCTAGGGGTTTTTGTTTCTGTTGTTTTATTTTATATGGGGATGGGAGAAGGGAAGAGTGGGATACTCCAGAACTTGAACTATTCACAATTCTGAGGACTTCTATCTGAAGATGCAGCCAGGCTGCTGATTTCACCTTGCCACTAGATGAATTGTAGATACAAAAGACTTGGTTGCACACTATCTTCAGGGTACTCGCCTAGCACCCCCTTTAACTCCACCAGCTGATATCCATCCTCTAACTACTCTACTCCAGGGTGGCCCCCTTCCTGGTCAGACCCTTAGACACGATCCCCTGTACTCACAATACTGTATTTCCAGGTTCTCCAGTGTCTCAACCCCACTAGTCCCCTCTAGTCAGCTCTCCTGGACCTCTGGGTTCAGCTTCTTTCTTCTGGCTCACCAGGCCGACTGCCTGTGACCATACACCAACTGCTGCAGAAGAGGAGGCCACCCTCCTTCCGGGACTCTGTTCACCAGCCAAAGACTCTGAGCACATGTACTCCTGGCTTTTATACCACACTCCACAAGGCACCGAGACAGCAGTCTGTGCCAATCAATGGGTCTGTATCAAAGCCTGTGTACTCATTGGTTATGTTTTCTCCACTGTCCAATATTGGACCAGTGTGAAACACTCCCCTAGACCAGATGAATCACACACTGAGCACCATGAGCAGACCTAACTCACAGATCTCTGTTAACCTCCCTGGCGGTATGATTCTTTTGGATTTTAGGTGCTGAAAGCGGTACCATTATTTTAGGTGCTGAAAGCATGTAATTCTTGTGAATGAGCAGCCCAAACCAACTGTATACATTTATTATACATATTATATATATATATATATATATATATATATATATATATATATATGTATGTATACATATATTATGTATACATATATTATATATATATATACGTATATATATATATATATATATAATGTATACAGTTGGTTTGGGCTGCTCATTCACAAGAATTACGTGTATATATATATATATATATATATATATATATACGTGTGTATATATATATATATATATATATATATATATATATACATATATATGTATATATATATATATATATATATATATAATATGTGTGTGTGTGTATATATATATATATATATATATATATATATATATATATATGTATATGTGTATATATATACGTATATATATACTGTATATATATGTATATATATATATATATATATACTGTATATATATGTATATATATATATATACATATATTTACATAAAAAGTACAGTAAAACTGCAGGAAAGGGCACTGGGGGGTAATGTAATGTGATTTTATTTTATTTTGAACGATATCAGTGTGTTTGGTGCATTTTACATTCGAATTTGCCGCCGGTTCCACCCCCCGGCGGACGTCACGTCGCCGGAGACGGAAGCCGGGGCTCGCAGACGATCGGGAGAGAGCTCCGCCGCCGCACACCGCTCGCAGACATCGCTGGATCCCGGAGAAAAGGTAAGTAAAACCTCCTCCAGCATCCAGCGATCTTCCTAGCGCTACCCCGAGTGTGACTCGGGGTTACCGCTTTTGGCACTAAAATCTTACCCCGAGTCACACTCGGGAATACCGCTAGGAAGGTTAAAGTGGAGTTCCGGCCTATTTTGCAACTTTAGTGATTCCTGGAGTGCTCTCTATGCTGATCAACAATTGGGCATTTTACATTTTTTTCAGGGGTCCCTTACCTTTTTTTCAGGGCATTTTTGATTGTACTTCCTCCTTCTCCCCCCTCTGTGGCCGCGGCCAACGACATCACTTCCACCTTTGCATTGCATCCTGGGAACTGTTTGTCATCACTCCCAGGAGGCTGGAATCAGGAAGAACTCCCAGAACACTCCCTGGAATCAGGAAGAAGGACACAGCAGATTACACTGTGGCTTCAGATGGCCACATCCAAAATGGCCGCGCCCAGACAGCGTTTTTAAAAGTAAGATTTTGACTAAAATCCAATACTGTACACCTTGTAAGCATGAGAATAGCGGTTCTGTAAAGGGCAATGGATTAGTATTATAGGGGCATTTTTAGTTAAAAAAGGTATTTGAGGCCGGAACTCCGCTTTAAGCAGAAAGCAATATAGAATTTACCTGCTGCTCCTCTGATAGGCAGACAGAGCAAAAACTATACTCACTCTCTATCACTTACCTAGGAGGGTGCTGCAGTTAGTTTAGGTCTAGCAAGACCTTCCCCACATATTCCTGTTCCCTGAGTCAATTTTAGGTATTCTAAGAGATGGATCAGGAAAGTTATTGTCTTATTACACTTCAAAAGACTGGAAAAACATCCTTTTCACTGCAATTGCCTGAAGTAAAATTGTGCTGGGTTCAACTTTTGTGTATTTTTGAAGAGTTGAAGTGGTTGTAAAGGCTGAAGTTTTTTAACTTCATGCATTCTATGCATGATGGTAAAAAAACCTTCTGTGTGCTGCTCTCCCCACAGCACCTCCCTTATACTCACCTGAGCCCCCCTTTCAATCCAGTGATGTGCACAGGAGCTTCAGCTGTCCCGAGTCTCCCTCTCCTCATTAGCTGAGACACAGCAATGGGAGCCATTGGCTCCTGCTATTGTCATTTACAGCCAGTAAGCCAGTTTGGAGAGAGTGGGGAGGTGGAGCTGAGCCGCAGGTCTATGTGTCATAAGAATGCATAGAGGGGGGCTTGAGAGCAAGCACGCACCAGTGGCACTGGTCAAGGGGGAGGAGCCAGGAGGGCGGTCAGCGGCCCTGAGAAGAAGAGGATTGGGGCTACTCTGTGCAAAATCACTGCACAGGTAAGTATAACATGTTTGTTATTTAAGAAAAAATCTTTAGAATCACTTTCCTGTGGATGGTGCCAAGTCAGCAGTCTAAGGAGGTATGTCAATGCATAAAGTGGAATTTAAAACAGAACAAATTACATTATATGTATATATATTTTATATTTGCTAAGTATATATTTTTTATGTATAATTGCTTATTTGCTATGTGTGCACATTTATGTATACTTACTTAAAGCGGAACTAAACTGTATCTGAGCACCACAAACTGAACACTATTTAAATATGTTATGTTCAGTAAAAACTTGGATTTTTTTTTGGAACATTTTTTTAAATAAATTTTGACTTGAAAAACAAGCAATGTCTTGATATACAAGTAGCACCATGTCAGTGGTGGAGTATGAAAGAAAAAAAGGTGCCTCTAAGTGTAGCAATATGGTTACATTTAAAGGGTAATTCAACTTTCGTGGGAGAAAAAATAGCAAATAAAGAAAAATCATTTATAATGTTGTGTAAGTGCAATGCAATATGGCTGCCTGGAGGTCTTCTGTACACAAAATGTGTACTGAATGCAAGCCAAAAATATAATTTCCTACTTGCGTGATTGGCTCACCAATTTTTCCAGACGTTTGCCTAAGATACAAGTCAGATTTCTGGCATCCCCTGCAACAAATATGTCATTTTTGGTGAGATACTCCCAACAGGAACACATCTAAAGGGATGCAGGCCCAGCAGCTTTTCTCATTAGTGCCCTGCAGCTGCACAGCGGATAGATAATTATGAAACCACTCTCATTAGACCCACTTGGCACAGAGGAACAAACAGGGATTTCTTCAGAATAACAAAAGGTAGGAATCTGCAACAAAGTTTGATAAAAATCCTTGCAATGACGCTTTAATGAAGGTTCAACATTTAGCAACTCAAATGGTTGATGATTAAAACAGGCACATCTAAGTATGCAGGCATCTGGGGTAAAGCTGTCCACAAAAACCATCCTCCGCACCACCATCGACGTCATCCCTTCCACGCTGCGCTCCACCCCTCAATTTCAGATCGCTCCACTGCAGGGTAATCTTCCTGGTGTTCTGCCAAAAACTACAACTTGCCTAGATCTCCAACGACGTTACTTCCGGTGAGTGTACACCAGGAAAAATTGGAGCTTTCGACCACTTAGTGTTTTCATAGAACACCGACAGCCTATACACTCTGGTAGATGCTATAATTAGTGGAGGTTGTTAGTCCACCTGCTAGTAACCAAAAACATGGCTGCCTCCAAGGCAGCGAGAACTAGCGGGCGGGCTAATAATCTCCACTAATTAAAGCATCTACCAGGGTGTTTAGGCTGTCGGTGTTCTGTGAAAACACCAAGTGGTCGAAAGCTCCAATTTTTCCTGGTGTACACTCACCGGAAGTAATGTCATTGGAGAATTCGGCAAGTTGGAGTTTTTGGCAGAACACCGGTCATGATTGCAGACTGACATCGGTGAGGAGGATTGTCTATGTGGACAGCTTTACCCTGGATACCTGCACAATGAAATGTGCCTGTTTTAATCATCAACAATGTGAGTTGCTAAACGTTGATCCTTCATTAAATGTAATCATATTACTACACTTAGAGGCGCCACTCTTCTCTTTTATACTCTGTAGCCCCTGCTGCATTATGCTTCTAATCCCCTTGTGGAAGCTGCCATTTGTGGATGGACATTTTATAGTTACACAACCTATCTCATTGCTATAAGCTTTTTTCATAGAATAAAAAAAAAAATGAAGGATTTATGAATAAATTGGTGGTGGAACGAACCATTTGAGTTTCCATTATATCTTATGGGGAAATTCGCTTTGATATGAGTATTTGGATTACAAGCATGTTTCTGAAATAAATTATGCTGACAATCCAAGGTTTTACTGTACGTAATTTGTTTAAAAGGGGTCTTCAAAAGTTTCTGCACTTTTCTATATATATAACTTACTAAAGATAAAGGAGCAAGACAAAGACCAAAGTCAAAACCTACCCACTCAGCGCTTATGGTAGAAACTGTATTGCAAATACTGACAATACCAGTACTAAAATGACAGCTGCTGCTATACAGAATATGAAACATAAAATAAGGTGCATAATAAAACACTAGGTCCTACGTATAAACTAGCTGCGCTACTGGGCTACTCTCCTTATGCCCTATAATGTATCCAAAGATCACTGACCTTTTTAATTCTATGTGGCCATGGATATGGGATATTGTCTGGAGGAGTGTTGATTACCATCTAAAGCCTGTTCCAGGACCGTGGTGTGTACAGCCAGACTGAGGTGGACGAAGCCTCTATACTATCCAAAGCACCAGACTTTAGTCTCAAGGGTACGTGTTCAATACCTAAGGAGCTCACAGAGGTGTGGTGGAGGTGTATTTGTATCATCTATCTTTCAAGTTTTAAGGAAGATTCCACTATACACTTTTGGGACTTTTATTGCATTTTATCAAATATACAGTGGGTACGGAAAGAATTCAGACCCCCTTAAATTTTTCACTCTTTGTTATATTGCAGCCATTTGCTAAAATCATTTAAGTTCATTCTTCTTCCTCATGAATGTACACATAGCACCCCATACTGACAGAAAAACACAGAATTGTTGACATTGTTGCAGATTTATTAAAAAAGAAAAACTGAAATATCACATGGTCCTAAGTATTCAGACCCTTTGCTGTGACACTCATATTTAACTCAGGTGCTTTCCATTTCTTCTGATCATCCTTTAGATGGTTCTACACCTTCATTTAAGTCCAGCTGTGTTTGATCATACTGATTGGACTTGATTAGGAAAGCCACACACCTGTCTATATAAGACCTTCCAGATCACAATGCATGTCAGAGCAAATGAGAATCATGAGGTCAAAGGAACTGCCTGAAGAGCTCAGAGACAGAATTGTGGCAAGGCACAGATCTGGCCAAGGTTACAAAAAGATTTCTGCTGCACTTAAGGTTCCTAAGAGCACAGTGGCCTCCATAATCCTCAAATGGAAGACGTTTGGGACGACCAGAACCCTTCCTAGAGCTGGCCGTCCGGCCAAACTGAGCTATCGGGGGAGAAGAGCCTTGGTGAGAGAGGTAAAGAAGAACCCAAAGATCACTGTGGCTGAGCTCCAGAGATGCAGTCAGGAGATGGGAGAAAGTTGTAGAAAGTCAACCATTACTGCAGCCCTCCACCAGTCGGGGCTTTATGGCAGAGTGGCCCGACGGAAGCCTCTCCTCAGTGTAAGACACATGAAAGCCCGCATGGAGTTTGCTAAAAAAAAACACCTGAAGGACTCCAAGATGGTGAGAAATAAGATTCTCTGGTCTGATGAGACCAAAATAGAACTTTTTGGCCTTAATTCTAAGCGGTATGTGTGGAGAAAACCAGGCACTGCTCATCACCTGTCCAATACAGTCCCAACAGTGAAGCATGGTGGTGGCAGCATCATGCTGTGGGGGTGTTTTTCAGCTGCAGGGACAGGACGACTGGTTGCAATCGAGGCAAAGATGAATGCGGCCAAGTACAGGTATATCCTGGACAAAAACCTTCTCCAGAGTGCTCTGGACCCCAGACTGGGCCGAAGGTTTACCTTCCAACAAGACAATGACCCTAAGCACACAGCTAAAATAACGAAGGAGTGGCTTCACAACAACTCCGTGACTGTTCTTGAATGGCCCAGCCAGAGCCCTGACTTAAACCCAATTGAGCATCTCTGGAGAGACCTAAAAATGGCTGTCCACCAACGTTTACCATCCAACCTGACAGAACTGGAGAGGATCTGCAAGGAGGAATGGCAGAGGATCCCCAAATCCAGGTGTGAAAGACTTGTTGCATCTTTCCCAAAAAGACTCCTGGCTGTATTAGATCAAAAGGGGGCTTCTACTAAATACTGAGCAAAGGGTCTGAATACTTAGGACCATGTGATATTTCAGTTTTTCTTTTTTAATAAATCTGCAACAATGTCAACAATTCTGTGTTTTTCTGTCAGTATGGGGTGCTATGTGTACATTCATGAGGAAGAAGAATGAACCTAAATGATTTTAGCAAATGGCTGCAATATAACAAAGAGTGAAAAATTGAAGGGGGTCTAAATACTTTTCGTACCCACTGTATGTGAAAGGACTATTGGGTTTTATCACGCATTCATGTGTATAAATAACCTGTAACTTGATTATCTTTGGATACATTATAGGGCCTAAGGAGAGTAGCCCAGTAGCGCTGCTAGTGTATACGTAGGACCTAGTGTTTTATTTATGCACCTTATTTTATATATAACTTACTAGTTTTAAAAAGTGCAGAAACTTTCTGAAGGACCCTCGTATATTTGCTATGCATATATTTTACGTATATTTGTTATGTATATATTTTTATGGATATTTGCTATGCATATATTTTATGTATATTTGTTATGTATATATTTTTATGGATATTTGCTATGCATATATTTTATGTATATATTTTTACGGATATTTGCTTTTCATATATATATATATATATATAATATTTATATATGTTATGTATATTTTCTATAAATATATACATTATGTATATTTGCTATGCATATATTTTACGTATATTTGTTATGTGTATATATTTTTATGGATATTTGCTTTGCATATGTTTATATATATATTTTTTTTTCTATGTATATATGTTATGTATATTTTCTATGTTTATATTTGCATGTATATTTGCTATACATAGATTTTATGTCTATTTTAGGTATATTTGCTGTGTATATATAGTTATGTATATTTGCTATGCATATATTTGTATGTATATATTTTAGGTATGTTTGCTATGTATATATATATATATATATATATATATATATATATATATATATATATATATATATATATATATATACACACATATAATGTATATTTGCTTTATACACACACACACACACATATATATATATATATTAATTAGTTCTATTTGCTATTTAGGCACATATATACATAAAATATATACATTGCAAATATACATAATTATATATAAAGTGGTTCTTCACTCTATCTGAGCACCACAAACCAAAAAAACAAGCAAACTCTCCCATCCATCCATCCATGGCTCTATGCTTTATTTTGTTGAGAAATCACTTTGAAAAACAACCCTCTGGCCATGGCCATCTTGAATAAGGGCAAATGGTTTATGTAGCTTTTTTTCCCTAGAATCCATCTACCTTTAGTGCATGCAGGAGGGTGTGCTTAGCTGAGAAAACCCCTCCTCCTCTGCTGAAGACTCCTGGGTTACATAAAAAAGTAACCCAGTTGTTGACCCTCCTGAAGACTCCTGGGATGTGTGACATCATTTGCCTAGGCAAGAAACCAGGAAGTACCATTGGTGTAGTATGGGTGGCACAGTGGTGTAGTGGTTAGCACTTTCACCTAGCAGCAAGAGGGTCGCTGTTTCGAATCCCAACCACGACACTACCTGCCTGGAGTTTGCATGTTCTCTCGGGTTTCCTCCAGGTTCTCCGGTTTCCTCCCACACTCCAAAGACATGCTGGTAAGTTAATTGGATCCTGTATAAAATTGGCCCTAGTATATGTATGAATGTGAGTTTAGGGACCTTAGATTGTACGCTCCTTGAAGACAGGGACTGATGTGAATGTGCAATATTTATGTAAAGCGCTGCGTAAATTGACAGCGCTATATAAGAACCTTAAATAAATTTAAAAAATAAATAAAGTACCTGAAGAAAAAAATAAAAAAGTTTAACACAAGTAAATATAATATACTTTCCTATCTATTTACTAATGCTAGCAGCATAAGGGTTAAAATTGAGAGTTTCGTTTGTCTTGTAGACCTATTTGGTATCAATTTTTCAGCGATCATTACCCACATGGAAGAAAAATATATTAAAAATATATTTAAAACATTTTTTTTTTATTTTTCCCAAATATATTGGAAGTATATTTGAAATGCTACAATTTTGGCCATATTCAATATATTTCAAAATAATTTCCCCCTAAATATATTGGAAATACATTTTTCTTCCATATGGGTAGTTATTCCTTAGTTTTCAACTTAAAAATAGTATTAGAAATAAAAACATTCTTATATTTGCTATGCAATATATTTGATGCATAGTTACTCTATCTATCTATCTATCTATCTATCTATCTATCTATCTATCTATCTATCTATCTATCTATCTATCTATCTATCTATCTATCTATCGATCTATCTATCTATCTATCTGTCTGTCTGTCTGTCTGTCTGTCTGTCTATCTGTCTGTCTATTTATCTGTCTGTCTGTCTGTCTATCTATCTATCTATCTATCTATCTATCTATCTATCTCTCTGTCTGTCTATCTGTCTGTCTATCTATCTCTCTGTCTATCTCTCTGTCTGTCTGTCTGTCTGTCTATCTGTCTGTCTATTTATCTGTCTGTCTGTCTATCTATGTATGTATGTATCTATCTATCTATCTATCTATCTATCTATCTATCTATCTATCTATCTATCTATCTATCTATCTATCTATCTATCTATCTATCTATCTATCTATCTATCTATCTCTCTGTCTGTCTATCTGTCTGTCTGTCTGTCTATCTATCTATCTCTCTGTCTATCTGTCTGTCTATCTGTCTGTCTGTCTATTTATCTGTCTGTCTGTCTGTCTATCTATCTATCTATCTCTCTGTCTGTCTGTCTGTCTATCTGTCTGTCTATTTATCTATCTATTTATCTATCTATCTATCTATCTATCTATCTATCTATCTATCTATCTATCTATCTATCTATCTATCTATCTATCTATCTATCTATCTATCTATCTATCTATCTATCTCTCTGTCTGTCTCTCTGTCTGTCTATCTGTCTGTCTGTCTATCTATCTATCTATCTATCTATCTATCTATCTATCTATCTATCTATCTATCTATCTATCTATCTCTCTGTCTGTCTGTCTGTCTATCTATCTATCTCTCTGTCTGTCTGTCTATCTGTCTGTCTATTTATCTGTCTGTCTGTCTATCTATCTATCTCTCTGTCTGTCTATCTGTCTGTCTATCTATCTATCTATCTATCTCTCTGTCTATCTATCTATCTATCTATCTATCTATCTATCTATCTATATAATTTATTTATTATTATTATTATTTCAGGTACTTATATAGCGCTGTCAATTTACGCAGTGCTTTACATATACATTGCACATTCACATTAGATATATATATATATAAATGAAATCAATGTTGATTGGGAGAGTGAAGCTCACCTGCTAGAGCCTATTTGTCATGAATATTGCAGTGATGATGAGTTATTGGTTGATATAAATGTATGCTATTCCCTAGGATGGTATATTTTTGTTGTGATGTTGATCCATGCACCCTTCCATGTGTCCCCCTCCTCCTCCTGTAGTGGAAGTGACCCAGTGGAGTAGAAGGCAGCCTTGTCCTCTCCTCCCTCTCTCCCTCCTCACACCGTCCCCCATGTCAGCCCCTCACCGATCTAATCAATGACACAAAGCACTCACAAGCCTCGGACGCCCATCAAACGTCCCCTTCCCCGGCGATTGGCGGGCGCGGCATCGGGGCGGGCGCGTGTCGCGGCCGCGGATTGGCTGGCAGCAGAACAGTGTCAATGTTTAAGCAGCAGCGTGAGGTGAATAGAGTCAGTCAGTAAAGAGGCATTTGGAGCTGAGGCTGGACGCTAGACAATGCGGGATGTAAAGGATTAAAGCCAACTGTTGCATCGCACACCAAGTCTTGGATGTATAGACAGCGTGTCCCCGCCGTGTGAGGAAAGTAAAGCTGCAATGAGCCTGCATAGGGGCTTCCAGCAATCCTCCGCTGCCTCCTCCTCGCTGGTCTGATGAGAGACAGGCATAAACTGGTTAGTTTGGAAGTGAGCAGGAGCTACCCATGGTGCTGGGCTTGGGAATTGGGGGGCAAACTGCTTGCTGTTGGCTGCAGAGGAGAAGAGAAGAGAAGGGAGGAGAGGAGAGGAGCCCCAGCCAGCACTGCTCAGCCCATGTAGAGAGGAGCAGTGAGGAGAAGACACTCTGTGCTCTCTGAAAGGTAAAAGATTTCCTCATCTCTCATCATTCAGCATCCTGTATGTTTGCTGCTTTATTACCCCCCCCTCCCCTCCTCCCCCCCCCATCCTCTTCCCCTAACTGGATGTGACTCATGCACTTATTAAACATCTGCATTCTGCATGTGTCATTTCTATGTGAAAGGCCACCAATCTCACCTACATCTGCCATCTAGGTAAAAATAAGAAAACAATTGTACAATTTATTTTACCCCATTTAGGGAGCCCCCCCCCTTTTTTATTTTTTTTATTTTATTTTATTTATTTATTTTTTTGTTTTGCGTCCCCCCGCCTTTTTTTATTTTTTTATTATTATTTTTGTACCCCCTTCCTTGTGAATCCAGGGTCTGTCGTGTTTTCCATTTGTGCATCCAGCCATGCTTTGCCTGTTGATTTGATGTACTGTAGGGAAGAAGGAACTGAAAATGAAGTGAATGGTGCTGCTTGTAAGCCAATGCAGTGACAGCGATTCTTGGAAATAGCCCCTATGCTGTGAAAAGGTGATGTGATCTGAGGTTATTAGACACCGGCATTGCTTCTTCCTCCTCCAGATCTGCTAATTGTCATGTGCGGGATGCATTTTTACATTCCAGGTTCCAATGCCTTTCCTGCCCACCGGAGAGTTTCATTTTTTTCGGCGTGCAGTTGTTTGAAATTGTAACCTCCGCTCGCATCATTCCAAACAAATCATGTTTATTGCAAGGCAGTTTGTGCATTAATGCATCTTTAATAGAGAATTCAAATTGCCGGTAATGATAGCAGAACAATAACGTTGAGAAGATAAGGATATTTTACCTTGATGTTCTTCTTTATGGCACAGCAGGGATATGGTATTTAAATGGTGGATTCCAATTAATATTTTTAGATGGCTAGCTTTTGACAGGTTTGTGAAGAATTGTCTTTCCAGCAGAAAACAATCACTGATTTAACCCTGCCAGCCTTCTCTGCCATGGTCCATTTGCTGCTTATCTAACTGCAGGTGTTTTTTTTTTTTCTTCAAATCAACAGGTTCAGAGAGCTGAGAAGAAAAGGAGAGCGAGGCAGAGAAGACTCTTCACGTTTGGGGATGTACCTTTCCGTTTTATTATTATTTTTCTTGTGGGCTCCTGCCCTCACTTTGAAAAACTTGAATTTTTCTGTACCCGAGGAGGCGATAGCTGGCACCATCGTTGGCAACCTAAGCAACGATGTAAAGGTTGGCCTTTCGGAAAGGGGTAAAAAATCGAACTTCAGAGTCCTGGAGAACTCTGCACCAAACCTTATCGATGTGGAGCAGGATAGCGGACTGGTGTTTACCAAACAACGGATTGACCGGGAGACCCTGTGTCGGAGAAGTTTAAAATGTCAAGTGTCCTTGGAGGTGTTTGCCAACGATAAGGAAATTTATATGGTGAAAGTGGACATAACGGACATTAATGACAATTCACCATTTTTTCCTTCGGAGCAAATCGATATTGATATTTCAGAGAATGCTTTTCCTGGAACAAGGTTTCCCCTCACTAGTGCCCATGATCCAGATTCTGGGGATTATGGCTTGAAGACCTATATTATCAACCATAATGGACTGTTTTCCTTAGATGTGAAGTCCAGAGGAGATGGGACCAAATTCCCAGAATTAGTTATAGATAAACCGCTAGACAGAGAAGAGCAAAGTCACCACAACCTCATTTTGACAGCTTTAGATGGTGGCAATCCACCAAGATCGGCCACTGTGCAAATAAACGTCAAAGTGATAGATTCCAATGATAACAGCCCAGTTTTCGAAGCCCCTTCATACATGGTGGAAATCCCAGAAAACTCCCCAATTGGTAGAGTTGTCATTGACCTCAATGCTACAGATGCAGATGAAGGGTCCAATGGTGAGGTCATATACTCCTTCAGTGGATATGCACCAGACAGGGTTCATGAACTCTTTTCTATTGATCCCAACACAGGAGTGATTCAAGTCAAGGGTAATCTGGACTATGAGGAAAACAACCTGATTGAAATTGATGTGCAAGCACGTGATCAAGGCCCAAACCCAATCCCTGCACACTGTAAAGTTACTGTTAAGGTGATAGATAAAAATGACAATGCTCCATCTATTGGCTTTGTATCAGTCCGCCAGGGAGCAATTAGCGAGGCAGCACCCCCTGGCACTGTTATTGCCTTAGTGAGGGTCACTGACAAGGACTCGGGGAAGAATGGACAATTACAGTGCAGGGTCCTAGGCAATGTGCCTTTCAAATTAGAAGAGAACTATGATAATTTTTATACGGTTGTCACAGACAGGCCTCTTGACCGCGAAACCCAGGATGAATACAATGTAACTATAATCGCCAGAGATAATGGAAACCCTCCTTTAAACTCCTCCAAATCGTTTACAGTTAAGATTTTAGATGAAAATGACAATCCACCCACTTTCAACAAAGGACTACATGTGCTACAAGTATCTGAGAACAACATTCCAGGGGAATATTTAGGTTCTGTTGTTGCACATGACCCAGATCTTGGACACAATGGCACAGTTTCCTATTCTATACTGCCGTCTTATGTTGGGGATGTGTCAATTTACACCTTTGTGTCTGTAAATCCGACCAATGGGGCAGTTTATGCTCTTAGATCCTTTAATTATGAACAAACAAAGTATTTTGAATTTAAACTTCTTGCAAAAGATTCAGGCTCGCCTCACCTGGAAAGTAATGTTACTGTGAGAGTGACTGTGCTGGATGTTAATGACAATGCACCAGTGATCTCTTTACCTATCCTGCAAAATGACACTGCAGAAATCCATGTCCCTAGGAATGTAGGTGTGGGGTACGTGGTGAGCACAGTCAGAGCCATGGACAATGATTTTGGAGAAAGTGGAAGACTGACCTATGAAATTGCTTATGGGAATGAAGAGCACCTGTTTGAAATTGATTCTGTGACTGGCGAGATTCGAACTCTCAATCCATATTGGGAAGACGTTTCACCAGTTGTAGAACTGGTGATTAAAGTGACTGACAATGGGAAGCCGGCACTCTCGGCTGTGGCTAAACTCATCATTAGGTCGTCTACTGGATCTCTACCAGAGGGAGAGCCCCAGGTCAATGGCAATCATCATCAGTGGGATATGTCTTTACCACTTATTGTTACGTTAAGCACAATTTCTATAATACTGTTGGCTGCCATGATCACTATAGCTGTAAAGTGTAAAAGGGAAAATAAGGAAATCAGAACTTACAACTGCAGGATTGCTGAATACAGCCACCCTCAGCTAGGGAAAAGCAAGAAGAAAAAAATCAACAAGAACGACATCATGTTAGTCCAGAGCGAAGTCGAAGAGAGAAATGCTATGAATGTGATGAATGTGGTAAGCAGCCCCTCACTTGCCACATCTCCAATGTATTTTGATTACCAGACCCGTCTCCCACTCAGTTCCCCTCGCTCAGAAGTGATGTACCTAAAGCCTACATCTAACAATCTGACTGTTCCTCAAGGCCATGTTGCCTGCCACAACAGTTTTACTGGACCAGTGAGCAGCACAACTGAGACTACATCAAATCGGATGTCTATAATTCAGGTACGGTCAACACTCATGCACATGCAGCTAAGGTTGAATAGTTTCTGCCTGCTTGAGTATGTGACAAGCTTTGTGCTACTTGGCTTCTCAAGCTTAGTTATTGAGGTCTCATCTGATAATGATTATGAAAACAAACAAGATGTACAGCCAGCATATCGTTTTTCTCTTCTTAATATGAAAGTTCAATTTGTGGGAAGCATTTCCAGTTATTATTAGCAGTATGTGTGTTTGGCATGACCCTGTTGAAAGCATTAGACTGATGCAATTTCCTGATGTGCAGTGAATATCCCTTAGATGTAAATCGTTTTCCCTTTGTTGCTTTATAGAGAAAATAACCCTTGTTGACAGCATGTTTTGTGATCATTCAAACATTGAGATCCTCTGTCAGTGTTTCAAATATTATCAAAGCTTGGCTGAGAGAGGCTTTGCGGGTCCTTCTGAGTGAGAACATGTGTGCAGTAACTTCCGCTCTATTATTCATATATGAGAATACCAGAGATATTTCAAATAAATAGATTTCTGTTTTTTTGTGAACTTTTATTTATAGCTTGTGTGTCAGCAACCTCTAGACAAGGCACAAAGCAGCTAACTGCATGTAAATGACATGGCTATAGTCTGCCATAGAAACAAGGTCATCTTTAGCTTACGTTTAAATTCCACTATTGCAACTGGTAGATGTCAAGGTGAGCTTGAATAGTATACAATATTGACCTTGGTTATGTTGTGTTTTTTCTTTTGTCTCAGCTTTGGACTAATGGTTTTACTTGATTTTGTTGTTAATGGTTAGAATTAACACCCTGTCAGTAGGTGCAGGCGTAGTATGCAACATGTATGTAAGACCAATTAGGAAATTGTGTGTTAAAGCTTGTCATAGAGTGCAACATGTGTGCAAAGCTAATCACAGCCTTACACTTGATATCTGCCATCACCTACATCAGTGCATGCAGTATGTCTGTACACTGACTGACAGACTGGATATACCAAGGCTGCCTGCAAAAGTAGCAGCTCTAACAGGTAGCTTCAGATAACTCTACCTGGCTACATTGCATACTGCTCTTCCTCTCTACCCATATTATTATAATGTTAATATATAATACTTGCTAAAAACATCTCACCAGGTGGCTTTGGTTAATTTTTTTTTTTTTTTCATTTTTCTCTATTTTGTAAATTTAATTTTATTCAGTTCTAAAGGTAACTGGATATCATTCCCCCCTGTCGCCATTAACTGTTAAGCTGTCTATCTATCTTTTTGTCCATCTAACTAATCTCATTGCAACTGATACTGTTTTCTCCATCTCTCTCTCTCTCCCCCCTCTCTCTCTCTGACTCCCTCTCTCTCCCCCCCCTCTCTCTCTCTCCCCCCCTCTCTCTCTCTCTCTCTCTCTCTCTCCCCCCTCTCTCTCTCTGTCTCCCTCTCTCTCTCTCCCCCCCTCTCTCTCTCTCTCTCTCTCTCTCTCTCCCCCCTCTCTCTCTCTGTCTCCCTCTCTCTCTCCCCCCTCTCTCTCTCTGTCTCCCTCTCTCCCCCCCCTCTCTCTCTCTCCCTCCCTCCCTCTCTCTCCCTCTCTCTCCCTCTCTCTCTCTCTCTCTCCCTCTCTCTCCCTCTCTCTCCCCCTCTATCTCTCTCTCTCCTCTCTCTCTCTCTCTCTCTCTCTCTCTCTCTCTCTCCCTCTCTCTCCCCCTCTATCTCTCTCTCTGTCTCTCTCTCTGTCTCCCCCTTTCTCTCTCTCTCTCCCCCCTCTCTCTCTCCCACCTCTCTCTCTCCCCCCTCTCTCTCTCTCTCTCTTTCTCCCCCCTCTCTCTCTCTCTGTCCCCCCCCCCCCTCCACCCAGGACTCATCTATCTATCCCTCCTCAGGACCTACGTATATATTTTATTCACTCCAGGATATATCTACTTTTTGAAGCAGGGAAAACAAAAAATAAAAAAAGTCCCATGCATTGGTCATCTCGTATGCATTGGTCATCTTATATGCATTGGTCATCCTGCTGACATGCTTTAGAAACAGATACAAACCCTGACAAACACTTAAATATTAAAGAACTCTCTGCACTTAATGCACAGTTAGAGCTAGAGATGCATGTAAAGTGGAACATTACTCTTTTATGGCTCTAGATAATAGTAACAGGTCCATTTTACTTTATTAGGACAGGGATGAATCCCAACATGTTGTATGCGTGTCTGAATAACAAATCTCAGAAATGTGTAAAAATGCTTTATCACACTCCTAATGCATCGGGGATAGAACAGAGTGCAAATTTTGGAGCTAATAGTCACGAAATTGGCTATGCATTAAGCTGCTGCTCTTTTATTAATTTAATCCTTGATATTGGACTTGTGACTTATGGGTGGTATTGATCTTAATCTTAAGAGTTACGGCTGTGATGGTGATTCATTCCTTTGATGATGTACTTCACTGTACCGTATGTGTAAACATTGTAACTCAATGCATTTAGACAGTTCTGTTTGCTCTAAAACCAGCCTGGCAGTCTTTTCTCATTCTATTATAATGGACAAGTAGGGAGGCTCAGACATGAGAGCCAGTACTGACAGTTCTTATTTTATATCCAACTAATTAATTATTGACAAATGATCTATCTCCCTGTTAAGCTCTCGCTGTCTATGTCCTTTTATTTTGTCTATTTGCCTTTTATAATCTTTTTTATTTGAGAATCTAGGTGCAGTAGCTAATGGCAACCACTCAGATTTTAGACAAATGCAGTTAGGTTTGTACCATATTACCACGATTGCTTGCAATGACTTCACTTGGGCATGATAGTAAAATGTATGGTGCTAGTGAAATAGAATCATAGTCCAATTCTGTCATGGTTTATTGGTCATTATTTAGATGATGAAAGAAATGGCAAATAATGAAATTCTTCCTTCTCTAGCTGTGTAAAATCATGTCTGAGATCAGTTAACTCACATCACGTGTATCATAAATGTAGATATCATTTGTACTTTTCCGGAGATGTAGAACAAAGTATTCTAGAGTTGTAGAAAATTCAATTTTATTCCTTTGTAGAAAGTTGTACTCATTAGGTGCTGCATTTTTCAGAAGTTATGATTGTGACACAGTGTAGATTTAGATTCATGCTAATTTTAGCATTGTAGCCACACCATAACTGTCTGGTTGTCTTTTGTTACACTGCTGATTGTTTGAATACCAAAATAGTCTAATCCCACTCATTGGCACTTTTTTCATGTAGTCATCACGGTGCATATTGCTTATTAGTTAGGTACATATCCTTGCAGGGATTTCCTAAAGGTAACCTACATTACATGAACTTATATAGCACCAAAAATGTACACTGCGGTTGACATACTGTACATTACCATCAGTCCCTGCCCTCGAGGAGCTTACAATCTAAAGTCACATGCATATATATGCGCGCACACACATACTAGGGCCGATTTGGAAAAGGAGCCAGTGAACCTACTAAATCAGCCCTCTTCTGTTTGCTGTTTTTTGGTCATTATTTAAATAATTAAGGAAATGGCAAAAAAAAATATATATATATATTTCACTCTAGCTGGATAATATTGTGTCTGAGATCAGTTAACCTACATAGTGTATGAACATCAGTGAAATTTGTACGGTTTCAGAGATGTAGAACAAAGCATTCTAAAGTTGTAGAATATTCTGTTTTTTGCCTTCACACCAGCTTTATCCTTTGATGATAGTCAGAAAGTTACACTATTCTTATGAATTTATCATTGTAACTCAGTGTGGATTTACATTCAGACAAATTTAGTCAATGAATTTTCCAGCATGTATTTTGGAGTGTAGGAGGAAACCCACACAAGCACAGGGAGAACACACAAACTCCATATATTGATAGAGGACAAGCTCAAAGAAGAAAATTAAATATCCAGATGGGATATTAGAGATACTGGTATCCACTTCCACGCCCCCCCCCCCTCCTTTCTCTTTCTACAAACTCCATATAGATAGTGGTTGTTTTACTAAAATTGGTGAAATCTGGTCCGGCTCTGCATAGAAACCAATCACCTTCCAGTTTCTTTTTTTTGTCAAAGCCTAATTTAACAAGCTGGAAGCTGATTGGCTGCCATGCACAGCTGCACCAGATTTTGCACTCTCCAGTTTTAGTAAATCAAGCCAATAGTGCCCTGAGATTCAACCTGGAGACTCTAATACTGCAACCGCTAAGCTGCTATGCTGCCCATTATGGTGTCAAAAGCCTTAAAGCAATATTAGGTATGGAGGTTGCTGTTATTGACCACACTTTCTAAAAAAAACACCCTTTTCCTGACTTCCTAGAATAAGGGTGTAGATTATCTGCATGTTTGTTCCAGGTTTAGGACCTGGAATGTTGAAGCCAGTGACTGTCCGATATTAGGACATATCAGCCTCCCCTTTTTTCCTTATAGAGGTTTTATTTTTACTACGTTTAAGCTGAAAATTCAGAGTGTTAAGCCACAGTCTACAGCTTTCATTTTTCTATATTGTCACAAGTGTCCATATGACACTGTTAGTTTGTAACAAAATGTGTGTTTGAAAGGGTGTTTGTTACTAAAATATAGCTGACTTATTTCAAATGCGTTTTCCAATATCAATCATAATGTGTTGACCTGAAAATGATTAGGAAATCTCTTGGTGTATCAGTCACCTTATTTATTATTAGTTGCCATTTGTGGATTTTACACAGTGTGTGAATTATGATATTAGATATGGTAATGTTGCTTTAAACATTGTTTCTGTATCAGATCAGTTCATGTATAGTAAAAAAAAGTTTAAACATGATCTACAAACAGACCATGCACGGTTATTGGAGCCAAGAAAGAACTGGAGTTAAGAAATAATACTTCTGTAGCTTTATTTTGAAGTAACCGCAACAGAAACTTTTTTTAAGGCATGCAGATGTTGACTTCTGCTCCTTTGTCTTAACTGCGTCTCTAAATCCTTGTTAGGATTCACACTTGCTGTATAAGCTAAACTTTATTCATCTCTACAAAATGATTGCATTTAATACAAAGGTCAGTAAACCATGGAAACCAATATGATTTTACTGTGATGACGTCAGACCAGCACATATGTGATTCTGACTGGCTGCTATGGGGACAGCATTTTTTGTTATTAAGGATTTTGCCCTTCCAAGACATTTATGGATTATTCTGCTTGTTTTTGCTTAAAATGCTTGTAAAGCCATTATATTATGATGATACAATCCCCTCTGTTGAATAGGGACATGTGCCCCACTGCACGTGTTTTATACGAAATATGCCGATTTCGAACTGATTTCAGAGCACCTTCTGGCGCCCACGTGACTGCTTGCTGCTCTCCTCTCCTGAGCTGACAGCTCCAGCAGGCAGGCCTGAGAACTCCCACTGACATCAGCTGGGAGGAAGAGAGGAGAGGAGGAGAGCGCGTGCTGTCACAGGTAGCAATCAGATAGAAATAAGAATATTTTTATAAAACACATGCAGTGGGGCACATTTCCATATTTATGGGGATTGTATAATAATAATATGGTTTTATTAGCAGCAGGAGGGGAGGGGACAGGCTCTGTCACAAGCAGACAAGTAGGAAGGGGGGGAGAGGAGGACAGAGTAGGGCTGCGGGTAACGGAGGCACGTAAACTGACCACGGTGTCAGGGCTCAGTAGCTGTGATAAACCGTGGTCAGTTTACAGAGGGGAGGGCACCACCAAGCAGGATCAGCCAGGAAATTTCGGCTATACAAAGGGCCAAATTACACAGCACAAGCACTGTGCTGTATAACATGCTATAAGGAAACAGGATCCATATATATATATATATATTTTTTGTTTTAGGTTAACAAACACTTTAAGAAAAACAGAAAGTTTAAGATAATTTGCACTGTCTTGATTTTAGAAAGGTAAATTTTTATTGCTTTCTAAGGATACTGTTTAGGATTTGGTCACACCAGCCTGCATGCTAAAATGTATGTGGTCTGGTGTCCATTATGTGGAGGCAGTTAGTGTTGGTGGTTTGCATTGGTGCTAGTTACCTTTTTTTAAAATTAAAGTGTCAAAAAATTGCTCTTCATTCAAGTGTGTGCATTGCAAAGCACAGAATTGCGCATGTCTGCATTTTATGCAGTGCACCACAACCCACCCCAATGCAGTGCTGTTGGTGTGAACGGAGCACAGAGAAAACAATTGTTTCCTTATGCTCTTGGGTTGAGCCAATCTAAGCAGATCAATGCAGCTCAAAGGAGATACCGTGAACAAGCCCTTGTTCATTAATCATTGAATTATATTTATAAATATATAGCAATACCTACAAAAATAATCATCTTAAAACAAAACAAGTGTGCTAAGAAACATGTGCCTTAAGGCTACGTTCACATCTTGGCGTTGCTATTACAGGTGTTTTTATAGGTGTTCTTATGGGCGTTTTTATGGGCGTTTTTGCAGGCGTTTTACAGGCGTATTTTGTGCAGGCGTTATTAGATTGAATAGAGACCAATGGAAAACGCCTGTAATCTGCCCAAAAAGAAGCTCATGTACTTTTTTGAGCGTTGGGCGTTTTGCTCACAGTTTCAAAATGCTCAGATGTTAACAGGGGCCATTGAAATGAATAGGATTTGTCTTGTTGGGTGTTTTGAGAGCTGATCCTAGAGCAGAAAAACTCCCCCAAATCGCCCCAAAACGCCTACATGTGAACGGAGCCTTAGTGTCTTATCTGAAAATTGCCAAAATACAAATACGATTTTCTGATGATCGTTTTTTAACTAGGTCGCTATTTACATTGTATTGTTTTTCCATGATCTATGCATTGAATTGTGCTTTTCTGTATACTGTAACACTGCCCTACCCTATTGTGATTGCCCTACATTTTTATACATTTTATAACTTCACAATTTAAAACTCTAATGCTACCTTTCCTACTTCATATCTTTTATTACTGAATTACTCTTGCACCAAAGTTAACTAAGTAAAGCCCAAACGGCTTTTGCGTTGCGGGTTAGAACCTCTGTTTTTTTTATACTAGTTGGGAAGATTTAAGCCTTCTTTACAAATCCAATCAATGCCGTACATGACCAACAATCAGTGTACTGCCGTGGTGGAAACACCCAGGTAGTCTGTAAAAATCAATGACCGGCTGTGAGAAGCCAGGGCTCTTTGCATGTAAATGGACATCTGAGGTGTTACATGCTATTCAGTGTTAATTTTGGCAGCAAATTTCAATTTAGTTTTAGTCTTAGTCTTAGGACTAAAATGGCATTTTAGTTTTAGTCCCATTTTAGTCTTCTGCAAGTGTTTTAGTTTTAGTCGTATTTAGTCCTACATTTTTGTCGACTAAAACGTCCTACATTTTAGTCGACTAAAACTCATTTTAGTCATCTATAATCGAATGGGTGTAGTTCAATTGTAATTTGTAATGCATTATTTAACCACTTTACCTCTGCTCACATTGCTGCTACTGCAGCAATGTGGCTCGTTCCCGTCCAGCGTCGTAGACCTACGTCGCTGGACTCCTCCCCCTGTAGGCGGCGCTCGTCACAGCGGGAGTCGGGCCAGGGGAGGAGCAGCGGCGATCGCCGCCGCTCTTCCCCGATCGTCGGGGAATCGAGTGAGGAGATCCGCCCGCCTGTGTAAACAGAGCGGGCGGATCTCCTAAGTGACAGACAGTGACAGATCGGAGTGTTCAGCATAGCTGAACATCCGATCTGTCCTTCTGTCACATAGTCACCTCCCCCCCCCCACACGTCAGTGAGCACCAGGCATACATTAACCCCTCCCTCTCCAATAAAATTAACCCCTTCACTGCCAGTGTCATTTTTACAGTAACAGTGCATATTTATAGCACTGATTACTGTAGTAATGTCACTGGTACCCCCAAAAGTGTCAAAAATGTCAGTCAAGGGTCCGATCTGTCCGCCGCAATGTTGCAGTCCCGCAAAAAAAATCGCAGATCGCCGCCATTACGCGTTAAAAAAAAAACACCAAAAATGACAGAAATCTTTCCCTTAGTTAGTAAACGCAATAACTTTTGCGCAAACCAATCAAAATACGCTTATCGTGATTTTTTTTACCAAACATAGGTAGCAGAAAACAAATTGGCCAAAAATTTTAAAAAAATTTGATTTTTACGTTTTTTTTTGGGGGGAATTTCATATAAAAAAAATGTTAAAAAAATATTGTTATTTTTTCAAAATAAACGCTATTTTTTTGTTTATAGCGAAAAAAGTAAAAAGCGCACAGGTGATCAAATACCACCAAAAAAAAGCTCTGTTTGTGGGAAAAAAAGGACGTAAATTTTGTTTGGATACGGCGTCGCACGACCGCGCAATTGTCAGTTAAAGTCGCACAGCGCCGAATCGCAAAAAGTGGCCTGGACGTAAGACAGCAAAATCCTCCGGTGGTAAAGTGGTTAAGCATTTCTCTACAATTTCCAAACTCATTATATACTACTACTGTTCCTGGAGTGAAAGATCTAATATGTTATTATTTATGGTATTAAGCTTTGAGCATGCACCAGTGTTAATTTTGGCAGCAAATTTCGATTTAGTTTTAGTTATAGTCTTTTGACTAAAATGCCATTTTAGTTTTAGTCGTATTTTAGTCTTAAGACTAAAATGCCATTTTAGTTTTAGTTGTATTTTAGTCATCTGAATTGTTTTAGTTTTAGTCGTATTTTAGTCGACTAAAATTGTGTTAATTTAGTAGACGAAAACGTTTTAGTCGACAAAATTAACACTGATGCTATTATGGACTTATGAGCAGCCCTAAAAAAAAAAAAAAAACGGCCTTAAGGTCAAGAAAGTTCTCACTTCCTTCTCTCTTCCTCTTCCATTGAACAGAAACTTTTGGCTCTGAATTTTGTGGGCTTTAGGCTGACTGATTGCTGCAGTCTACTGTTTAAATGATAGAGGTGTCATACTGATACAGAATTGTGCATTTACACAGAGTTCATAATTCTTTACTGTAGTTAAACTATTGCTCGTATCCTAGAATACAACAAAGCTGTGTTACATCTATAATAATAATTAGGCATCAGAAATAGCATCGGGGGATGGGTTCCACACAGACACATCCTGGGAATTCCTGGAAGTTTGTTGGCTCACTCCCACCATTAGCAGATTTTCTTCTTAGATATACTATGGCTTAGGCAGCACCCCCGCATTGAATATTGCCGCCTGTCTGCATGATATTTCACAAGCAAGACAGACTCTTTAACAGAATGTTTCATTTAATGCAGCCACAATGGTGAGGAGTGATTAAAGGTGCTAGTAGGGATCAAATTGGTTACAATACGATTAACATGAAAAATTTTCTATGGGAATTATACCCTAGCATATGCAGTGATATTATGAAAAATCCATCACTATGTAAATGGTTTCCACATCACGGAACTGAAGGCATTCAGAATACTGATGTTGAATGTTGAAGGGAAGACAATCCTGCTTGCACTACTTGCTGCCTTCTCAGCTTTTCAGAGCTTCGATAGTCTAATACTGTTAATTTCATTACTCTTGTCCAGGAAGATAAATAGCATGTTTTGTAGAAGCTTTCCTTTAATCAATTCCAACTTCCTGTAAGTCTTCTGTCACCGGGCACCATTGTAATAAAATGCAATAAGTTTTATTTATTTTGCCATTATTGCATTAGGCTGGATATTAAAATGCATCTTATTTCATTTCCAAGATATCCTTTAGCAGCTTGTTCTATACCCTTCAGCGGCTTGGGTTATGAAACAAGAAGGATGCAGTTTAAAACAATCACTGCATCAATAACAGTGGCTAGAATGAGAGACAGATTTGATCATGGGACATTAAGCTTTAAGAGGAAAATTAATTGCTTGTTCTTACAACCATCCAATCCTAAAGCTTCAAGCGTGAGATCAGACCGGACTACAAACCTGTATGAATTTTACTGTCAGATGGGGCTTGCAGAGTATTTATCTGCACTGCATCACAGCCCCCTTTAGCTTGCAAAAGGTTAAACAGTTAATGCACCTTGGAATTGAAATTGATCTAACCCTGCTAAGGGCACATGTGCAATTGCTTCTGATAAAAAAAAAAAACAGATTAGGATTTAAAAGGTAGCAACGCCAACAGCAGAATGTATGGTTATATATTGGAAATTTAAAGCAAGAAGACATCACCATGAAAGAATAATGGATTTGAGGTATAGTAATTTAATTACTGTGCAAAGAAAAGGGGGGATAATTAATTTGGGTTGTTAGCACTGTGCTGGTTTGTAATATTATTGGCGTAAAAGATTTAAATTCACATATGCGTTGTTACTGCGTTTACTATCATATAGATAGCGTGAATTTGTTTTGCGCAAATCCACTTTATTCTAAGGGCTTAATTGACAGAACAGGTTGCTGTCTTGTATGTCAGGCTGTTGAGCTGCAGCCTTTTATGTTGTAGTACAGCCTAATGCTCCGCAGTGATGTTTCTGAGACAGTGGATATACAGGATGAGATGGTACAAATGGATTTCAGATACCTAGCAGAAGAGAATACCTTATGGCAATATGAGGTGTTCTCCTAAGTATATAACTGTGTAAATGAGTGATGAAGTACTAAGGCAGTGAGCTGCTATGTCAAAGCCAGTAGGTGGCAGTAACAAGCTAATCTTTTCTCTTAGACCTTCTTTATAAAAAAAAAAAAAAATGAAAACGAGAGAGAACGAGCAAGAGAGACAAGAAATTAAGTCAGTCAAAGAGAAGAACTGAGAGTGAAGGTTGGCGTATGGCAAATGGAGGATCAGAGGATTTAAGGCACCTCTAAACTGTTGAATTTTAGCAACTTCCAATGTGTTGCTTAGCTTTGGGTCTGTTGCCGTCTTCCAAATCTAACGTTTCGTAGTGCAGATTCTTCTGTATCCTGTGAATGAACGACTGAAGTACCAGCAGAGGCAAACACAAGGGCTGCTGCAGATTGCAGAAATAGCAGCGTTTTGTCTAGGACTTGGGAGGAAAATAGCAGATGGGGGAAAAAATTCTACTCATATCTATGCCTTTTCAAAGAATTGCTTGTGCTTTTCCTGCTCAGAGCCTGCTCTATTATTTTACCCACAAGATCTGTGGCATTTATATGCACAACAGCTGAAGAGAATTATTAATCCCGGGGACTGCTTGGATAACTGTGTTTTGTTATTCACTGCATCTCTCTCTTGCAAGGATGCCAGAGTAAGTAAAACCGATTCTCACCTTCAACTGCAAAATATCACCATATATACTCTTACATCTTTACAGACTGCATTTTGTACAAAAAGATGGTGAATTGTCTGAGTCACGGCTGAATACAGAAAACTATATAAGCTCATTGCCTTAAAAACCAAGACATGGAATATTTAGCTAGAAGCCAATTTGATATTGTGCATGCTATGACTACGTTCTAACTTTTTTTCTTTTTAATAATGACAGCTGTTTTGTTGTCGGAAATGAAATTGAATTCATAAGATGTTCAGTGCTCTTCATCCAGAATAAGCACCAGTCACTGCGGCTCTTGCTTTAATGTGGAGTCCATTGGGAATCTGCAGCTATTGATTGCTTATGTTCGCCACTTACAATAATAATTGCCGAATATACCTAAATACTTGTGAAAATGAGGACTGATTTTTTTTAGTTTAACCGTTTGCTGAGGACTGCGGGGAGAGGAAGTGATTACATGGCAAAGATCGGCAACAAAATGAGAGAGGAATAGTTAAAGCAAATCTGGCCATGAATGCAGTAACTGTTCTCTATTCAACTGTGATTTCATCTTTTTTTTTTTCCTACCGTTTTATAATCTGTGCATCCAGCATGCTTTGCCTGTTGATTTGTTCCAGACTGTAGAACGAAAACTGGAATTTAACTGAATACAATTGTCGGTTGTAAGCTGATGTGGCTGCTGGCCTTAAAGAACAGAAAAAAAAAAAGTCTAAGAATGAAATGACTAAACCAAGCCGTGATTGTAATACTTAGCAATTGATGATCATCTTTGATGGGTCCTTGCATTTTGGATTTTGTCCAGATCGTCTGCAAATCTACACAGTGTTTAATATTCATGAATCTCTGCTTGCAAATAGAGATAATGTGATGCAAGTGACAGTTGTTTTAAAGGCATAGCTGACATTTTGGCATTCTGTGAGTGCATCTATTTTTTTTATTTATAGCTTTTTTCTGTTGGAAAGTTTACAGCGACTTTCCCAGCCTGTCTCTCTAAACACAATTTTTTTTGCATGGCACCACTTTTTTCCCTCGAGCTCCTCAATCATACATCAGAATAGAACGTGTAAATTGCAGTCTGTCTAATCTTCTTTGGATGAGATAGTTATCATCTGCTTTAAACCGTCCAAGATTGAAATACTTGATTTCTTGGAAAGTGAAATCAATCTCCTAATGCTGTCATAACTGCCCTCATGTGGCAGATCACTGGAGGCTTGCCTTCTCTATTAGTTTTTCATTTGACTGTGACTCTAGTGACAACAAAAAATAGCTAACTGATAAACAGCCGGTGTTTGGGATGTGCCGCTTTGTCTTTTGTTACTTTTTCTATTGGGCTTCTGTTCAAGCTTTGAAAACTTTGAATTATTCAATTTCAGAAGAAGGGGGGTCAAGAAATGCCATAGGCAATATTAATGATGCACAGCTGGAGCCACCAGAAAGAGGCAAAAGACCTAATTTTAGGGTGCTGGAGAACTCTGCTCCTCACTTATTGGATGTTGATTCGAACAGTGGGTTACTGTACACTAAGCAGCGGATTGATCGGGAAGCTCTGTGCAAAAACAGTCTTAAGTGTGTAATTTCTTTAGAAGTTTTTGCAAACGATAGGGAGATATGTATGATCAAGGTGGAAATACTTGACATAAATGACAACTCCCCTAAATTTGCTTCTGATCAGATTGATATTGATATTTCAGAAAATGCCTCACCAGGTACCAGATTTCCTTTAACAACAGCACAAGACCCTGATTTAGGAAGCAATGGCCTGAGGACTTATAAGATAAGAGGTGATTCTGGCTTGTTTTCCTTGGATATCAAATCTAGAGGGGATGGCACAAAAGTTCCTGAGTTAGTTATTCAGCGAGCCCTGGACAGAGAAGAACAGTCTCATCATACACTTATTCTAACTGCCTTTGATGGAGGTAACTCTCCAAGATCAGCCAATCTGCAGATAAACATTAAGGTTATTGATGCCAATGACAACAGCCCTGTTTTTGAATCAAAATCATACACTGTTGAAATTGCGGAGAATTCACCATTGGGTAAAATGATAATTGACCTTAATGCTACAGATCCAGATGAAGGCTCAAATGCAGATATCTTCTTTTCATTCAGTGGTTATGCATCTGAACAAGTATGGGACCTCTTTTCTATTGATTCTCAGACTGGTGTGATACAGGTTAAGGGCAACATTGATTATGAAGAAATTCAGATGCTTGAAATTGATGTGCAAGCAGAAGACCAAGGACCAAACCCAATTCCTGTGCATTGCAAAGTGACTGTTCTAGTTACTGACATAAATGACAACTATCCATCTATCAGCTTTGTGTCTGTCCGCCAGGGAGCAATTAGTGAAGCCTCTCCTCCAGGTACTGTTATAGCCTTAGTTAGAGTTACTGATAAGGACTCTGGAAAAAATGGCCAATTCCAGTGCTGGGTCCTGGGCAACGTCCCATTTAAACTTGAAGATAATTATGACAACTTCTACACAGTCGTAACTAGTAGGCCTCTTGATCGTGAAATACAAGATGAATACAATGTAACTATTATTGCTAGAGATAATGGAAACCCCTCACTAGATTCTACAAATTCTTTCACGGTAAGGATTTTGGATGAAAATGACAACCCTCCAAGTTTTTCCAAATCTATGTATGCATTGCAAGTTTCTGCAAATAATATCCCTGGAGAGTACCTTGGTTCAGTTCTTGCACAAGATCCTGATTTAGGGCAAAATGGAACTGTGTCTTATTCCATATTTCCCTCCTATATTGATAGTGTGTCTATCTCAACATATGTGTCCATTAACCCAAGGAATGGAGCAATTTATGCCCTGAGGACTTTCTATTATGAGCTAACAAAATATTTTGAATTTAAAGTAATTGCAAAGGACCTAGGCACTCCACATTTGGAAAGCAATGCCACCGTCAGAGTATCTGTTTTAGATGTCAATAACAATGCACCAGTCATTATTCTACCGAACTTACAGAATGACACCGCAGAAATTTATGTGCCACGGAATGTAGGCATGGGATATGTTATTAGCACTGTTAGAGCTATGGACATTGACTTTGGTGAAAGTGGGCGAGTAACTTATGAAATAATTCAGGAAAGTAAAGAGAACCTATTTGAAATAGATCCCGTGACCGGAGAGATCAGATTGATCAACCCACATTGGGAGGATATTGCCCCAGTGGTTGAACTAATAATCAAAGTCACCGACAATGGAAAACCATCACTTTCAACTGTGGCAAAACTCATCATAAAGGCAAATTCAGACTGTTTAGGGTGTTATGATGATGATGATAATGTAATTGGAGAACAACGGGACTGGGACATTTACTTACCCGTTTTGGTTGCTCTGAGTGCAATTTCTATAATCCTTTTTGCGGCAATGGTCACAATAGTTGTTAAATGTAAAAAGGAGAATAAAGATGTTGGATCCTACAGTGGTAGGACAGCCTACACCTCTCAGCCTAAATTAGGGAAAATGAAAAAAAAGAAGATAAATAAAAATGATATTATGCTTGTCCAGAGTGAAGTGGAAGAAAAAAATGCAATGAATGTTGTGAGCTGTCCATTACTAGTCACATCTCCAATGTATTTCGATTGTCAGTCCAGACTTCCTCTCAGTTCCTCTCATTCAGGTGTGATGTATCTTACTCCTACTTCTAATGAGACTGATCCTAACGAGAATGCAGGATGTCAAAATCAGAACAATGACACAGGCCCCACAAGAATGGCATCTGAAAATTCTTCTACTTCTACTTGGATACCATTAACTAAGGTAGGGATGAGATGATTTCATTAATTGCTCATTACCGGCATGGCTATTGATGTGGCCCTATAGTTCAAATACTGGATGTATGTCTGTTTTTGAAGCTACATTTAAACTGCTATAGCTCAATTACATAGCAGTGGGCCTGTTACATGTATTTATTCTTTTTATTTCACAGAGAGAAAAATCTTGTGTTATCTACTTGAAACCACATAACAGAAACTGTTACTATGTAAAAGAATCTCTTTCTTCAAAGTGAACTTGTCATGAATGTAAGGATGTAAAGCTAGTTACCCTCATAAGGTGACTGTGCATGCCTTGTATTGTCAGCAAAACATCGTCTGTTCTCTCAGGGAACCCTCGGTTGAGAAATGCTCTTCTGTACATTATTCTCATCATGGTTGTAGTTTTTGCATTTTGGAATGCCTAGGGACAGTGCTGGAACATCTGGATCAAGGATATTGTTCAAATCAAACATAACATGTTTTGCTTACCACTTGAAATATGTATATGCACTTTTTATTTACATGCTCCTACAATTTATGTATTGAACAAAAAAAAAAAAAAAAAAACATTTAGAAAAGTTCTTTAATACATACACATTTTCCTATATTCTGATTCTGCCAAAAAATGCAGTCAGCTTCCAACTTCCTGTAGTAGGCTGACAACACTTCCAAACTGCACTGAAATCTCAAGCAGTGTTGTCAGTCCTGGCTATTGGATTGTGTCAGCACTCCTCATCTCCATAGGTCCTCCTTGTTTACATTCTCAGCACTCACTCATTTCCTTATTATACTAACTGCTCGCTGTTTTATCTCCTCTCATACTATTTCAGTGCAGCAAGGGCAGTGTTGTCAGCCCATTACAGTAAGTTAGCAGCTGACTGCATTTCTAATAGGATCATCGGGTATTTTTCATTACCTACAGCAGGGGGATATTTACTAAATCTGGAGCACACAGAATCTAGAATAACTGTGCATGGTGGCAAATGGCCTTGTAACTTCAGCTTGTTCAGTTAAGATTTGACAATAAAACTCGGAAGCTGATTTGTTTTTATTTAGTAAATTCCCCTCATATGGTGGGAAATATGCATGTATTAGAGAGCTGTGCTGAATATACTTTGCCCATGCTGGGCTATTTAATCAGATTAACTTTAATGCTGACCCGTGCAGCTGTTTTAACTCTGCTTGGCTGTCAGGAGTAAGGAGAAGAAGCAAATTGGAGCTTGCACAGGGCTAAGGGCTCTTTCCCAAACCCCATGTGACAGCACAGGGCTGAATGTTCAGTTGGTCAACATGCATCAGTGACCTTGCATCAGCATTGTCAGAAAGGAAGAAGGCCGGAGTAACATGACTCACCATACCTGGAAATACGGAGTATGGCACTTCACTTCCCAAGGCCATCAATTACCCCCTTTGCATCTCATCTGTCATAGCAACATAAAAAAAATGAAAAGCTTTATCACAGCTAAGATGTGACAGAGTGTTCTTTTTTTTCCTAATTGAGTAAACTGATACAGAATTTAACAAATGCAAAGAGCAGCAACCCATAGCAACCAATACCTGACCTTTTACTAATCTGGCTGCAGCTGACCAGGAGGCAAATAGGCTTTTCACTTTGCAAGGGAATGTTTCTGTTACCTTCTTGGTGAAAATTCCCTTTGCAAAGGATGCTCAATCATGTGCAAGTAATATAAAAAACATATATATGTATATATTTTTGCTTGCACATGATCAGAGGATGAAAGCCAGCATAGCTTTACCTCATTCACTAAGCTCTGGGGGGGGGGGGGGGGGATTTCCCTTTGCAAAGTGAACAGTCTATTTGCCTTTATCAAATCAATCCCTCTGAGTTGCTTGGCTTTCACATTATTCCAGTGCTATCAATACTTTTTACAGTTCTATAACTGAAGTATGCAATTCAGGAGTTCTGACTTCTCTCCGACTTGTTTGTTGTATGCATCCTACATGCATACAGGTCGGTAACTCAAAGAATCTTAAGGCAAAGGCAGCCAGGAACCTGGCGTTTTCAGAAAGAGGTCAGCAATTTTTTCCTGCTAACACAAGTTTAGTTTAAAGAATACAAGGTGGATAATTTTTTCCCTGGTCGGATTGCTTTTGACTCTCATTTTAATGCTGTGGGTACTATCATGAGAAAACCATTAAGGCAGCTATTGCTGGCCCTTTGACAATTCTTGGTTTGGCTATAATACTGACTCCCTGGTCTCAGTACTTTGGAGGGGATTTATCAATTCTGCCAAACATTAAGCTGATGCTAAAACCTGAGCAGGGAGACATATTCTAAGACACGTATATTGTGAGTTTGCAACTTGAGTCAATCATTTGCTGCTTCTAAGTAGTAGAGAAACAATATAAAACCTACTCCTGACCTCCTGACTGGGAGTGATTTATTTATTTATTTTTTGTGTTATAAACCTTTGTAAAATTGTCTCTAATTACTGTGCAGGATTTTAGGCATAAATACATAGACTGCCTCTTATTATCAAAGTATATGCAATATTTTAAGGATCCATTCACACCATAATACAGGGGCTGGTGTGCAGCACCATCTGGCAGGATCACCGCTGTGCTAATGTGCCAAGATCGGCACATTACGCTGTTCACTTTTTTTTTCAACAACGTTTATTGAAATATCACACTGATACTAAGATTCAGTTCAATTGGCTACTGCACGGTGCAAGGCAGTGGACTTCCTTGCATTGCACTGCACTGAAGATAAGTATTGCATGCAGCACTTTTTTCAGTGCACACCATCACAATGCAATAGTGTAAACCGGGCACACGGGAGACAAGGCATTTTGCTTTGTCAAGCGGTGGGACTGTGCTGGAATAACCGCCCAATGCAGTCTCAGCACATCTTGCGTGAATGAACCCTAAGTTGCAATAGATGTGCAACTAATTTTGTCACTAATTTGCTTCATAAATGGTCCCTTTTAAATCTCTGAAGGGGGACAAATATGCAGTTAAGAACATTTAACTTTTCTTTATCATGCTTGATTTGCATACTTCTTCTTTGTCAGTGACTTAGAATGTCAGAAGGTGATTGAAAACAGCCAGGCAACAAGCATTTTAAAGTGGTGGTAAACCGCAGCGGTAAAATAAAAAAAAAAAAACCTTTCTCCTGTAAGGCAATTGCACAGGGCTTCCATCTTCTCCCTGTCTTCCTTCCAGGTTGGCGGCACTGTATGAGTGGTCAAAGCCGCGGTGACCACTCTGTGCATGTGTGCGGGAGCCCTCAGCTCCGGCATGGTATACTGGACCCTCAGTGCGCATGTGCTGGTGAATATCCCTCCAGTGTGAATCTTTCCTAAATGGTGCATGTGTAGGAGATCTTCATTTTGTCTACAGGTAAGCTTTATTATAGGCTTACCTGTAGGTAAAAAAAAATCACACAGTGGACTTTACTATTGCTTTAAGAAGGAGGTAAGCAGTATCCCCTTTTATAATGGTTACTTTAAAGTGGACCAATTGTGAATGATAAATCCTGGAACAGAAATTCTTTACACCACACATTTAACTGAAATAAGTATATTATGAGATGTTCATATCAGCATTTCTGAATATGAAAGAATATGAATATTCACATCTCCCTAGATTGCTGTAGGATTATGCATATTTAAAAAGAAAAAAGGGGAATTAAATAGATGTAACACATTAAAAGCACATAAAAACGAGTTACCATTTTATAAACTATGAAGCTATTCACATCAGTGCATTGCATTAAATGGCAGCTCATGACATTTTTGACAAATCCACTTGCTTAATTTTTTGCACATTTTGGTAAAAAAAAAGTATGACTTTATAGGCAAATGCAACGCTTTGAAACAACACTAAAAAAGCATTAAGCATTTTTTTTTATGGCTTTTCGGGCGCCCCGTTCACTCTCCCACACTGTGGGGCAGAAAAATGTAACGTCTTCATTTTTCCACAATGCGCTGCAACCATCTGTGTGACCCTGGGTTTCTCTGCACGGCAGATGAGCTGCCATGCATAGTGCATAGAAATAAATGGAATCTTTGTGACATTCCATTAAAGTTAAAAAAGAGGGAAACAGTACCTTGCATTGTAAAAATGAAAGGCAGTGTACCCCATCAACGATTACTACCTGCAGAGAAAAACTGGACTTTTTTTTCTGCGTGTAGTGTGAACTTGCCTTATGGCTGCTTTCTCTGGGATAACATATTTGTTTACGGTCCTTGTAGAGTTATAGAACCACTCAAAGTGAAGTGACAGAGCCTAGTCCACCCGCAGAGTCACTGCATGTTTTTTATGGTACATTTTTCCAAGTTTTCTCCCTTCATGCGTAGGGCAGCCAAATAATTTGGGAGGGCTGCCCTTCGCCTGACAGATGTACCAAAGAAGCTCATGTAACTTTTTGGCCATTGAGCTTTGCATGTTTTTTTTGTTTTACTGTGCATGAAAATGCGTGTCTGCTTGCCGTGTTTGGGGTGACATTAAAGCGGAGTTCCGGGCACAAAAACAATATTTTTTTTTTGTCCCCCTCCGCTAGGTAGACCTCACCTGAAAAGGAATTGGATAGTTATTTTTTTTTTTGTTTACTTACCTTGTAATTGAAGATCGAAGATACTCACCTCAGAGTACTTCCTCCCTCGGAGCCGCGGCTCACCCCGTCACTTCCTGTCTCGCTATGATTCCTGGGAGCTGAACGTCATAGCTCCCAGGAATCAATGCGACGGCATCGGCTCGTCATTTCCGGGCGACGCCGCATTCCCCTGCTAAACAGCTTCTGGGCATGCCCAGAAGCTGTGGAGGAATGCGGCGCCGCACCGGAAGTGACGAGAGGGGCCGGTGCAGGCGCATTCTGGGACAAGAAGACACGGAAGAAGACACAGAAGAGGACTGCGCCGGCTTCAGCTGCCCACAAGAGAGATGGAAACGCTGTGGAAGAAATTTTATAAGTAAGTATTTCTTCTAAAAGGTAAGTGTGAACCGGGACAGATCAGAGGCTAGCCATTGTGGAATGTGCTATCCCTGACTGTCCCGGGGGTATGTTTAGTAAAAAATGACTTCTGTGCCCGGAACTCCGCTTTAACCAATTGCACCGCAAGCACAACATGCATTTTTCACATGTTGACAGAATTCTCAGATGTTAATGCAGCCTTACACTCACCTTTCCTGCACTCCCTGACACTTCATCGCTCCATCAGAGCCTTCATAAGTACCTGGTGATTTTGGGTATAGGAGAAAATGTGATCTCTCCCCAGTATGCAATGCTTGGGCCTGAGTGGCAAATTGCTAGGGTTACAGAATGTGACCTGGGTAAACATGTATCCTCCTTCCCAGCATGTAGCTTGGACCTGAGTTTCCAGTATCCATGTGAGGAAGGGGGTGACATCATGATCTCTGTGTAAGCTCCAACAGCATCCAACATGGAGCTTGCACTGGGATTGATTCCTGTAAGTAAGGGAGCAGCAGGGAATTATTTATATTCTCTCCCTAATTCTAATCCTTGGTCACTATTAGTGATGAACTAAGGTTTGGGCCAAACTTTGGCCTGAATTTGTGGAGAATTGTCACATGATAAAAGGCCACCCAATCACCTCTGGCTTGGGAATTTTCCATCGTGTAGCCAGGTTTAACAAAGGTTACTGGTGACATCTTTGACCCGATGTGGTCCCATGGACTTTTATGCTTACCCAGTCTAATGTATTCTTGAGTGTGTGACACTCTAAGGCTGCATTAACTTCTGAGAGTTCTGTGAACATGTGAAAAATGCATGCTGTGCTTGCATTGCAATTCATTGTTAATGTCACCCCAAATGCGGAAGGCAGATGTGCATTTTCATGCACAGTAAAAAAAAAAAAAAACATGCAAAGCTCAATGGCCAAAAGGTACATGAGCTTTTTTGGTACATTTGTCAGACGAATGGCAGCCCACCCAAATGAATGGACTGCCCTATGCACGTAGGGTGAAAATGTGCAAAAACATACCAAAAAAAAAGCATGCAGAAACGGATGTGCACAAGACACTAGGCTAACCTAACAGCCACCAACCCTTAGTCTATGAGAAGCGGGAAGAATAAGTGAGAGGAAATAGTTAGCGCATTTGGTGAACCCTGCCAGTAAATAAATGCTCTCTGAATGTGATCAGTGACGATTGTTTAGGTTAGCAGATGAGAAGAATTGTTGACAGGCTGCACCAGTACATTTTCTGAAAAGTAGACTTTATACTATGATGATGACTGATGTAAGCATGATGAGGAGTCGGATAAGACACCAAGTCCAATAATAGCTCTGAGGTGAAGTGTCTAGCTACAATTGTTCTCAGATAATGATGTTTATATACATTGTATATTGTGTTGGCTGTTGTGTAATTACTCGGCTCAGTCTGACTGGTCCTGGGAAATGGTAGGAAAGCACAGCTAGAATGCGCTTTCAAAGTACCACAGGGCAGCCTGCTAAACATTACATAGAAACTATTGCCCACATTTTAGGATATTCACAATTCATCCAAGTGAGGAATAGCTGAGTTACTAATATGTGTGTACTAGAATGTGTAGTGGGTAAAATGCCTTTTTCCACAATTTGTATTGAAGCCATTTAGCAAATAAATTATTTACAATTACATTCTGTAAGCATCTTACATTTTATGCTTGGAGAGAACAAACTGCTTTATAAAGTAGTATGTGTTTGGGAATTCTCTATAACTAATGTCATTTTGTTAAGTTGAATTATTACTAGGAGTGATCTTTACCAATTTAAATATGTAATAACTAGGAAGCACACGCTGTAATGCACTAAGATGTCAGATACACTTTATTTTCACCTACAAAACACGTTTACCTTCAGGATTATTAAGGTATTAGTTATATAAAATGAGAAACAAATTGGTGATATTTCCCATACCATATGAAATGGTATTGAAGTTAAAGTGTTACTAAACCCACAACTGTAAAATCAGTGTGTATATGCAATAAAGCAGGGCTTGATAAATTTGCCTGAAATCTAGGAGCCAGCTAAAAAAGTTAGGAGCCAGTTTTTTTTTTTTTTTTAAACAAACAACCAAGCTTTATTTCCAAAAAAAATAATAACGTACTAAATTTACACATAAAGACTAGAACCCCGCTCTCCTCTATAGCGCAATCTGATGGAAACAGACTGTCTGTCTGTTTCCATCCAATGCCATCTGATCCGATCCACGGGATGGATCGAAAATAGAACCACCATCCGTCTGTTTTTGGCGGACAGGATCAGATGGCGGAAGATTACCGCTCCATAGAGGAGACTGAAAAAAAACTGACAGGCGGACCTGATCAGACAGCCCGTGTGAAAGGGACCTTCGGCTGTGTGGCTGTGGCATGGCGATGAGGAAAAAAAAAATATATTTTTATTTTTTAATAATAATTGAAAAAAAAAAAAATATATATATATATATATATTTATATATATATATATTTTTTTTTTTTAATAATTTAAAAAATAAATAAATAATAACCACACTCCCTGTCCACTTACCTTTAAGCAAAGGTAAGTGGACAGGGAGATGAAGCCTGCAAAAACTTCCCTCTCATCTCCTCTTGGGAAGGAGATGTGCAGGCATTGAGGACAGGCAGGGGAAACAGCCGTGACTGCTTGTTATACTCTAGGCCACCACAAGAGGGCGCCAATTCCCCGTTCTCTCACTGAAGAAGGGCGAAAAGCTGCGGCCTCAATTATCGGATGGCGCAATAGTCCGTGCACTCGGGGAGTGGGTGGGGGGCCGCAAAAAGGACAGGGCACCTCCTGCAGTGCACCCCAGCCGCCAGGTCGCTAATTCTAGTCGCCAATGCGACTTGGCGCCCAGGGTTTGTCGAGCCCTGCAATAAAGCATGCTTGTTATAGTCACTGTGGAACCTAAGGGGTTAACCCTTCGCATTGTGTAAAAAGACTGTTTGATCTTGTTATCTCTGTCCCTCTCCTCCTTCCATCATCCCCAAAATATTTCCTGATAATACAGAGCCAAGGGACAAGCTACACATGCTCAGTTTGGTGTGTATTGTTTTTTTTTGTTTTTCTTGGAAGGGTGCATGTGATCAGCGCAGAATGAAAACTCCTCCTACAAGCTTTTCCCAGACACTCAAAGAAGTCAAAAGACTGCTATATACTGCTGATGAGAAAAGGTATTAAGCAGTCTATATTTACTAAAATAATTGTATTTCCATGTGCTGTGTACTGTGGGAGACTAGATATAGTAAATGCAGGGTCCTGGGTTTAGTAACACTTTATAGATTATTTACTGATGCTTGTTTCAATGAACAAGATGGATTAATTACTGGTGTATCATTTATGTAGATGTTACCCATTCTTTTGGGTTTCAGTCTGTATCTCAAGCATACAGTTCTATCACATACTCATCATTCCTTTGTTTCTCAGCAGTTCTGTTCATTTTTTTATAGCAAATATACCCTATATTGCAGATGTGCCAGCGTATGTGACTGATGCTATGTGATAGTGATGGCCTCTGATGATTTCATACCTATATGTGATCTATGACTTGACTCCTAGCTCTCATAGGGCGACTTCTTCCCAGTGTGGGCCCTATATTGGAAAAACGCAGGTTTATTGTAAAATGGACCTCGTTTTGAAAAAAACGAAGATTTGCTATGTTATAAGGTATATCTGGAAATGTTAATTGTGAAGAAGAACCCTGAAAATGTACTTTTGTCAGAAATTCCTCCCGAAAAATAAATAGAGCACTTCCTACTATGTAAGGTTGCCGGCCTTAGGCACCTCTTTTTATACAGCTGTAGGACTGCATATATACTGTGAGGTATTTAAGGGACAGGTTTGGTGATATCACTACTGCTCTCCATGCTACAGGATGGATCAGCCCATTGTGTGTTGGGGTGCTATAGTGCCATTCATTCTAAACCCATTTCTGCCTCCTTCCAACAGCTTTTAGTGTGTTTTAACCCAGAGGCTCCCAATTCTAAACACACACAGTGGTGTTTTCTCAGCACAGAAGTTTAAACTCCAGTGGACTAATATTTGCAGTGTGTGAATGTTCATGCCCACCCACCGTGCTGCCACATATACAGTATGTGTTACATGGCAAGGGGTTAATGGTGCCCCAACGCAACTTGCAATGCAGTTGCAGTTTAGCGTAGCACAGAGCACACTTAACACATTACTCTTCACTTAAGTGCGCTGCCTTTCGAAATAAAGTACATACCCTCTTTTTGGTGCATTTTCATACTTTGGGGAGCCCATTAAAATAAATGGGCTCTAATACATTAACGCAAAGTAAAGCACATCACCGCAATTTGCATGAACACACCTGAAAATTGTAGACCCACCCTTTTTGGAATTTCAATGATCACATTATAGATTCCAGCAATGCTAGAGGAGAGATTTATTTAACCATTTTCATTTTAAACTGCTTGGCAGTGAATAGTGTTACAAAAGAGTGTAACTCAACAACATATTTTACAAATTAAAGTGGATTGCCAAAACTAGAATGATGATCAGGAATGAGTATTAATTCACCATGTAGCGCAGATGTAATGCACTAAATGCATTCAAGGTGCGTTGGATGCATTATGTCTGTGCATGTGCACTACTTTATGCAAATAGCAGTGCATAGCTGCATACGGCTGCCTTCACCCATTCATATTTTCAGCTAGTTCATATTAGTGCAGCTTCGATTTGATCAGATTTAAAGTGCAATTATGTAGTGTGACTTGGTTGTGTTTTTGACAGGTTTTTGATACTACTGCATTTTTGGAAGAGGAAGGAGACTGGATGCTGGTTTAGAAGCCTTAAAAAATGCATGTTCTTGCTTTTTGGTGCCTTTATATTGAAGTCTATGGCACCAAACTTGCTCTGCAATCGCACCAATGTACTGCAAAGTGCTGAGGGAATAATGTTATTTCCATTATGTGATTTTCTGCGACTCACGCATCTGAAATCGTACTAGTGTGAACCAGGCCTGCAGCAAGATGTTGCAGGTTTATTTATACGCATACTTATATCGTATGTGTACATTATGATCAATCATTTTAGAAATTGTGTGCAATACAGCTAATGAGGTAGGATTGCAGAGAAATTTTCTCTTGATGGGTGCTGTCCTTGCTGACTTGTTACCAAGGGTGCTGGCTGTCATTCTGATCCCAGCTCCACTACCTAGATTCACTGACCTGGAAAAGTATGCAGCATGGCAATTTAGACTTGTCAGACTTCATGGACCGCATACTGTCAGGATTGCCTTAAAGGGAATTTATAGTGTATTTCAGCAGATGGGCAGAGTAATTGCATTGAAATACAAAGCGTTATATGGTGGTAATCTATAAATCATGGTATTCATCTACTAAAAATATGGAAGCTCAAGCATGTAAAAAGTGAAAGTAACATTAAAATGACTTAAAGGTACACATGACCATAATACTTCAAAATATAAACCATTGTGAAAAAAACAACAAAAAAACGAAATATGTGCTCAATCAAAAACATCTGGTCTTCAGTTCAAAGCCTGGCCAGGACATTATCTGCATGGAGTTTGCTTGTGTGCCTGCATGGGTTTCCCCTGGGTACGCTAGTTTCCTCCCACACCCCAATGATATGCTGGTAGGTTTATCGACTCCTGTCTAACTTGGCCCTAATATGTGTGTATATATAAAACAACAAATAAACCAGAAAAAATGTTCCAGTTCAATTTAGTGCTATAGGCATATACAGTATATACCCCTATTATTGTGCTATATATATATATATATCACATACAAACAACTGTGACATATTATTTCTTCAAAAACAAAAAGCTCCGGTTCACACTGCCACAACTTCCTTGTGCCCCATAACCGGCCATGGAACCATTCTAATCTGTGTGACTCAAGTCGCTCCGAAAAGGTTCCTGCACTACTTTGGGGCGACTTCAATGCAACTTGCATTGACTTCTGTTAAAGAAGTCACATACAATCCGCGATAAAGTCACCCAGGGAATGTCGGCTTCAAAGTTGCACTGGTGTGAATCGGCACGAAATCTGTACATAATCACCACTAATGTCCAGAGGTAAACTAAACTGATCACAAAGTAATAAAATTTCCAAAACAATGGAAACAATCTTAGCAAAATTTCTTCCTTCACTTCTGTGTGAGTGACAGAATATCCACCCTTAAGTCAAAAGATCACATGCTGTCCTCCACCTCACACATGGATCTGCACTCACCAAAGAATATTGCCACACATTCACAAGAATGGCATGACTCCACCCTAATGCATTTTGTTTGATGGGCAACTTATTTCAGAGGGTCTGGCACCGAACAGCTTAAACCTCTTCTTCTGGGGTCCCTCATCAGTGTTCTTGGCCCCTCCTCTTCCGCGTGTGTCACCAAAGGAATCCGCTTCCTATGTGGGCATGCTCCCAAGCCAGGCTGTGTGCGTCCATTGACACACACACATCACAGCTTGGCCCCTGCCCTCACTCTATCCCCACTTAATTTGACTGACAGCAGTAGGAGCCAATGGCTCCCACTGCTTTCAGCCAAGGTATGCGAGAGTGGAGAAAAAGAGAAGACCTGCAGATGAGCACAGCACTGGGTCAATACAGAACCTTGCTTTGTGCACTGGTGCGTAGTCATGTTGGAACAGGAAGGGACCATTCCCAAACTGTTCCCAAAAATTTGGGAGCATGAAATTGTCCAATTAGTCTTGGTATGCTGACGTCTTAAATGTTCCCTTCACTGGAACTAAGGGGCCAAAAACAACCCCACATCATAATCCCCCCTCTATTAAATGATTTGGACCAGTGCACAAAGAAAGGTCCATAAAGACATGGATGAGGTAGTTTGTGGTGGAGGAACTTGACTGGCCTGCACAGAGTCCTGACCTCAACCAGGTAGAAAACCTTTTGGATGATTTGGAGAGTGGAGACTGTGATCTAGGCCTTCTTGTCCAACATCAGCTCCTGACCTCACAAATGCGCTTCTGGTCAAATGTTCCCATAGACACAGTCCTTATTTTTGTGGACAGCCTTCCCAGAAGAGTTGAAGCTGTTTGTAGCTGCAAAGGGTGGGCCGACTCAATATTGAACCCTACAGATTAAGACTGGAATGTCATTACAGTTCATGTGCGTGTAAAGGCAGGGGTCCCAAATATAATGTATGTACAGTGTGACGGTGTTCACAGTCACTGGGAGTGAGGGGCAGATACTTGGGGGACGCTGAAAGAATGGTTTGGATGGCTTCAGATGGGAGAGTGATATTTGTCAACGGTGTCTCTCAAAAAATGTGGAGATTTGATCCCACTTTTCACTGTGAGACCTGTGGTCTGTTGCCATGGAGTCTGTGACACCTAGATGTGTATTCCATGTGTTTCAATGTAGATGGCCAGACTCTCATTGGCAGTCTTGTCCTATTGTCTATCTATTGAGCTGGGGTGGATTGTGTTAAGTCTGCTTGTCCCATTGTTAAATGTTAATGACCTCACATTGTTCTGTCCAGATGACCAGATAATTAGTTCAGATTAATTCTGTTTCTGTATACAATGTCATCTGCATAGGATAATGTAACCAGGCAACCCCTGACCTGTGTGTAGTAATTTGATCAGGAGGGGGATGTGCTCATGTGCTCAAGTGTGTATAAATTTAGTGTCAAACTTTTCAGTAAAGGAGAAGGTTCCAAAACTTGTACGAGCTAAGTTGTTGGCTAGCTGTGTATGAGGGCGGCTGGGAAAATCTGGGATGTATGTTCATGACTGCAAGGAAGTCGTATACTGACGGAAGACCACAAGTACAGTGTGGATGGGTGGTTCCGTTACATACAATATCTCACTAAAGTGAGTACACCCCTCACATTTTTGTAAATATTTTATTATATATTTTCACGTGACAACACTGAAGAAATGACACCTTGGTACAATGTAAAGTAGTGAGTGTACAGCTTGTATAACAGTGTAAATTTGCTGTCCCCTCAAAATAACTCAACACACAGCCAATAATGTCTAAACCGCTGCCAACAAAAGTGAGTACACAATGTCCATATTGGGCCCAATTAGCCATTTTCCCTCCCTGGTGTCATGTGACTCGTTGGTGTTACAAGGTCTCAGGTGTGAATGGGGAGCAGGTGTGTTAAAGTTGCTGCTATCACTCTCAATCTCTCATACTGGTCACTGGAAATTCAACATGGCACCTCATGGCAAAGAACTCTCTGAGGATCTGAAAAAAATAATTGTTGCTCTACATAAAGATGCCTCGGCTATAAGAAGATTGGGCATGGAGTTCACCAGAGCTTCACAGGTTGCCACTGGAGTGAAAAGATATAATAAAATATTTACAAAAATCTGAGGGGTGTACTCACTTTTGTGAGATACTCTATATGTAACTTTCTAGCAAAGAAATACTGATTTGTACATGTAAACAAAAAGTGTCAGAACAGGCCTAGACTTCAAGTGGTTAATATACAGGACATCATTCATACTTTCATATATTAATATATTCATATAATTCATATATTAATTCATAATTTACCATTCACAATTCACATAGAGCAGACAGTTTCATGTTATTCCAAACCCAAGCTAATCTCTTTGTGTTTAAGAGCAGTACTATCTATACAGCCAAATTTCATCATCCCTGGAGCAAAAAAATGAAAACAAACATGTGGCTACATGTGGGTATTATTTTTATTTCTTTTACACTACAAATGGAAAACATGAGCTGGAATATTGTTGCTATTTAATATGTGCATATCACAATTGGGGGGGGGGGGGGGGCTTGTTTGCAGTCATTTCATCCTGTTTTGAAAGTTTAAACAATTTTTCCTTGGTGTCGGGATATAGACACTATGGGGGGAATTTACTTAACCACTTAAGCCCCGGAAGATTTTACCCTGACCAGAGGGTTTTTTGCGATTTTTTACTGCGTGACTTTAACTGACAATTGCGCCGTCGTGCGACGCTGTACCTAAACAAATTTGACATCCTTTTTTTCCCACAAACAGAGCTTTCTTTAGGTGGTATTTGATCACCTGTGCGATTTTTTGATCATGCGCTATAAACAAAAAAAGAGCGACAATTTTGCAAAAATAACAATATTTTTCACATTTTTGTTATATGAAATTCCCCCCCAAAAAAATGTAAAAATCAAAATTTTTTAACATTTTCGGCCAATTTGTTTTATGCTACATAAGTTTGGTAAAAAAAAATCGCAAAAAGCGTATTTTGATTGGTTTGCGCAAAAGTTTACTAACAAAGGCAAAGATTTTTGTCATTTTTGGTGTTTTTTTTTTAACGAGTAATGGTGGCGATCTGCGATTTTTTTTTTTTTTTTTTGCGGGACTGCGACATTGCGGCGGACATATCGGACCCTTGACTGAAATTTTTGACACTTTTGGGGTTACCAGTGACATTACTGCAGTAATCAGTGCTATACATATGCACTGTTACTGTAAAAATGACACTGGCAGGGAAGGGGTTAACTGTATTGGAGAGGGAGGGGTTAAGTGTGTCCTAGGGGCGTGTTTCTAACTGTGATGGGACATGGCTACTAGTGTAAAAACAGAGATCAACGGTCCTACATAGTAGAACCGTCTGATCTCCATTTTTACACAGGGGAGAATGACAGGCGGCTTGTTTACATAAGCCGCCTGCCTTTCTCCCTTCCTGGCGAACGATCGCGAGTCACACGCACTGACTTGTCAGTGAACGAGCCGGTGACAGGCTAGTGACGTACCGGTACGTCACTTTGCCTGGCCAGGGCTGACCGCCACAGTATATGTACTTGCGGCGGTTGGCAAGTGGTTAAAGGGGTGCACTCAAAATCTGATGCAGCTGTGCATGGTAGCCAATAAGCTTCTAACGTCAGCTTGTTCAATTAAGCTTTGGCAATAATACCTGGAAGATGTTTGGTTTTGATGAAAACTTTGACTGATTTTGCACTCTCCAGCTTTAGTAAATATATCAATTTTGTTTTTTTTACTGTAATAAAAGAAGATTTTACACTACCAGCGCCCTCCTGCTTTCCCTTTATATGTTCTCTGAGGAAAAATAAAAGTTGTTTCATATTATGTTAGGGACAATATATGAGGTTGACCCTGTGGAGTCTGAAAAGAGTTGATAGTTGTTGTTGAAGCCTTTTGGAATATTTGCTCTGGTGAGTGAATAGTGAGACAGGTGGTAGACTCAGGCTATGGTGAAGATCACTGAGGAGGATCTGGACGCACTTTTGCCTTTTGTGTGTTTCCCACTATATATTGCACGATATTGCACTGAACAACCCATGTATAAGAATTACAAGATATGGACATTGAAGGATTATATTTATTGCTTGATCTGGATTGTTTTGCACTAATGAAATTGTAGATTTTGCATATTTTTATTTTCTAGTTTATTAGTTTTGAACTTTGCGCATTGTATATTTATTGTTGTATTTTTTGTATTTTTTTGAGCATTTTTGAATAGCAGCACAATCACACACATTGGTTCGAGTTTTACAAACACTTGTGTTTTTTTTTTTGTTTTTTTTTTGAGACTGCAGCTGCGGGTTGTGAAAACCTTTTTATGGTTTAAGAACCAATTTTTATTTAATATAATTATTAGTATACAGGATTTATATAGCACCAACAGATTGCGCACTGCTTTACAAAATAAAGGCAGACATTATAGTTACAATACAATTTGGTACAAGAGGAATCAGAGGGCAGTATTTGTATGCAATAATTCATACAAAGCTAACCCAGACGTTGATTTACTAAAATTGGGGAGTGCAAAATCTGGAGCAGCTGTACATGTTAGCCATCCAGTTTCTAACTGCAGCTTGTTTAATCAGGCTTTGACAAAACAAAAACAAAAAAACTTGAAGCTAAGAGCCCATTCACATTAGCGCGGCTTGTCAGCCTGACAAGTCGCGCTCTCTCGCGGTCCATTGACCGCTACAGGACCCGTTCTAATAGGAGCGACACAAGTCGCTCCGACTTAGAAAAAGGGTCCTGTACTATTTCGGGGGGCGACCTCGGAGCGACTTGCATAGACTTCCATTATGTGAAGTCCCTGCAAGTCGCTCAGAAGTCGTGGTGCACTGTAATGCACAAGTCGCCCCCGAAGTAGTAAGGAGTCGTGTCGCGCTAATGTGAATCTGCTCTTATTGGTTTCTTTTCAGATTTGCACCAGATTTTGCACTCTCCTGGTTTAGTACATCAACCCCACTGTTTCATATTCTTCCAAAACCAAGCTAATCTCTTTGTGTTTAATGGCAGTATTATGTATACAGCCAAATTCCATCATACCTGGAGCAAGAAAAATGAAAACAAACATGTGACTACATGTGGGCAATATTTTTGTTTCTTTTACGTTATAAATGGAAAACGAGAGCTGGGATATTGCTGATTGTGCATATCACAATCAATAGATCCTACCTTAAAGGGAATAAAAGAGAATTGGGGTCAAGAAGATGAATTTTCTGTCCAAGAAACTGACAGTTGGGAGCTATTATTAACACCTATGTTTCTATATTTGTAATACGATTATATATACAGTAATTATATGTATGTGTGTATGTGTGCTGGAGTGTTGCTGTTTTTTTCTGTTTTGCTGCTGATGATTGTAAACGGCTAATCAGCTCTTCTTACATGTGATGTGTGGGGTCTTTCTTTGCTGTTCCTAGCCAGCTTTCTCCTACTGCATTAGAACTGCAGAAAGCTAGTGGAGTGCAGAGACAAATCGTAAACGTGCGGCCTTCTCTGCAACACCTCCCTGCCTGCAGTATCCATAGGTTGCAGATATCAGAATGAGAATAGTGTACATTTAAAGTGTACTTATTATACTTTTGCAGTCAATTTGTGTTGCTATTCACAGCATGCCAAACAAAAAAATTGTAAAACATTTCTTACGTTTTTAGATGTTTCTCTGAAGAAGGCTTAATGGTTGTCTGCAAGGAATACTATAAAATGTCAGTTATTCTATCCTAAGGACAGGCTTAGGCTGGCCATACATGGTTCAATTATTGGCCAGTTGGCCTGCCAGATTCTATATGCTATAATTGCTAGCAATAATCACTGTCTTATTCCGGCGGTGATGGCTTCCTCTGCCCTCCTGTCAGGCGAAGACATTGGGCCGACAGGAGGGATTGCTCTGTCAGCTCTGTCTTTGCTGATGGGGGAATCGTGCAAATTTCTTTCCTGCAACCCGTGGCTGCAAGAGAGCAATTTGCACCGTCTATGGCCAGCCTAAGTCTCCTCTCAATGCCATACAGTGGAGAAGCCAAGCTTTAAAGAATTCCAGGAATGGTATAGTTTAACATATTTACATCTATCTAGCTTGGACCAATGTAATTCGGTATATATCATACCTGGTTGATGCCCCTGGAAGCTGTAAATCAATGAAGTAGACACCGCTACTCCAATAATCTCCACCGGTCTCGTGCTCAGCAGCCAGTCTGATGCATTGTGAACACAGGTGGTCGGCTGCTTAACATGGGCACCATTCATAGCATACTTTGTATTTCCTGAATGAATGCAAGCGTTCCCTGATTGGATGAGGTGGAGAGGAAGGGCAGTAATGTTGCACTCTCCAACTTGTCCAATCAGAGAATGCTTTGCATTTATACTGAAAATACCAAGCAATCTCTGAATGGCACCTGTGTTGAGCTGCCTACCTCCTGTATTCAAATTGCAGCAGGGCAGCCACCCAGCACAAGACCTGACAGCTAGTGGAGATCAGTGGAGTAGTAGTGTCTACTGCAGTGATTTCCTTCTTCTAGGGTCAACGGCCAAGGTAGAGTATAAACTGTACATTGTTACATTAATCCAAACTGGACCAATGTAACTATGTAAAAAATATACATTCCTAGAATTTGTCTTTGTCCCTTTGTTAGGACTGGCAGTGTTCAAAATTAGTTTACAACTGATAATTATCTGCCTGTCCAGGACAGTTAGGGTTAATTGTAGCAAAAAAAACTGCCCAGCCCCCTCATAAACAAAGAGAACTTTTAATTTTACAGTCCTGGTTTTAGCAGAAAAAAAGGCATCTAAAAAAGCAAACTGCAATCTTTTTAACCACTTAGGGACCGGAAGGTTTTACTTCCTTAACTGACAGTTGTGCGGTTGTGCTACGCTGTACCCAGGTAAAATTGATGTCCTTTTTTTTTTTTTTTTTTTTTTACTACAAATGGAACTTTCTTTTGGTGGTATTTGATCACCTCTGCGGTTTTTATTTTTTGCGCTATAAACAAAAAAAGAGAGATAATTCTGAAAAAAAAAAACAAAATTAAATTTTTTCATCAATGTAGGCCAATATGTATTCTGCTACATATTTTTGGTTAAAAAAAATCCCAATAAGTGAATAATTGGTTTGCGCAAAAGGGTATTGCGTCTACAAACTAGGGTAAAGATTTATGTCATTTTTATTTATTTTATTTTTTACTAGTAATGACGGCAATCAGCATTCTTAGCGGGTCTGCGTCATTGCGCCGGACAGATCGGACACCTAACTGACACTTTTGGGGGGGATCAGTGAGATTACTACAGTAATCAGTGCTAAAAATATGCACTGTTACTGTACTAATGACACTGGCAGGGAAGGGGTTAACACCAGGGGCGATCAAAGAGTTAAATGTGTGCCTAGGGGATGCTTTCTAACTGTGTGGGTGATGTACTTACTGGATGAACACAGAGATCTGTGTTGCTAAATAGGAGGAACACAGGATCCCTGTGATCATCACTGACATAACAGTGGTGTGCCGTGTTTACTCCGGCAGACCGCCGTTCTGTCTCCATAGTGAGTGATCGTGGGTGCCCAGCAAACATCGCATCCACCAGACCCGCTTATTGGCTCCTCTGCTAGCCATTCGGTGCATGCACGCGCCCCCACTAACTGCTACATGAAGCGACGCACAGGTACGTTGTTTTGCGTATTAGATCTGACCTGCCGCAGTATAACTACTGTGGCTGGTCGGCAACTGGGTAAGTAATGCTATCTGAATGAGAACATGTAAAAAATATAAAGCTGGTTTTATCCCAATTTGGTTCCAAAAAATGGAAATACGCTTTGAGTGGAATTTTTAAAACTGTAGCAGACAGAATTTGGACTCCGGAGCAGCTGTACATGACAACCAATCAGCTTCAATCTTTAGCTTGGGAAGTTAAGCTTTGAAAATGAAAGATAGAAGTTGCTTGGTTACCAGGCATAGCTGCTCCCGATTCTGTCTGCTCCAGTTTGGATATATTCTGCACATTGTAGGTAATGTTTATCAGGCTTTGAAATTGAACATTCCTGGGAATCAGGGAAACCTGTCAACTTGTCTTTTGCAGGTAAGCTCAAGCAAAAGTATAAAAAGTAATTATCAGAAGAGACTGTCCTTTTTTATATGGTCTTGCTGCAGCAGAATAGTTGGGGGAGAGGGCACTTCTCCTGGGCACAGCTGACAGTTAAGGTCAGACCTGCAGACATTGTTTGCCCTTTGGAATTGCACTCCAGCATTGCCTCTTGTTGGAGCTGATGGCAAACTGTCCCCTTTAAGCACACAGGTCACATATACCTGAGGCCAACCCTGCAGACATCATACTGTCTTCAATACTACACTCCAGGTTTAGCTTTCTTAATAACCATTTTGTTTCCAAGCATTAATCATGTAACAAGGCTGGTGACAAAAGGAGTGAAGCGTGTAGAGTGTAATTATTCAGGTGTGCCTAGGCCAGCAGGAACTCTAAATTCTGCCCTGAGAACATGTGAGCATGAAAGCCTCTTCTCGCTAATCAACAGAGCATAATAATGCTTCCATTTGTGCAGGGAGGCCTGAAGAAAAAAGCAAGCAGAACTGAGCCCCTCCACAGCCAGCAATTGTGTTTTTTTTTTTTCTCAGCTATTCTTATTGCTGTCTCAGTGCTTATTATTTATTTGAGAACTAAGCAACAGTGCAACATCTAGTTACCTATACTTCAGTATGCCTCGCTGGTGTTATTCCTGCTCCAGCCTTACACAACATAACCATTCAGTTCAATTTGACAAATCCTGACTATACCATGAATGCAGCTTATTGCATTTGTTAAATCTACCGTGAATGTGGTATTTGTCATACAGATAGTGACATATTGATCAGTACTTTAGACAACCGGTATAGATGCTGTCAGCTTCCAACAAAGTGCAGAGCATAACGCAAAGCTTGGGCCGCCCATAAACCAACTGTGAATAGATAACATTTGAGAGTGCTATTGTTTTACCCTTTGTTTTTATAATTCCCCTTATGTCCAACCAAACTCCTCTTGCCAATCCTATTTACCATTGGGATAATCCTCTCACAAAAGAACCTTCTAGGAATCGAAAAAAAGCGTTGAGAAGCAGAGTATGAGATCACAATTGTCACTGGAATGTATTAATGTGCAGAATGCACAGTCTACGGCACATGGTAGATACATACATAAAGGTAAATACCCCAAAGGCTTGGGCTTTTGAAAATCAACTAAAGGATAGTTATAGTTAAATTGATTATACTACCAGTGTAAATCATGATTGGAAAGGAAAGAAGATAAATATCAAACAGCAAGAAATTCTTAAGATGGCTGTACACTTTAGATAGAGCTTGTACCACTGGGCTACTGCAATATTGGTCTATAGTGGTTTATATTTGTTAAATATGTTAAGGGGATCAGAAGAGATATAGCAAGAAGCTTATATAACAATGAACCTTAAGTGCCGGTTCACATCTGTGCAGAGCATTTTTGGTGTATGGCGTTTTAGGTGCATTTTACATCCGTTTGAGGTGCACTACCATTGAACTCTATTGAAAATGCGCTTTGAAGAAAGAACATCAGAAATGCAGCATGCAGGAATTTTTTTTTTCAACACACTGCGCCTAAAATACTCATAAAATGCACAGGTGTGAATGTTACTTAAAGAGCAAACGGGGTTGACAAAATAAAAAGGTTAGAACTGGTGGTTATCATGGCAATTTGATAGAACAGATTTTTGGTTTGTGGAAATTGAAAATCAATAAAGATATAAAATGGTGGCTTGCATCAACTGCAAGAAGATATAAAGTGCCCCGATCACTAAAATCAAATCAATTTGAACAAAATTGGCATAAATTTTTCTGTACTTTATCTTTTAATTAACTGTTGAAACTGTCAACCTATTGCACAAATTTGACCTTACAATAAAACAAAATTTTTGGGGGAGTGGCCTGGCCGCAGGAGAAGATGGCCGCTTAACTCCTAAGCTCTGCTCCTCCACGTTGTAATCCAGCTTCTCCAGCCCTCTCATCGCCACCATCCGCCTTCTGGATTGGAGGGAAACACCCTGGGCACTCAACAGGGTATGTCCCGCAAGAGATCCCAGGCTAAGGGATCACGCGGGTTCGACTTCTATATGTGGCCTGCACAGCATCATACTTGCCAAGATGGCGCCGACCAACACAGAGGAGACCCGGAACGGCCACCTGATCAAGCTGCGCCAGCTGAATCTTCCTCCATCCACATGGAGGACACAGCAGATCACCCAAGTGAGCCAGGAGAGAGAGATATAAGAGGATGGTTGAATCCCCAGACCTATCTCCTACTAAACAGCAAAAATCATTATGACACTGGGATCTCTAGTCCCACAGCAGATTCACAACCCTCACTGACTGACTGCATACCCCACCACTGAAAACCCAGCATCAGAACACTCTCTTAAGGCCATGCTCCTTTCATTGCAAACTGAGCCGCAACGTGATCTCAGAGCCTCTATTAACAACATGCAGGATAAAATCACATGCTTAGGAGAACACACTGACCATATCGAACAACACCTCTATAATGCCACTACAGCACATAATGCCATGGTGGACATGCAAGATGACCAAGCGGCAACTTTACACGTTCCGTCTAAAGATTGGGAGGACTGATCTAGGCGGAACAACATTAAAATCAGAGGGGTTCCTGAATCCCTCGCACCCTCTAAAATCGTGCCCTTCTGCAACGTCTTTTCTGCAAACCGATTCCATCACTATCTACTAATGACATGCTTATAGACTGTGTGCACAGGATCTATAAACCGTAACACCTACCAGCTTCTCTTCCCTGAGATATCCTAGCAAGTGTCCATTTTTTTCATACCAAGGACAATATAATGCGAGCGGCGAGATCCCTATGAACTCTCCTGGAACCTTTCGCCAAAATATCACTGTTCAATGACATCTCAGCTGCCACCTCACAAGCACGTAAATACTTTGCTCCAGTTACCTCTTCTCACTGAGAATAAAATTTACCTACTGTTGGGGTTACCCCACTAAGCTGCTGGTAACATACCAAAATCAACAGATCTCCATATTGACCCTCAAAGATGTAATCAATCACATACCTCCACCAACACCAAATCTGAAATCCTCCTCCAAAATCTTACTCCAAGGAACCATGTGCCCCACCGTGATTTCAGCATGCCGTACTACCTACCCCTCCTCGCTGAGGAGGCATCTACTTCAGGCTGGATATGATCCTTGCATTTTGTAATAAGAAGTGGAGGAGCGGAGACATTGTTGACCCTCCCTTCACGCTCCAGTGTTGTGTGCCAAACACACCTTTTTTGTTCCATATTAATGATCACTAGTTCTCTGTTATATTAGCACTGTTTGAGTTTCTTTCTTGAACTGATCTGCATCTGAAGCTACATTGTTCATGTGTACCTGTGTGGAGACTTTTGTGATCCAGAGGTCTCCAACCAGTTCCCATTTACTACATTATCGAAATTCATAGTGTCCCCTTAGTATCCTTCTTTCTCCACTCTTTTCTTTTTTTTTCTCTTCTTTTCCTTTTTCTTTTGCCCCATCCTGTCTCCTAGCATTCAAGGTGAGGGACTTCTCTGATCAGGGCCGTATCAATATCTTCACCCTTAACACAATATGTCCCTCAAAATTGTCTCCTTAAATGCCAAAGGCCTCAACAGCCCCTTTAAACGCTTTCTTCCATGACGAGAAGCTATCGCCAAGAGTCCAAGAGACACATTTCTCAGAAAGCAAACCACCTCAATGCTCACAAACTATTCCCACACCACTTCCATGCACAAGCTGATAAAAAAACCAGAGGGGTCATGATAACAGTTTGTTTCTCAGTATCCTTACTCAGTCATGTTGAGCAGGACCCCTCTGGCAGATTCCTAGTTTTGGCAACCTCAGTCAACAACCACCCCTTCACCATTGTTAACATATACGCTCCCAATTCTCACCAGTCACCTTTTTTATAAGTTCTTATTAAGTAAATTACAGCATTACCCAAGAGACAAAATAGTAATATGCGGTGAATTCAATGAGGTGATACATCCCTAGATTGCTTCTTCGAGCCCTAAGCTCAAACAAAACACAGCCCTCTCATCTCTGATATCCATTGAGGATATCAGAGATTGAGGACTTATATGATCCCTGGAGATGTGTCCACAGCATTGAAAGGGACTATTCCTTCTATTCGCATACTCAAAAATCCTATTCTAGGATAGATCTCTTCCGAACCTCCAAGTTTTTTCTGCAAAAAATCAAAACGTCCACAATTGGGATCATTACATGGTCCGACCACGCACCAGTTTCGATCACTATTGCTACTTCCGCTTCTGCTCCCCAACATACTATGTGGCGATTACATTTCTCACATCTCACCTTGGAAAATGGGGAACAGATCTGTTCAAAAAAATTAGGCTTTTTTTACCTCTAACATAGGCTCTGTTTCCAACCCAACAACACTATAGAATGCACATAAGTCCTTCAAAAAAGGCCATGACTTCTACCTCAGGTGCCTCCGCCTTACCTGGCACTCAGGGGAACAAGGCGGGTAAGTTCTTAGCACAACAATACAAACATAGAGCTGCCCAGGCCAAAGTTCCATTTCTCATAGACTAACGGACAAAAACTAACAAACCCGAAGGACATTGCTGACTGCTTCAGCTCCTTCTATTCCGAACTCTATAACTTAAAACTCTCCCCTACTGAACCCCAACCTACTCCTCAGCAAATACAACATAGTCTGTCCTCTCTCCAGCTTCCCTCTATAACCCTGGCAGAATTACATTACCTCTCCCAACCTTTCACACATCACAAGATCATCACAGCTATCAAGTCTCCCATCCCACAAAGCACCAGGCCCAGACTGCTTTATCAACGGATATTATAAGACATACATGGACCAAATAGTACCCCATCTCTGTAACACCTTCAATACATTTTTAAAAACAAAAGATTCCTTGAGAATCTCTAGAAGCTATTATAACGACCATCCACAAACCAGGCAAACCCTCTCATGACCCTGCCAGCTATTGTCCTATATCTCTCTTAAATACTGATCTTAAACTTTATGCTAAACTACTAGCCACCTGCCTAGCAATGTATATGATCAGGTTGACTTTATACCCCATAGACAGGCCTCTGATGGAACACGCTGGTTCATAGACCTAATACAATGGGCAGAGCACCACCAAACGCCTTCTCTGCATATCTCCCTGGATGCAGAGAAGGCATTTGATAGGGTTCATTGGAGATATTTGGAATATTTGCTTCAGAAATTTGTCATCAATGGCCTTTTCCCTCATACTATACTAGGTCTATACTCCACCCCCAGCGGAAAAGTTTTAGCATCCGGTTTATTATATACTCCCTTCCCCATAACCAAAGGGACTCATCAGGGATGCCCACTATCACGTCAAATTTTTGCGCTTGTGATAGAACCCCTGGCCCAAACTATTCATCCACATACCCTTATCACAGCATTGAAAGTTGGCTAAGAATCCCACAAAAGTGGCTTATATGCCGACAATATAATCATATGTCTCACAGACCCCCTATATTCTCTTCCTCCACTTTGCGACCTGCTAGAACACTTTGCACACTTGTCTATGTATAAATTGAATAAATCTAAAACTGCTATGCTGGGAGTTTCCCTCCCCTCATATCTTAAAACTACTGTCACTTATCCCCCTTTTCCTGGGCCTCCAGCTTGTCTATGACATACTTGGGCATCCACCTAACCTCTCCTTCTACTATGCTGTTTTGGTCCAATTCACTATGTTAGAAACTTCAATATATATATCTAAAACACTCCTTACAGTTAAGGCCTCCTGGGCAGGATTTGTAGCCCTGATCAAAATGTTCCTCTTGCCACATATATTGTATTTCTTTAGGAACTCTCCAAACTACAACGTCTCCTCAATTAGTTCATATGGGCAGCACACAAACCTTGCATCAACTCCTCATCGCTCAGTATCCCAAAAACATATGCCGGATTTGGAGTCCCTAATCTCAAATGGTACTTTAAAGCAAAAATCTTAGACCAAGTGAAAATGTGGTGGATGTCGGATCTCACATTTACACTGGGTCCAAATTGAAGCTTCAGCTCTTACGCAACACCCTTCCTCACCTCTAGCGGCTACCTTGTTGGGATAACACCCTCCTCGTTCCTTTCTTCCAATTTTCAATACTACAATATCAACGTGGAAAGCTATACATCAAACTTCCTCAGGACTTCACAACCAGACCTTTCTCCAACTACCACTCCTAGCATTGCAACTTTTATCTCCCAGACCTCCCTCTACAACATTGGGTGTCGGCTGGGCTCCAAAAATTGAGCGACCTTTAAAACCAAACCCAGCTTTATTCCTTCCAACAAAATTCGGGCAGCTATGGTATTCCTAAAAATAACTTCTTCATATACCTAAGAATTTGTCACATCCTTTTGAACATACCGATCACTATCAATACCCTAACCAAAGATGTATTGTCCTTTTTCAACTTATCCTCAAACAAGATTCATGGGATATCACATATTTACGGCCTACTCTCAAAGCCCTAACAATATGAGAAATCTCTGGCTATGGCTCAGTTGGAAAACATCCTACAAATACAGGTTTCCCCTCTCTTCTGTCATTGAGCCAATTGCACTTCTTCTGGGAAACACTAATAAAAATTCTGTACTCTAGGTATTACACCCCTGTAAAGTTAGCCCGCGTATTTCCAACTCAATCCCGGAAATGTTGGAGAAACTATTTTTATAGATGGTCATCTTTTTAACATCTGGTTGGAATGTCCCTACATTAACTCATTCTGGAGAAGAATTTCCACCCTTTTACAAGATGTTACCAATTTTTCCTTTTGCACTTACCCCACAAATGGCTCTCTTCAGACAAGGCCTTTTAATTTGGCCCTCAAAATTTCACTCCATAATCACACACATACTGATATCTGCGGGACTTTCCATTGCCGGCTGTGGAAACAAACGCACACACCCACCCACCTTAAGTATGACCAATAACATCCTCAATGAACACCTAGGCATGGAATATCTCTTCGCCATTTGAAAATTGTCAAATTTCAGAACCAATGGCAGTACTGGCTTCTGGACCCCAGAGCCGACTCCTCCCCTAAACTACTTCTATTTCACATAATATAACAAACGCCCCACTTTCGGAAAAACACAACTTATAACTCCCCCTGGAACGAATAGTGCCCTTCAGGAAAATGCTCCCTATGCCACATCATTCCGATTTACACCCTTTAACATCACCTCCACTCCCCCCTCCTCTCTCTCCTCCTCCCCACTCTTCCCTAAGATACCACCTGTGTCCACACTATTCTAAATTGCTGACCATTTCCTCATATACTCAATATCTACATGTTAACCACATATGCTCTTCCTTTTGTTTTTACATGTATGTTTTATTATAACACATGTTGCAGTATGAAGTGGGCCTTCCTCTCTTCATTTATCTTTTTATCCCTGTGTCAAGTGCTCAACTTTCACTCATAATACTCAATAAAGATGATTGAAAATAAAACAATATTTTGGTGGTTGGCGGAACCTTTGGGTAATAGATTGCTTTGTTTCTGGATATTACAATTTGGTGAATGCAAAGAGGTTGAAAAGGACTAAATATTGCCATGTATATGGCCAGTTTAAGGCTACATGGGCAATGTGTAATCTAGGAGGTTGAAATATGGCCTAATGCAAATATTCAGATATTCAAATATTCTGATTCTAATATTCTGATACTTGATACAGTAGTTTAGTAGTTGTTAGGCAGTTAAGTAATTGTGTGACTATGGGTAGTTGTGTGACTATGGAAGATCAACTACTCAAATATGCTATTTACAATGGTTTATGTAATTGCTCACAACAAAATTAAAACTGAACTTCAACTAATACTTTAAAATCATTTACAAGCAAATTGTTGTTTTTTTTCCATTTGGCATAAAGATTTACATAAGTAAATAAATAAATAAAAGCTGATCATTTTTAGCAACCCTGCTAGTGTTAAATGGTTCGTCCCATTCCTGTAACAGCAAGAGAGCTTTTCTTTTGAAAAACAGATTTACTGGCTAGATCACCAGATAAAAATAGAAGAAAGCCTAAAAAAGGAAACTAATGCAGCTATCACATTTAGGAATTCGTAAGCTGCAATATAAAAATATTTGCTTTTTGGTTTATTACAGCTTTAAGTAACTTTATTAAAAGCCTACATAGCAACCCTTGGATTTGTCAAAAAGGCTGCTATTTCTGAAAATGTTAGTGGGAAAGCTTGATCTGCTGTGCGCTACCTTAGTCTCCATCAGAACCATGTTATTTAAAGCTAAACTCCAGGCTCCCCTTAACGCCCACCCCCTTTAAGCTAATTACTAATAAAAATAATGTATGCCTGGAGATGGTATTTAATAGCACGTTCACTGCAGCCCCTTTCTATTCCCTGTAGTAGGTGTAGTAGGTGGGTGTAGCTAGAATATCAGGTGCAAAGAATTCATCACAGGAGGCTACAAAAGCTATACGAAGTCCATCCATGGTTCAACCTTCCTGCATCTGTAGACTGACTCTTTATACTTTATTAAATCATTTCCAGATAATTGAATATATCAGTCTCTTGATACAATATAATACATGCTAATATTTAGGTAACATGAAACTAGCAATACCTAAATGAATAGCACTTCATATTCAAGCACATCTGTATTTAGCCTAACACATCCATATTGTTAATTACTTTATTTTTATTTATATCTTAATATAGCTGAAATCCCTTTTCTGAGGAGGAGGATGCTGGAACAGCAGTGTAGAAAAATAATTGATGGGAAACTATTTTCTGCATTCATATTAGAAGCTGTTCTAGTGTAAAATTAATATTCAAGCTTTTTTTACTGAGCAAAGTGCTAGGCAGCTGCGCTTCATATTTCATTACCTTGGTAATATCCTCTGGTATTCAAGTTAAAATATGTAACCAGATTAATAAATGTACATAATGTACTGTGTTTTATCTGGATATCTGTTTTGCTTTCAAGTATGTGCTTCCGAAATAGAACTGTATTTTTTTATGGTTTACATATTTGTTCTTTTAAACATGATTCCTAGTTTTATCTTTTTCTACTGCTTTCATTTACACATATAGACATAACCAGGGGAATGCAGGTTTAGGCTAGATTTGCTAATATCCAGCCAGCCATCTATGGATGCCAAAAGGCAGAGGACAGACACTTGTAGGCTTTATACATCAGCTAGGTGCGTTGGGTAGACCCCCCCTGTGTTTGGAGTCCACACGTATGGTTGCTAGGTTAGATGAATGACTAGTCAATGCTTTGTGAGAATGAATTCTATATTTTCCTATTTATGTGGAATAATCAAGTCTTTATTCTCTGAAGGAGCAGCCTTAACCTTGAAAAATCTCTGAAAATACTGTGTAATTGTGCCAGCAAATGCTAGCAATCAAGAACCTAATATTTGACAAATATATGTAATAATGCTTTGATGTGGTGATATATATTTAGATCACAAAGGCACAATTATATGTGTATGATGGACAATCACGTCATAGCTAACCAAAAAAGGGACATTTATTTTTAAATGTTTTACACATTTTTTAATTGTTTTTGGACAATAATAGATGAAATGGCACCAAGGTTATCTATCTATCTATCTATCTATCTATCTATCTATCTATCTATCTATCTATCTATCTATCTATCTATCTATCTATCTATCTATCTATCTATCTATCTATCTATCTATCTATCTATCTATCTATCTATCTATCTATCTATCTATCTATCTATCTATCTATCTATCTATCTATCTCTCTCTCTCTCTCTCTATCTCTCTATCTCTCTCTCTATCTATCTATCTCTATCTCTGTGGGTATGTGTTTTTGTTTTCTGTTTTTCTGTATTAGGCTAAGTTTAGACTTCTGTCCAAACCACCACATCTGTTTTAACATTTTAATCCCCTATGTGCAACAGGTCCCATTTGACGCGTCTTTACGGCACTTCTTCATTAACCTGAATGGATAGCAAGCTAGCTGAGCAATAGTTGCATCTAAACACCCCCATCTGCTTCCTGTGCAACTTACAGGGGGGGGGGGAGCTTTTTTTAATATTACAATCTTTTTATTAATGCTGTGATGCATTAATTCCCCACAGTGGGGAGCAATAAAACTTTGATACCCCAAATTTCACCGTATTACAGAATAATATGGTAAGTAATTCCATTCACTGTCAGAATCTAGACAACAATGAGATTCAAGTTGGCAATGTAGCATAAGGACAATATTAAGAAAATACATATTTTCTCAATAAAGCAAATTTCAAGAACCAAGCAGTGTATAGTCTATCCTTATTTTCTTCATGATAGGAGTTTGTGCTCAAGTGTTGCAACAATTGAAAGGTAAATTGAATGGTCACCAATATCAAGGACTTTTTAAAAGGATCATCTTGTTTACTTTCTATAGCATGCCTCATGATAGTTGACAATTATTTTTCAAAATGTATAGTTTTGTGAAAATACACACAAAACCATTATTGACACACAAAACCCAATATATTCTCCAATTCTATATATGATAAAACTGTATCATGTTAAAATGACAAATATGTGTATATTTAAATTTGTGAAAAACAGTGAAAGGAAGCTGGGGGGCATAAAGGTAAATAAAAAGTTTACTCAAAACAATGTCCCTAAAATTATTCCTAAACCTCTAATGGGTATAGTGCAGGGGTTTTATGAATACCTCTGTGCCCGTCTTCGGTGGGGGGTTTGGGTCCCACAACTGCAAATCTAAATAAGCCCTTGGTCTGTATTTTCTTCTCCGGTTTTATATTGTAAAATATATTTGGATGTGGGCCAGTGATCGAGGAAGGTCACATTTATGAGGGTAAGGTAAGACATGTAAACCATTTCTACATTGTAAGCCCTAACGAGCAGGGCCCTCTAATTCCTCCTGTATTGAATTGTATTGTCTTCCCTCATATTGTAAAGAGCTGTGCAAACTGTTGGCACTATATTAATCCTGTATTATAATAATAATAATAATAATAATAATAATAATAATAATAATAATAATAATAATAATTTTCAAACAGTCCTTTAAACCATTAGGACTGAATATATGTGTTTCTGCAGCAGTTAGTCACATCCATTGTCTTCCAAAAAATATGAGTGATATGTTTTATCTATATATCCGATTTTGCAGACTGGTTTCTGCAGTGACGTTGAAGTCAAAGCATACGTTAAGAAATTCTTCAGTATGTAATTCTAGTCAGATACAGTATCTGTAGTTACCTGCACATATGTCCCAGACTACAGTGACATTAGGGCTACTTAAAGCTGGACATATATACTGGAAAAGATTGATCACCTCCCAAATAATATCTTCTTGAGTGGAAATGCACAATACCTATTCATGTTTGGTGATATCGCTAAGGAGGAGCACACAGGCAATTTTTAATATCTCAATTACGTCACTAAAAGAATAGTGATCAGTCGTTACACAGATAGAAACGGAAAGCTCCATCTGTAGGTTATACAAATAGCCCATAGTAGCAATTAATTGCACATGACACACAATGCTCCTAATTTGTGCAATTTATTGTTACTACATTCTATTTGTGTATCTTATATCATAGGACACCATGTGTTTTTAGCAATACTTAGGATACATCAGGATTATTTTCGGTGTCAAGTGATCTATTCCAACTATTGATGTTCTGTTTTCTGTCTTGATTGATTGCTAAAGTAAAATTTGTTACCGTTTTCTATCTTTTTTTTCTTTTTGAATGGTTGATGTAGGTTTTAATAATGAGAGGCAGGGCATGAGGTAGGCAGATGAGGTAAATGACCGTGACCAATAGCTGGGAATCAATGTTTTCCATTTATTGGCTAGCTAAACATAAATGTAATGGAATTAAAAAGTATTGAAGCCGGAGATATCCCAGCAACTAGCATTTAAAAAGGATTTTTAGGAATAACAGCTTCCATTTTTATTTCATTACGTTTTCTAGAAAAAGGTGACATAGGTGTTAATATTTTTGCATTCTTTCCCATAATAAAAAAAAAAAAAACAGCTCTGCTGCCTCTTTAATATTTACATGTTGCCCTACAAATTGCATTAAAAGATAGACACTGGAAGATTTTAGCCGCTGAATCATAAAGTAAACAACCTTGGTTTTCCAAATCTTGAAAAGTTTTCTTTCAGACAAAATAATTTGAAGAGCTTAATTTATGAGCCTGAGGCTTGCTATTGCTTGCATTTAGCTCTTTAAAGCCGGCACCATATGGCTCACAAACTAAGTAGTTGTGCTGGCATTATCTGATCCTCTTATGTACTATGAGTTTGCACAAACAACATTGGGTAAAGCGATTATGGGTTATATTTTAGTGTTTAAAACACACTGAAGTCTACATGTCTCTTTGCTAATCTTCGTACGTACAGAAAGACACACTAATATATAAAAATAGCACAAAGAAATGTGCCAACATTTCTGATTTACTTGTTATTGTTTACTTGTTTACCAAATCGTGTTAATATCAAAATACGCAATGTGCAGCATCCCGTAGCAATAAAAATTAAAACTGAATTTATTGTGATATCTTAACTGCACATGATTTTTCTTTTTCTCTGTTATGGAAATAAATAACTCAAAAGCCAGCCATTCTTTTTTTTGTGACATCCCAAATTCTTGGCCTCTATGTAATAAATCAACAAATGCTACAGATCTCAGTAACCAATCATAAATTACTTTGCCGTTTGTAAAACATATGTGCAAACCACTGTTCTGGTGGCCTATCAATTTGATGAAAGCTGCAGGGCTGTATATTGTCATGGCACAGAGTTGCAGGTGGATTTCTATCACTGGAGTCTGTAGGTACCCAACCTTTGGCACTCAATGTATCGTCCAACTGGTATGATCACATTTTACTTATTATCTTTCTCCATTCAACCCCAAATCCAGTTATTGTTAAAAGCCTGTAGACCTCAACTCTGTAATATCTCTAAAATGTGCCTCTCCCTCTTAGGCCTACCTCCATATAGGCTTCCCTTCAGTTTATCATGAATGCTGCTACCATCTACCTTACCAACTGCTTAGTTTCTGCCACCTCCCACTGCAAATCCTTCCACTGGCTTCCGAATGCCCAGCAAATTAAATTTAAAATACTAACAACATTCAAAGCCATTCACAACTCTGCTCAGAGCTACATCACTAATCTTGTCTCCAAATATCACCCAAGCTGTCATGACTCCCTACTCCTCTCTTCAGGGAAGCCTATCCTGCCTCCACCTAACAACTGCATTTGTAATTCTTCCATCAGCTCATCCCTCAGTTATCCTGTTGTGCCACTTGCCCCACCCGTTTACATTGTAAGCTCCTGTAAGCAGGGCCCTCTTAACCCTTTTGTATTTTATTGTATTGTAACTGTACTGTCTCCCTTTATATCGTAAAGCACTGCGCAAATTGTAGGTGCTAAATAAATCCTGAATAATATTAATAATTGGTAATATTAACCTGGCTTAAATTATTTCATTGTTATAACAAGATTATAAACAGTGTCTTACTGATGATAGCAACAAATGCATGGCTGATAACTATACAGGCCTACTTTGCTTTTTGGTAAAATCTTTACTGATTACAAGGTACACCAGTTGTCTCTGGTCTTTATGCCAAAAGCAGAATGAGCATGCTTTATGCCAGTAACTATTCACAGTCATTAAATGGAATCTCTAGTCATTTTATATTTCTTTTTAAATATATATGAAAGGAATTAGCTTAAAGAGAATATTAAAGGATTCAACTAAAGTCGCTGCCACTGATGGCTTATCTTTAAAAGTTCATGCTCCGGATCTGTCATTTTGATCCTGGCTTTGTTTTATGTTCAACAGAAGGACTGGACCATGCAGTCAATGAACAGTCCTAAAGCCCAAAACAAGTTAAAACTTTACTATTGTGTTTGATAGAGTTGGAAGGGTTAGAGCCTCAGACAGATTTTTATTGCTATCTGTAGTCCTTTTGAGGGTTTTTACCCTCACTTCCTATAATGACAGGAAGTGATGGGAATCTGTCGATCAGGGACAATATTCTGACAATTTTTTAGCTGTCTGTGCTTTTCTTGTGATGAAGATAACTCTTCTTCTTGTTTGTGAATCACAGGGACAGTAAGCCAAAAAAGAATCTCCCCACTGGACTGAATTTTGCATGCATTTTCGTAATTAATACATCAGAAATTGGACTGGAGGAAGTTGAAGGTTGCAGATTTTTATGAAGGAGATTTGGATAGACTGCACCTTGTTGCCAAGTACTGGGGTTTTGAGCTAAAAGTGTTACGTTGGATAGAGCAGGGAAGGGATAGATCTTACATTTTTATTGTCATCTGTGTTCCTATTGCAGAGATTTCCCCTTAAATTGGTTGTTAATCCACTGTAAGAACTTTAAATAATCATCCTTGTCTCCTAAGGAGAGGTGCTCCTGTGTCTGTGTTTTTTAAAAACAATGCAGTATATACCTCATTTCAGAGTGCCAATCGGCACTCACGTGGCTGGCTCTTTCTGAAATTAGGTATATACTGCATTTTTTTTTTAAATAAAACAGACACAGGAGCACCTATTGTTAGGAGACAGGGAGGATTATATATGATATGAAATGTTATTTCAGCAGCAAGAGGGGTGGGAGCGGGTCCTGACATAGGAACCCACAGGCAGGGATGGAGGGGGGAGAGGAGGACAGGAGAGCTGCGGCTGATGGAGGCATGTAAACTGACAACAGTGTCAGGGCTCAGCAGCCATGATAAACCATGGTCAGTTTTCAGAGGGGAGGGCATAGCCAGGCAGAATCAGCCAGGTATTTCAGGTGATGCAGGGGGCCAAATTACACAGCACAATTACTGTGCTGTATAAAATGCTTTAAGGGAACTGGATCCAATTTTTTTTTTTTTTTTGTGGTAATAACCACTTTAATTCTGTAAGAAAAGAAAGCAATAGTATCTTTCTGAAGCACAGACAAAAACACATTTTATTAGAGTGGGAATGGGGTACCAACTTCTTACAATGGCTGCGCCTTTCTGGCCTGGTGAAGACTTAAGCCAATTTCTTGCTCAAATGTCATTGGAACAGCAAGTGGGGGAAAATCCAAATGGATTATTTATTCTAATTGATATATCTGACATCAAAAACAAGACTGAACAGATTGGGTTGCGGGGTTTTATGCAGAAAGGTTGGACAGAGTGGAATAGGCAGATATGATGACATCATTCTCTGAAACATGCCTTTTGTCCTTTGGATCCTTTTTAAATATTTGTCTTCACAGTGATTTGCATACAGTTTATTGTCGGTCCCTGCCCTCAAGTAGTTTACATTCTAAGGTGCCTAACTCACGTTCATACATACACATTAGACAAATTAGACAGAGACATTTAACCTACCAGCAAGTCCTTGGAGTGTGGGAGTAAACTGGAGTTCCTGGAGGAAACCCACACAAGCATAAGGAAAATGTACAAACTCTAGACGGGTAGTGTCATGGTTGGGATTTGACCCAATGACCCTAGTGTTGTCAGACAGAAGTAATAGCCACTACATCACTGTACTGCCAAAATAATTACAAAAATGGTCTTGCCACCTAAGGGTAAATGTGGCACGCAGGGCCTGGCACCAAAAGGTTTTTCACTTGTGCACAAGGAGTTCTGGCTTCAATCTGGCTTTCATTTTTTACATATTTTTTCCAGGTCAGTGTCTCAAAGTACTGATTTACGACAGACAAGTAAGCAGCACTTTCTAAATTAGGTCACCAGTGGTCATTTTTAGCATTTTTCTTTAAGGTTTCCTTACACAAGGAATGTTAATCACATTTTTGGTTTGCAGAAGGACATAGTTCTGGCCAACTACAGAACAAAAAAAAAAATTGGGGTGTGTACGTCATATGTTTGCAGAATTAGCTAACCATGTGGTCTGGCAATTGAGAAAGTCAATAGAGTTCTGGGGTACATGACTAGAAAGCTCACCAGCAGAGGAAGGAGGTCCTAATTCTGTTATTTAGTTTGTTAGTTAGACTTCTATTAGAATACTGTGTCCAGTTTTGAAGACCCCACAAAGATATTGATAAAATAGAACAAATCCAGACACTGACAACAAAAATCGTGAATGTCTCATGCTACGTTCACATCTAGGCATTTTTGGGCGATTTTCTGCTCTAAGCCTCAGCTCAAATAATGCCCGACAAAACAATTCCCAATAATTTCAGTGGCCCCTGTTTACATCTGAGCGTTCTGTCGCCTTAAGGAAAATGCTTGTCGCTCAAAAAAGTACATATAACCTATTTTTTTGGCAGATTATAGGCATTTTTTTTTTTTATATTCATTAGTCACTTGTCAACCTAAAAACACCTGCACAAAAAAACGCTACAAAAACTCCCTAAAAAACGCCTGTAAAAATAGCAACGAGGATAAAACCTCTTCAGTGTACATATCTGTCTACTGTTTACATTAAAAGGTAAACCCATTTAAAAATACCTAATTCATAGGGCAAAGAATTTACAAAGCACTACAAATTGTTTTAATATAAAATGCTATCATTATAACTGACTCAAGATTTACTATCATATAGTAAAACTTTTCATCATTTTAGAATGGCTAAAAATATGTAAGTACACAGTCATGTCTACTTTTATTGAACCCTATATGCTGTTTTTACCTTAGATATACAGTACGTAACTAATATATATTTACTATTACTTCAACATGGAAAATAGGGTAGTTGGGACTGAAGTGCCTTTTTTTAGTGTCTACCTCTGCTAAAGTGCAATTGCTTGAACTTCTTTCAAATTGAAGTTTAGCTAAAATTTATTTTTTAAATTTTAAATTTATTATAATGAAGTATGTTGCAATCAGAGGAGTCTGGTGGAAATCTTCCAAGCAGGGATACTGGTCCTCTTCCTGTCTCTGAACGTCTGGAGGTTAACCCCTTGGCGACGGTGCCACCTGGTTTTTTAAGGGGTCAGATGCTGGCAGTCGGGTGGGGTTTTTGATCTTGTGACCACCGTGATTGTCTGTCACGGTGGTCACATGATCAGAAAGCTCCCAATCGCAATGTTTCCTTTTGGGTTTATTACTGCTTGAAGCTGTTGGGAAAAATGAACATAAAAATGCATTTTTTTTTTCATAATATTCACATTGCTATCCAATAAATTCCCAAGATATACATAATATTAATTGCTTTCAAGGCTAGAACCATTTAAGCTGCAAAATGCATGACTTTTGCCAATGTGTTTTTTTTTTCTCAATTGATACATTTTCTCAAATATATCAAGCACTATTTTTTCACGAATACTATTAGGCCCCGTTCACATTGCAGCGACCCGACTTTGCCGGGCGACCTCACAGGTCGCGGCGCGCTGATCGCCCCGCGACCTCGGAGCGGCCGGCACGGACTTCATAACATTGAAGTCTATGCAGGTCGCTCCGGGTCGCCCCAAAGAAGCTCCGGACCCTTTTTCTAAGTCGGAGCGACTTGTGTCGCTCCTATTAGAACAGGTCCATAGCTTCTGTATGGCAGGCGACCTACGGCGACCTGTGAGGTGACCAGGTCGCCTCACAGGTCGCCCCAGTGTGAACGGGGGCTTACACAGATTTATGTGCTGTCCTCCAAATTACACCAAGGGAAGTTGCTAAAGCCAACCTATACTCAAATGCAAAAACAAAGTATTAGAACAGTCTTGCTAAAATGCATAAATGAAGAGTAGTAGAAGGACAAACACTTTCTGGGAGAAAGGCCTTCTTCATGCTCTTCGTATGTTTAAAGGCCTAGGCACTTGGTCATATGATCTTTACTGAAGCAGGGGGAACTGGTAAAAAAAGCATTTTTTTTTAGTATTTTAGCCATTCTATTACTTTTTAATGATCCATGCCATTAAAGTGTTACTAAACCCAGAACCTCCAAATACTATATCTGCTCTCTCACAGTACACAGAACATGGAAATGCAATTGTTTTAGTAAATATAAACGGATAAATACCTTTTCTCATCAGCAGTATATAGCAGCCTTGTGACTTCTATCAGTTCCTAGTAAAGCTTGTAGGAGGAGTTTTCATTCTCCCCTGATCCCCAGTCTGGACCTGTCTGGACAGTGCTTATTGGCCCTGTGCTGAACACATGCACTCTCCCAAGAAAAGAAAAAAAAAACCTCAAAAACTCTAGCAATACACACCAAACTGAGCATGTGCAGCCTGTCCCCTGGCTTTGTAAATATCAGGTTATATTGTGGAGACTGTGAAAGAAGAGGATCAGAGAGATGTGATCAAACAGCCTTTATAATGCAAAGGATCAATCCCTTAGGTGGAGGGAAGTAAGAAAAAAAAACTAAAATAGTATGGTTGCATAAGTCTGCACACCCTTTAACTAATACTTTGTTGAAGCTCCTTTTGATTTTATTACAGCACGTCTTTTTGGGTATGAGTCTATCACCATAGCACATCTTGACTTCTTCTTTGCAAAAACACTCCATATCTGTCAGTTTGTGAGGACATCTCATGTGCACAGCCCTCTTCAGATCACCCCACAGATTTTCAATCAGATTCTGGCTGGGCCTTTCCAAAACTTGTATCCTCTTCTGGTGAAGCCATTCCTTTGTTGATTTGGATGTATGCTTTGGGTCATTGTCATGCTGAAAGATGAAGTTCCTCTTCATGTGTTTAGCTTTCTAGCAGAAGCCTGAAGGTTTTGTACAATATTGACTGGTATTTGGAACTGTTCAAAATTCCCTCTACCTTGACTAAGTCCCCTGTTGCAGCTAAAGAAAAACTGTCCCAAAGCATGATGCTGCCACCACCATGCTTCACTGTGGGTATGGTGTTCTTTTGGTAATGTGCAGTGTTTTTTTTTTGTGCCAAACATATCTTTTGGAATCATGCCCAAAAAAGTTCAACCTTGGTTTCATCAGACCACAACACGTTTTTCCACATGCTTTTAGGAAACTTCAGATGTGTTTTTGCAAATTTATCCAGGCTTGGATGTTTTTCTTCGTAAGAAAAGGCTTTCGTCTTGCTACTCTACCCCATAGCCCAGATATATGAAGAATACGGGAGATTGTTGTCACATGTACCACACATGAATCGGAAGGTATGTAGATTATTTCCTGCAGCCTCTGGTACAAGACACCCCTGCGTACTTAAAGGACACCACGCAGTGTATACAAGAGATGACACAAATGGAAGTGGATGGAGATGTGCTCCTTGTTACTGCGGACGTGTCATCCTTGTATACGATTATCCCACATGAGATGGGTTACGAGGCTGTGAGCACATTTTTGGAAACCAACTATGAGATACCGTTGAAACAAAAGGAGTTCATTCTGGATCTTTTAAGATTCGGGATGGAACACAATTATTTTTATCACGACGGTAACTTTTACCTCCAACGTACAGGTGTTGCCATGGGGGCCAAATTTGCCCCGAGTTTGGCAAATCTTTTTATGGCTTTATGGGAAGATCGGAATGTTTTTTCAAACAGAACAAAAGAACTTCTTTTTTGGAGGCGCTATATTGATGACACGTTACTTGTGTGGAGAGGAAATGAGATAACATTGAAGAAATTTATGGAAAGACTAAATTGCAATGACTGGGGAATTAGACTCACTTATGAGTCAAGCCCAATATCAGTCAATTTCTTGGATTTGGTCATTTCCAGAAAAGGGTCTGGTTTCATCACTAGATCCTATTTCAAACCCACAGATCGTAACGGTTTCATCATGATGGATAGCTGCCACCACCCGAACTGGTTGAAATCAGTACCTAAGAGCCAGTTTAAAAGAATAAGACGAAACTGTACACAGGATTCTGACTTTCAGGAACAGGCTTTAATACTTAAAGAAAGGTTTCTTGAAAAAGGCTATGATGCCGCAATCCTGGATAAAGAGATAAAAGAAGTAGGTATTCTTTCACAAGGAAAATTGATAACTCCCAAAGATCATAATATACCTACTAATAGTGGATCCAAATTTGAGTTCGCCTTTGTCACACAATTTTCAAACAACTATAGGTGGCTCAATCACACGTTTCGGAAACACTGGGGTATACTTCAGGGAGATAAAGTTCTGGGTCCCCATCTCCCTGAAAGACCCAACATGATTTATAGAAAAACAAGAAACCTCAAAGACATCATAGCCCCTAATCCAGTACAAAAACCTGTCGCCCCAAGAATTTTTCCTGACATGAAAGGGTATTTTCCCTGTAGAAACTGCAAGATTTGCAAAGGAGCAAAAACAAAAAGAACTTCTAAGTTCAGTTCCAGCAACACAGGGAAGGAATACCAAATCAAGGAATTTATCTCATGTCACACTAAAGGGGTAATATACCTCCTACAATGCGGGTGTGGTTTCCAGTATGTGGGACGCACTATTCGAACAGCCAGCATTCGCATTGGGGAGCATTTGTCAAATATAAAGACGGGTTTTATAGGACACAGTGTTTCTCTACATTTTAGCAAATGTCATAAAAAGAATCCCAAAAATCTGCAGATCACAGTGATTGAGAAATATGTACCCCATTGGAGGGGAAGTAACCTCAAGAGGTCAATATCCAGAAGGGAAACCTTCTGGATATATGAGCTTAGATGTTATCGACCTTTGGGGTTAAATGTAGAGTGGGACATCAATGCTCATATAAACAACAGCTAAAGTATTTTTTCTTTCCTTAATTCCAAAATGTCATCTTAACAACTATTTTGAAAAATATTTTTTTTAAAATTTTTTTTAAAGTTTTAGAATTTTTATAATTTTAAATATTTTTATATTTTTTAAAATAAGTTTTCACCTAAATATACCCATAATGTATTGTTGGTGTATGCGGACCCAGCTGGATATGTAATTGTAATCGATATAACATATATGTGTGGTATATTGATATGTCCCCACGTAATAGCGCCTAGGAATGTTATTTCCGGTGTCCGGAGCTTGGTATGCATTAAACAGATGGGACCGGAAGTAAATATTAGTACGGTTCATTATTACACTAATCAGCAAAATGGGTGGATAAGAATTAACCTCTAGTGATTCTAAACACATTAATAAAGAGTTTTATTCAACACTCCCACAGTTTTAATTCTAAATTCCTACCGATAGTTACGTCGGATGTAAACACTTCCTGTGTGCTATTTGTGGACACCGGAAGTGGTCATTCAATCTAGGAGGTATATATTGACGAGCGTGACGGCGCGCACGTCCCTCCTATCTCGGTGGAAGTCTCGTAAGAGGAAACGCGTCAGAGAGGAGGCGTGTCGCGCCGTCACTCACGTCATCCCGATCGTCCGTTGCTGCAGCCGGACACGGGAGCGTTCCTGTATCCATTCAACGTTCCAATATTTATGCCTGTGAATACTCAGAGACATGTAAGTGCAATTGCTTTTATTTCTTAAATAAATCGGGGGTAATGCACTATTTGGTCCTCTTGCATTCTTTACATATTCGTTGCGGAGTCACAAGGAGACACTATACTTTGTATTGGGATCGCCACACCAACAGACAGCCTCGATTCTGAAGAGATGAGATTGTATTCCCATGCTCAACCACATTGATATCTGGTAAGCGGCTTACACACACACCTTGGGTGAAGCTGCATGGGGAGTGAGTAGCTGTATTAGTAATCAACTCACGTATATATCTGTCTATCTGGTAAGAAGAACAGCTTGTCGGTGGTGGGGATCGTTTCACGTGGTGGTCATACACAATTTAATCGAGTTACAGGAATCACAATTCGTTTCAAGTCACTTCAAAGTTTATTCATTTGCACGTTGTCACAAGAGAATGGACTTTTGATTTTTTCACCATATTTACATTTGTATGCATTGTTTATATATTTGTGGAATTTAAGTTTAGCGCACCAACTTTTCTTTACATTCATATCACATATATATCTTGGTAGCAGCTTTACGCACGTTTATCAGCGCACCTTTATTTTTTCACATGTACCACACAGCCAGTACTTGCCAGACATTCCTGCAGCTCCTTTAATGTTGCTGTAGGCCTCTTGGCAGCCTCCCTGACCAATTTTCTTCTTGTCTTTAAATCACTTTTTGGGGGGACGTCCAGTTCTTGATAAATCCACATTAATTCCCAGATTTTCTCCACTTGGTGATGACTGTCTTCACTGTGTTCCATGGTATATCGAATGCCTTGGAAATTCTTTTGTATCCTTCTCCTGACTGATACCTTTTAACAATAAGATCCCTCTGATGCTTTGGAAGCTCTCTGAGGATCACGGCTTTTGCTGTAGGATGCAACTAAGAAAATGTCAGGAAAGACCTACTAGAACAGCTGAATTTTATTTAGGGTTAATCAGAGGCACTTTAAATGATGGCAGGTGTGTACTGACTCCTATTTAACATGAGTTTGAATGTAATTGCTTAATTCTGAACACAGCTATGTCCCTAGTTATAAGAGGGTGTGCACACTTATACAACCACAGTATTTTATTTTTTATTTTTACCCCCCCCCCCCCCTAAAAATTTTAGTTTCTTTCTCAATCGAGTTATACAGTTTATAGGTCACGTTAAAGGTGGAAAAATTTCTGAAATTATTTATCTTTGTCTCATTTTTTACATGACAGAAACCTGACATTTTAATAGGGGTGTGCAGACTTTATTTTTATAAATTGTATTGTGATTCTGCACAAAATGGGCGCCCTACAACAATAAATCTGCTATGGGGTGGTCATTAAGTGGTTAAAGCTTTCACAAGGAATACATTTAAAGAGAACTGTTTTTTTTTTTTTTTACTCTTGCATGGAAAAGCACTTGTTCAATTTAAGGTTTTATGGAAAATTTGTTGTATGAAGTAAATCATGGTAACCAACTATGAATCACCTTTCAATTCTCTGACTTCACTAGCATGATGAAAACTGACCAATATTTGCTTGTCATGTTTTAGAAGTGCATGCGTGTGTTTTTTTATACTGTAAGCCTTTACAAATATTAAGCATGCAACTGACAGTCCAAATTATAATGTATGATATTGTATCCTTTTGAAGAGCACTTCTTCTCTTTTAATTGTTTGGTATTTGAAAAAGTAGGATTAGTAGTACAGTGTGACTGGCAATACTACAGTATAAAGACTTAGGGCTCTTTCACACGGGCGGTCCGATCAGATCCGCCTGTCAGTTTTTTAGGCGGATCTGATCGGATCCTCCATGCACCTCCGCTGACACCCGCTGCCATCCGCATCCGATCCTGTGCTGAAATCTGGACGGATGGAAACCCTATTTTTCCATCCGTTCAGTAATTGGAGCGGAGCGGATCTGATGAGAGCGGACAAGCGGTCCGCTCTCCTCCGATCCCCCATAGAGGGCAGCGGGTGCTGAGACATCTCCCTCTCCGCTCTGCAAGCGGAGACGGAGCTGTCATCCGCCCGGCTCAGCGGGGATCGCGGATCGATCCCCGCTGAGCAACACGGATCCGCTTGCGGAGGCGGACCGTGTGAAAGAGCCCTTAACCTTTAGGTAAACAGAATTGCTGGATTTAGATAAAAATCCAGCTCCCATGCTACCTCTAACTATTCCAATCCTCACCTAAGAAGCAGATTAGGCCATCACATTGGGGGCAGAGCGGGGCTCAGTTTATGGGTTATTCTGCTTTGGAGGATTATGGTAGTGCAATTATTAATATACTGGATTTTTATCGCGTCAGCAGTTTGCACAATGCTATACAAATGAAGGCAGACAGGACAATTGTTATGGTATTCAAAGCAATAGGAATCAGAGGGCCCTGCTTGTTAGAGCTTACAATCTAAAAGATGGACTGTAATGTTTAAAGTGGATGTAAAACCATTCATGAGCATTAACACTTTAATATAATAATATTAAAAAGAAAAAAAAAACATTTAAATCTGCAGCTTTCATTAAAATAATGCCTGGTGATCCTGCCAGGCACTTGGCTTTGCTCAGGCACTTTCTGTTAAAAAAGTAACAATGCTTTGTTCCCCTCTCCCATTTTCTCTCTTGCATTGTCACTCTGGGGTTTATTTATTAAAGCTGGAGAGTGCAAAATCAGGCTCGCTTCTTCATAGAAACCAATTACTTTCCAGGTTTTTTTGCTAAACCTTAATTGAAAAAACTGAGGTTAGAAGCTGATTGGTTTCTTTGCAGAAGTAAGACTGATTTTGACCTCTCCAGCTTTAGTAAATAAATCCCTCTGTAATATAGAGTTTCTAGAGAGACTACAAAATGGCCACTTCAATGCATTACTCAAGCCTTGTCCGCTTTTGTCACCATCAGGAATCTAGCCCATGTAACCCTTGCTACATATATATGCATATAGACAGGAAGTTGCTGAAGATCAGCAACACTGAGCTGTAACAAAATATGAAAAGGGGAATAACTTTATTTACCACCAAAAAAGACTATTGCTTTTTTATTTATGAAACTTTATTGAGTTCTACAACAGAAAGGTCTTAGACAAAAACACGCATGAGTATCAACTGATGCAAAGCAAAAAAAAAAAAAACATACAAAATAAAATAGCAAGGGAAAGGAGTAATAGGATGAGGGAGGCGGGAGAAAGGAGGGGGAGGATAAGGGGGTAGGAGCAAAAACACTTGAGGTTTAGAACTTCCAAAACCAAGAGCTATTGGTTGGTCCAGATGTAACACAGATGTACACGACTAGTAACAGTGCCTGAACTAGTATCTTGGAGTACTAATGTGGTTCAGCAAATAAAAATTAGACCTAATGGACCTTCCAATGGTGACGAATAAGGCTAACACCTTTAATTATGTAAGAGGTTTGATAAACGCTGCTAGGGTGGTAGCAGGGGCTCTGTCAGAGTCTGGCAGGACTTTGGCAATATACTTGTCTCATTTGTGTTGGAAGCGTGGAGTTAGGTCCTGGTGAGACAGTGACATCCACCTTGTCCTTACGGAGTAAGCCTAACAAATCCGCTTTTACATCTGTAATGTTCGGAGGAGAAATGGAGGTTCACTGTTTGAGGATGGCTCCTCTGCCGGCCATAAAACAGGTGGATAGCCAGGCTTTGTTGCATGAAACGGTTGACTGTTGTGCATTCGAAGGGGCCTGGGCGGTAGCCATCTAGGTAGCAGAATAACAGGACAAAGAAGGTCTTTGCGGGGTTTGTAGCCTGTGATGGTGGCAGCAAATTTCTCCAACTGATCCCAGAAATTATAAGATATGGGTTGACAGGACCACAGTCTGTGGAGCAGTGAAGGTTTGTTACAACTGCGCCAAGGGCACTGCTGTTGACTATTGCTTTTTAATACACAGTGCTTTAGCAAATCAGTTTTGGCATCATCTACTTTAATCTTGTTCATTTGTATTGGATTATGCGGTCAAGCAGACCTTGCACTGCGACAGATCAAGAAATACGTTGTGAACACTCCTTTTGGAGGACTTGTACAAAAGGCTTAAATCTAGATTATATTAGAACAAAAGGTCATTTGATGACTACTCTTAAAACATACAGCAAGAAATACAAATGGCAGTGCTTGCACTTTGAAACATTTTCTTAGATTTGTTCTCTGAAGTGTCAGTTCAACTTTTCAGAAAAAAATGAAAAGGTAAACTAACACCCCTCTGACCCCTCTATCCCTTCTGTACTTACCTCCCACGGGTGATGTTCTGTCAGCACCTCTCCCCCTTCATTCTGCAGGTCTTCCAGGACAGCTCAGCGTGCTTCTGATCGATCAATAAAATTAGAGACAAATAACAGCCAGATTTAAAAAAATCACCTATGAGCTTATTAAGAAAACAGAGCAAGGTGATAAGGCACAACACAACACTGTTGCTACTTGCAACTGTGGGATTTTTTATTTATTTTTTTGTAAAATGGTGTGTTAACAATTGTTGTATTCAAACCTAAGAATTTCATATGCTTTTTAATCTGGAAATATGTATTTCTCTTTGGCATTATTGATCAGAATTATATCCAATTTGTTTATATACAGACAAGCAGTAATCCTGACCTGTTACAGTCATTTCTGGATTTCCAAGTAATAAACTTGTTAACACTATTATTATTATTATTATTATTATTATACAGGATTTATATAGCGCCAACAGTTTGTGCAGCGCTTTACAATATGAGGGAAGACAATACAGTTACAATACAATTCAATACAGGAGGCATTAGAGGGTCCTGCTCATTAGAACTTACAATCTAGAAGGGAGGGTCAAGTGAAACAAAAGGCAATAACTGTGGGGGATGAGCTGATGGGGAAAATTAAAGTATAGTTGTTAGGTGTGGGTAGGATAGACTTCTCTGAAGAGGAGGGTTTTCAGGGATCGTCTAAAAGCTAATAGAGTAGGAGATAATCGGACAGATTGGGCTAAGGAGTTCCATAGGATTGGAGAGGCTCTGGAAAAGTCCTGGAGGCAAGCATGCGAGGAGGTGATGAGGGAGCAAGAGAGCAGGAGGTTTTGAAATGAACGAAGAGAGCGATTAGGTTGGTATTTTGAGACTAGGCTAGTGATGTAGCTGGGGGGCTTAATTGTGGATGGCTTTGTAAGTTGTTAGTATTTTGAATTTTATTCATTGGGTGAGCGGAAGCCAGTGAAGGGATTGACAGAGTTGAGTAGCGGACACTGAGCGATTGGTAAGAGTCTGGCAGCAGCATTCATGATGGATTGAAGGGGGGGATAGCCTATGTAGAGGTAAGCCAATGAGAAGGGAATTGCAGTAGTCGAGGCGCGAGATGACCAGGGAGTGAACTAGGAGCTTTATTGTGTCATTGGTTAGAAAGGGGCATATTTTGGAAATGTTGCGGAGGTTGAGGCAGCAAGATTTCGACAGTGATTGGATGTGGGACTTGAAGGAGAGTTCAGTTCAGGACTACATCTAGGACCTTGGCATGCGGGGATGGGCTGATTGTTGTGCCATCGATTTTGACAGAGAGATCAGGGGAAGGGGCACGTGGGGGAGGAACAATTTTAATTTCGGTTTTGAACAGATTGAGTTTGAGGAAGTGGTGTGACATCCAGACTGATATATTTGCTAGTAAATTAGTGATACGTGAAGGGTGCATAAGTGGATTTGGGTATTGTAAGCGTAGAGATGGTATTGGAAGCCATGGGAGGCTATCAGCTGACCCAGAGAGGAGGTGTAGATTGAAAATAGGAGAGGTTAAGGAACAGAGAAAGGAAGAGGAGAGGAGGAAGTAGAATTATAAATAACACTAAAGGTGCGGTTGGATAAGTAGGAAAAGAGCCCGCTGCAACCCGCTACCTCTGTGATTGGACACCGCGAGAGGCAATTAGCAGGTCCAGCAGATGGGATGACCGCCAGTACCCGATGATCATTTGGGAGACAGAAAGAACTGCTGTCTGTCTATGTAACACTAATTCTATTGTCTATTGTGAAGTTGATGGAGCTAGTTTTATCACTGATGATCTAACATGGTCTGTTTAACCTCTTCCAGACCGCCCGCCACCTTTTTACTGCGGCAGTGCAGCCTTCCTGTGCAAACTGACGTAGACCTATGTCGGTTGCGCGCCTGCAGCTAGGGGGTGAGCGTGCACCGCCAGTGGCGCCCTACCGCCCCCACTCAGCAGCGGGGAAGCCGATGCACGAGGAAGGCGGCTCCCATTGCCGCCTGACACCCGCGATCGCTCCCTGCTGAGAGAGAAGAATGGTCAGCTGTTGTATACTTCTTCTCCCTGGAATGATCACAGAGCCCCTGTGATCCTTCTATATAGGATCACAGGTCTCTATGATCATTTCACAAGCCACGCCCCCCCACAGTTAAAATCACTCCCCTAGGCTCACATTTAACCCATTGATCACCCACAATAATAACCCTTTCCCTGCCAGTATTTTTAGCACTGATTACTGTAGTAATGTCACTGTTCCCCCCAAAAGTGTCAAAAATGTCAGTTAGGGGTCCGATCTGTCCGCCGCAATGTTGCAGTCCCACTAAAAATCGCAGATCGCCGCCATTACTAGTAAAAAAACAATATAAATTTCCCGTAGTTAGTAGACGCGATGCCTTTTGCGCAAACCAATCAAAATACGCTTATTGCGATTCTCTTTTTTTTTTTACCAAAAATATGTAGCAGTAAACAAGTTGGCCTAAAATGTTAAAAATTTAGATTTTTACATTTTTTTTTCAGAATGTTATATAGCAGAAAGTGAAAAATATTGTTTTTTTTTTTTTTCAGAATTGTCGCTGTTTTTTTGTTTTTAGTGCAAAAAATAAAAATCACACAGGTAATCAAATCCCACCAAAAGAAAGCTCTATTTGTGGGGAAAGAAAAGGCCATCAATTTTATTTTGGTACAGGGTCGCACGACCGCACAATTGTGCGTTAAAATAACGCAGTGCCGAATCGCAAAATATGGCCTGGTCATTAAGGGGGAAAATCTGGTCCAAAAGTGGTTAATAGCACTGCTGCTTTTTGCTTGCATCTATTGAGGAAACAAAAGTGGGCAGGTAAACTGTGTAATTATGTGAAAGGAAATCATAACAATAAAGAACCATTTATGTTAACAAGCTTTGTGATCAAAGGTTTAATATAGGAAGATGAATGAGACGCTGCATTATTAATCCTTGTAATGATTAGATGCAGGATGTTTTCAGATTGTGTAAAAACTCTTCTTACGTAATTGTCCAGTGCATTCAGCTTACATAATACAAATGTGCACACTGTTGTGTAACACAATATGAGGCTTTTCCAGAAGCTGTTTTAATATTTAGAATAATTTAAAATGAAAAATTATGCTGTCAATTATGAGAGATCCCAATCTTATTTTCTGTATGCTTTTTACACATTGCAGAAGTGCTTTTGTATTTAAAGTAGAACTAAACTCCTAAAAATGCTCACCTTTACTTTCCTGTGATGTAGCAGTTACATCTCTCTCTGGTCACTGTCTGCTTCTCCTTGGGCTAATTTGTCAGCCTCTTGATTGACCGTTGGGAGGTAACGTCATTGTGCTCTGGCCCCCAGGAGTCCATTATTCTGGCACGGCTGGAGTGGGCCGGGAATGCATGCTGAGCTGTACATGTGCAACTTAGTGTACATTTAATAGAAGACTGCGAGCAGGCAGGTTAAGTGTGCGTTATTGTAGAAGAGACATGGCATGTCTCTCCTGAAATAAAGAGCTGCCTGCCTGCAGAATTTTACAAGTTAATTCTAGTTCCACTTTAGCCCACAGTTAGGGACTCCTTTTGAAATTAGCAGATTTACTGCAAGAACCAAAAATTACACTGCAGCCTGTAAAATATTGCACATGTAATCAGCAGATGGTGAGTGCAATGCCAGGCTTCTGCAGACACTTAGTACAGCTGTCTGCCTGTACCTCCCTTATGGGCAGACAGTTGAAATGCAGGAAGTGTGAATGAATTGGGAGACCCTCATCATACCTCATAGTTCATTGAGAGCTAAAAGCTGTCTGTCTCTCTGTTGTAGTTCATTCACAGAACTCGGAGAATGAATAATACAGCTGTGTGGGGGAAAGCCTGCACAGCTGCACTGCTTTTAATTTTTGACAGCGGGTGCTGGGAGAAGATCCCCCACCCACTGTCACAATGGGAGATTGGGAGGGGGGGGGGTATTGGGGGGACTGCTTTAATAACATGTTGCATGTTGAAACCTAAATACTGGTGTAACATGTTACAAAAGTTGAACTTATCCTTTAAAGGGATCCTTAATTGAATTTATTATATATGAGATGGGATCTGTGCTAAAAAATAATTGAAAATGTAGAATTTATTTTTACATTAGAAGACCCTGTCACCAACCAAATAATGCAGGTTAACCACTTGCGGACCTCCCTAAGCACATATATTGTGGCAGGGTGGCTGCTCTGTGCCAGATCATGTACCTAGTATGTCATCTAAAACATCCTGGTCTGGGGCGCATGCGTGCCACCAGCAACCCGCTACCACTGTGATTGGACACAGCGGGAGCCAATCGGTGGGTCCAGCAGACAGGAGACTGCCGGGACCCAATGATCATTCGGGAGACAGGCAGAACTGCAGTCTGCCTATGTAAACAAGGAAAACCACCTTTCTGTGAGAGGGGAATGTACTAATCCTGTATTTCTGCTAAGCAGGAACACGGGTCTTTATCTTCCCCCAGTCAGAGCACCTCCCCCACAGTTAGTACGCACTCCCTAGTAACACATTTAACCCTTTGATCGTCCCTGATGTTAACCCCTTCCCTGCCAGTGTCATTAGTATAGTGACAGTGACAGTGCATATTTTTTAGCACTAATCACTGTATTATTGTCACTGGTCCCCAAAAAATGTCAGTTAGGTGTCCGATTTGTCCGCAGCAATATCGCAGTCCTGCTATAAGTCGCTGTACCAGAATACTTATTTGCCTAAATTGATGAATAAATTCGATTTTTTAGATTTGTTTTTATTGGGTATGTTTTATAGCAGAAATAAAAGAAAATATATATACAGTATATATATATATATATTTTTTTTTTTTCAAAATTGTTGGTATTTTATTGTTTATAGCGCAAAAAATAAAAACAGCAGAGGTGATCAAATACCACCAAAAGAAAGCTCTATTTGTAGGGAAAAATGGCATCAACTTTATTTGGGTACAGCGTTGCACGACAATTATCAGTGCAATTATCAGTTGAACTAACACAGTGCCGTATCGCTAAAAATTGCATGGTCATAAAGGGGGGTAAACCTTTCGGAGGTGAAGTGGTTAAAGCAGAGAAAAATCAAGTAATTTAAATGTTTACTTACAGCATTTTTTTTTTTTTTTTTCCAAGAAGTCATTTTATTTATTGACTTGCATTGTGCCTTTGAACTTAAGCCAGCCATAGATGGAGTGATTTTTCTTTTCTGCAACCATGGCAGCAACACTGACTGTGTTGATGGGGGATCCCTCCCATTGAGCTATTGTGTTCTTCTGGGTGGGGGGGAGCCGTCCTGGCCAGGAGCACACACAGTGATTATTGCTATTGGCTATAGCTGCTGGCAATAATTGCATACAAATTTAACAGACTAGTTGCACCCAAGTTGTTCAGTTGATCAACTTGGGTAGAATTAGCCTGCCCATACATAGTTCGAATCTCTGCCAGTTCAGAAAGGACTCAAACCATCTATGGCCGGCTTTACTAGCAAATTTGTTTACTCCAGGAGAGACATTTGCATAGTACAACCCATCCGTTCTAGCCCTCTCCTTTTCTGGGAGTGTCCAATTAGTGTCTGTGTTGGCCCAACACTCTTCTGGGAGTGTCCAATTACTTTCTGTGTTGACCCAACACTTTTCTGGGAGTGTCCAACTACTCTCTGTGTTGGCCCAACCCTCTTCTGGGAGTGTCCAATTACTTTATGTGTTGGCCCAACACTCTTCTGGGAGTGTCCAACTACTCTCTGTGTTGGCCCAACACTCTTCTGTGAGTGTCCAATTACTCTCTGTGTTTGCCCAGCCCTCCTCTGGGAGTGTCCAATTACTCTCTGTGTTGGCTCAGCACTCTTCTGGGAGTGTCCAATTACTTTCTGTGTTGGCCCAGCACTCTTCTGGGAGTGTCCAATTACTTTCTGTGTTGGCCCAGCACTCTTCTGGGAGTGTCCAATTACTCTCTGTGTTTGCCCAGCCCTCCTCTGGGAGTGTCCAATTACTTTCTGTGTTGGCCCAGCACTCTTCTGGGAGTGTCCAATTACTCTCTGTGTTGGCCCAGCACTCTTCTGGGAGTGTCCAATTACTCTCTGTGTTTGCCCAGCCCTCCTCTGTCACTCCTCTGGAGTGTCACACTCCTGACTGCACAGCATTAGGCTGTAGAGTCAGATAGTTAAATAGATGCCCAAACCTCTGTTTTTCTTCTGGTTAATGCTTGGCAATACCAAGGGAATTCTAAATTATAGTTCTTGCTGCATTCTTTCAGATGACTGTGCAACCCAGTGATCTGTGTTCACATTTTAACATATTTGCTTTAACTTTATAAAGTAATAAATTATGAATACCACAATTATGTTACCCATATTGTGTGACTGGCAAATCTGTAGCTTCTTATCAACAGAAAAAAAAAAATGAAACCTGTTATAATAAGTGGCATCCTCAAAGCACAAGTATTCAGTATTTTTTTTTTCTTTGTGTCCTTATTAGGTTTTGTAATTAAAAAGGATTAAATAAACCTTTTTATTGGGCAAATTGTGTGTTTATCAGCTAGAAGCAGTTCTTATAGTATATGATGACATACACAGTTAAATCAGCTGTAGGACTTGAGTAAAGTTTGTTTGCATAGCGTAGAGTATAAAACAAAGGCCCTTTTTTTTTTTTTTCTGTAGGGAACGCCTATTGTGATGTTTTTAAATGTTGTCCTTTATTTTATGAAACGTTTTTTTATTTTATATGGATTACTTCATTCCTGGCCTAATACCATATTTTTCATTGTAAGTAAACATTGTTATTGAAGCGCACTTGCGATCAATGTCTTTCTATACAATATTTCTACCCAGATCGTTGCTGATTGCTTAGCAACCACTTATGAAAAGAATCACTGTGAGAGCTGTTCAATAACATTGAATTAAATTATGCCAAAGTGTATTACAATGTGACATAAGTAGATTTTTTTAATAATGGCAGAGCTGATTATTTATGTTGGTAACAACTTTCTATACAAGTATGTTGATTTTTATGGTATTTAAATAATACATTGGCTTTTTTTATGAATTGCACAGCAAGCTGTTTCTATTCTATTTTCTTTCTGCATAAGAACTGTGCAGAAGCACTTAATTATCCCAATTTCTTTAGCGCTTGTGAATTCATTGTTCAAATAATAGGTTTTAATAGGGCAGAGTTGAATATAGATACTGAATACTAGTCTATTTAGATAATCCTAATGTCTGAAAATGTGATATCTTCACAATTTTGCATAACTCTGGTGTAATTTGATATGCAGATAGGAGATCATAAAGACAATTGTTCTTTGATGATCATGAAAAAGATTAAATAGCTGAAATACAGAATCTTGGAAGTTCTATCAGCGATCACTTTGGGGAGAATGACAATACAACTAGAGTAGGAATTTTCAGTTACACAATTGTGTAATAATTTAACTAACTCTGAAAGCAGAAATAAAGAATTCATCATTGAAATCTCTTTGCATTGAATAAAATAGACAAACTGTATGAATATTGCAATGTTTGATGAAAGCCCAGACTAGATGAAAAAGGAAATATTCGCTCACTTTTCTAGTTTTAGCAAAAAATACTTGGTCATATGAGCTTACCATTGGTGCTGTAAATGATAAAATGGGTAAAGTTAATATACTAGTTTAGATTTTTGGTGGCAGAGGTGGCCTTTTACTGCCTATTAGCAGTGATGTTCAAATACCACAAAAAAAAGCTCTATTTGTGGGAAAAAAAGGACATTCATTTTTTTTGGGGTACAGTGTCGCACAACCGTGCATTTGTCCTTAAAAATAATGCAGTCCTGAATCGCAAAAAATGGCCTGGTTATTAAGGGAGAAAATCTTCCAGGGCTGCGGGCATGGTGCAGGAGATGCAGGGGCTGCGGGCGTGGTGCAGGAGATGCAGGGGTTGTGGGCATGGTGCAGGAGATGCAGGGCTGCAGGCATGGTACAGGAGATGCAGTGCTGCGGGCATGGTACAGGTGTGGTACAGGAGATGCAGGGATGTGGGCAGCATGGTACAGGAGATGCAGCGATGTGGGCAGCATGGTACAGGAGATGCAGTGCTGCTGGCATGGTACAGGAGAATCTCCTGTACCATGCTCGCAGCACCTGCATCTGCTGCAGAGGAGTCTCACTTACCTTGAGGTGCCTTACATTTAAAAATGGCACCGCCTGGCGCTATTACATCACCACGCATGCGCATGTCGGGCCGGCTGCGGCCATTTTTTTTTAGCATCCAGTGCAACGGATCTAGGGTTTTTTTTTCATGCAGGGGCCACCCCCCTCAAAGTGCCGCCCTAGGCCTAGGCCTTGCCTTGCCTATTAGAGTTCATATAATTGATCCACAAAATCTGGCAAAATTGATCCACAAATCTGGCAAATTAAAAAAACATCATCGATCAGTTAAAAAAATGCTTCTTGGCACACAGCAAAAATGCTGCACTGGTTTGGTTTAAAACCAGGAACCTAACTGTCTTTGCATGGTCCAGGTAAAGCACAGACTTTATTCTGAGAATATCGCAAATCTTGAAAAGTGCTGTTCTCTAATGATACCTATCCAGCTCAACAAACCAAGAGCAAGTTTGCCAAATGTATTGCACAATAACTTGCAGGACCAGACATTCAAATTTTGTGGAAACTTACTCAACAAATGTACAGCTGCAATTACAGTAAAAAAAAAAAAATCAAAAATCATTGACTTGGGGGGTGTGAGGGTAAAAACATTTTTTTTCACAACCTTTGTATACGTTTTTGGATATGCTGTGCAAATAGAATGGCACAAAGATCTAATTTTTTCTATTTTGTTTAGGTTAGATCATTAGAAAATGTGGAAAGGGGGTTGACTCCTTATTCAAAAAGCCACTGCTTTGGTAGTAATACTTTTCCCTCTCATCCATTTGATCTCAGAAGTATAAAGGTGGCATCCCAACCAGCTGTGCATCAGCAGATGATTCCTCACACCCTATTGCTGATCAGGTTCAGGAAATGTTTAGCTAGGTCGGGTTGCATTTTTTCATCTGTTATTGTTTTTTGCTGAAAAAAACAAAGGGAACTTTAAATTATATTTACTGCTGCATTGTTTTTGTGACATCAAGTTTTTATGTGAATAAAAGCAAAACCACACAAACCAGAACCTCAAACTTAATAATACTTTTTAGAGAAAACCTCTTGAAACGTATTAACTGCTATTCCTTCTCTATGTGGCAGTGCAGCCATGTATACTAGCCATGACACTAAGTGGGTGGTACATGGTAGGTAGGAATGGGCCCTAGTGACAGCATGACTCCAGAACTTGTTTAAAATCTCCAGATATACATCATGTATGCTGGAGAGTCTGTCTCTGAGTAAAGTTGTACAATGGTACATATAAAGTCTTGTACAACACATTCATTCCTGTGTCAGTGTGTTCAGCAGTCTAGAGGTGGGAAAGTCCAGAGTGGTAGGTAGTATGTTGTCTATTATACTTAGTGTCATTAAAACCCAGACTATGGAAAACTCTCATTACATGCTTTATAACAGAGAGTTCATACTCACAAAGCCACTAAAGCATTTGTTTTGTGTAGAGTGAATATATACCTGGTTGATACTGCCTTCAGCTGTCCGTCCCCATTTCCTCTGTGTCCCCACTGCAGGTTGAGATTGTGTAGATCAGCTGGTGTCATCTACAGAGCATGTTTAATTTCAGTTCCCTTCTAAGCTCTTCATTTCCTCATTTTCTTTACCTGTGCAGCCCATGTGACTATAGAGTCACGCATGTGAGAGTATACAAAGTGGTAAATTACACTCCCCTCCCTCCCTCCTCCTATTGCTAAACACTATGGGGGCAGAATATAGTATAGTGATTGAATACATTCACTAAGAAACTCACAAAAATGCTTAATTTTAATATGAATCAGTATTTAACATATATAATGTAATTGCTAATATCTGTAAAGTAAAAAGAAAAAAAAAGTCTTGGATGACGATGCTGCATAAACAAAGTAAAACCTACTGCCAATCCTCTCTGACTCTATCTACATTATATGAATGTACAAAAAATACACATCTGATGTTAAATAAAGATTTATAGGGAGATAGTCATGTGACTGGCACAGCACCTCTCCATAGACTCAGACTCATACTGTAAATACCTCTAAACCTTGAACCAATTAAATCGGAACAATATACTCAGCGCTCACATGCAGGGGTTTTGAGATTAAAATTAAAAATTACAATAAAAATGTGATAAAATGGCCACTTATCCTTACTAGACATTAAATCAATCTGATAATGAATATAAGTACTCAGTAGTAAAACACTATATCAATTTTACCATAAATCACAACAAGTATTATGTATAATTTTAAAACACTATTAGCGGTGCTTCATCACCAGGAGCAGATTGCAGCTGCATGTATAAATGTCCACAGCGAATAATAAAAAGTCCACCATATGTGAAAAAAAGTTTACTGGTCAATTGCATTCGTGGGATATAGCCCAGATGTTCAGTGAAGTCGTTACCAACCTTCACCGCATAATTTCCACTTCCTTAACCTCCCTGGCAGTATGATTCTGTCAGGAATTCTGTACCAAAAGCGGTACAATTCTTTTCATGGAAATTTGGCGTTATGTATTATAGGCCTACAATTCTTAGTAATTACTGACTTAAACCTGACCAAAATAAGACTCTAGTAGACATCCCAGATGTGATAAATTTGAAACACAAACGCATGAATTATAATCAAATCAATAATATAATTTTATTATATAATATATATAATAAAATTATATTATTGATTAGATTATAATTCATGCGTTATATATTATATATATATATATATATGTGTGTGTATATATATATATATATATATATATATATATATATATATATATATATATATATATATATATATATACAGTATATATGTATATGTGTGTGTGTGTGTATATATATATATATATATATATATATATATATATAAAACGCATGAATTATAATCGAATCAATAATATAATTTTATATATATATATATATATATATATATATATATATATATATGTGTGTTAACCAGCTTTTACTCATGGTGTCACTTCAAATAACCAGGGCATAGTACACATCACTCAAGAATCGCTTCAAATGTTGCCGATCTTATCAAGAATACACAACTATATATAGCGTAATCCCATTCAAATTATGTGTTTATTGGCAAACCATCCCTCTTTAACCACTTAGGGCCGGGCCTATTTCTGACATATGTTGTTTACAAGTTAAAATCCATATTTTTTTGCTAGAAAATTACTTAGAACCCCCAAACATTATATATATATATATTTTAGCAAAAACTCTGGAGAATAAAATGGAGGTCATTGCAATATTTTTTGTCACGCGGTATTTGTGCAGAGGTCTTTCAAATACAATTTTTTTGGAAACAATACATTTCAATGAATTAAAAAAAAAAACTAAATAGTAAAGGTAGCCCACTTTTTTTTGTATATTGTGAAAGATTATGTCACGCCGAGTAAAATAGATACCTAACATGTTAGGGTTTAATATTGCGAAAACTGGTGGAAAGGCGACAAACTACGGTACATAAAAATCTCCATAGGTGACGCTTTAAAAAAATTTAACTGTTATCAGTTTAGAGTTACAGAGGAGGTCTTTTGATAGAATTATTGCTCTTGCTCTGGCAATCGTGGCGATACCTCACATGTGTGATTTAAACACCGTTTACATTTGCGGACCCGACATACGTATGCATTTTTTTTTTTTTGTTTTACTATTTATTTTATTTTTTATAAAAAAAAATCTGATCACTTTTATTGCTGTCACAAGGATCGAAGTTACATGATTGGAGACCCGATCAAAGCTGAATCCGGCTTTGTTCTTGACTCTAACCAGATGGCGGACACGTCGGCTGGTTGCTCTGGTCTCCTGGGGGGGATGGGAGACCCGGGCAGAGCCGCAAAAGGTGGTGCGGGGGGCATCCCCTCCCGCTCGCTGGGATAACGGCTGAGCAGCTGCTGAGCCACATCTGTTGTTATCTCCAGAAAGCTGATGGCCGGCTCTAAAAAACGATACTGTGGTGATGCCTCTAGCTGCAGGCATCACCCCGGTACAACCACTTCTTCAAGCCGACGTACAGGTATGTCGGTTTGTGTGAAGTGGGTAAAAACACACTTACAAATATTGCTGAAACAAAAGCATCTATGATATTCACATCAGTCATAAATCCACCAGAGGGTTTCGCTATGGTGTCTCACCCCATGTTGCTACTCGCTCTGTGGCAGTGTCTGTCCCTTTCCGATGTCGTGCTGACATCGCTCATGGTCACTGTATGGTCCCTCACAGATGCGTTTCATCATTACAACTGTATCAACGTGGGGTCTGGTGAATATTAATTCTTAAGGGAGTGGGACTAATGTGGTGAAGGATTGGTGATTACTTCATGGAACATCTGGGCTATATCCCACGAATGCAATTGACCAATGAACTGTTTTTTTTTTCACATATGGTGGACTTTTTATTATTTACTGTGGACACTTATGCATGCAGCTGCAATGTGATCCTCTTGACGGAAATTGTGTTTACACAAATTAAATTATACATAACACTTGTTGTGATTTACACTGTAAATAGCATACATCAGCAGAGTAATAGAAGCCCAAAGATCTTTCCCTTCAGATGCCAAAGAACATGGAAAAGGTCATGTGACCACACAATAGCACTGGAGGAATAAGGTACTTAGAGGATTAAAAAAAAATACAGTGCAATATATATGATTTATATATATATATGATTTATGTGAATGAATTATGGCAATTAACACGTCTCTAATTAGTATCACTTTAATAAAATATTGTTCACGGTGATGTAAGTGTGAATTCCTATGGAGTCGCCTACTATTGGTACCATGCCCCCAAAATGCTCTTGCTAATTTACAGTTAAAAAAATTGGGTTGCGATCAAGCATGGAATTGTTTGATCTTTGAAACATACTGCTAGAATTTTGGCGCCCCATCATTGATATTTACCTGTAGCTGATAAAGCAGCACGACGTAAGATATTGTCGCATACCTGAGAGGAGACTGAAACGATGAGGTCGGCCTCTCTTGCAACTCCAGCCCTCGCCCCACTGGAAGTGAAACAGAGGGCGCAGAGGGACAGGAACACGAGTGCCTGTATATGTAGATCAGTGACTTGCAGCAGGAGATGCAGTTCCAAGACAGCAGGAGAACCATCAGGTCAGGAACTGAAGCCGTGCACTGTAGTTCAGCTGAAGTTAAGGAAGCACCCAACTTGCACTGCAGGGCCTTGGACATGTGGCTGGTCAGAGCTCTCAGCAGACTTGCAGCAGGAACACTCAGCGGGGCACAGAACTGAAACAGCAGACAGCCAGGCAGACACTCAAATGAGTCGGTAAGCCAAGATCAGGGCAAGAAGTGTGGTCACAAGAGTAGCCAAGGTCATCAACAGGCGGGCAGCCAGGGTACCAAATCAAGAGCAGAGCCAAAGTCCGGAACGAGCCGGGTCAGGAATAGGACAAGATGAAAGCAGGATCCGAGATCATGTCAGGAGTAAGCTGGATCAGCAACCAAGGGAACACACTGGAAGCACGCAGGACACAGGGACCAGCTGAAGACCAGTCAGCATTGGGGCACAGGCAGAAGCATCCTTAAATAGTGCGTCTGGCACCAACATACATTGTGCATGCACCCGTTCATGTGCGAGCATTCCCGCATGCATTCCTGTGTGCGTGCGCATTCCTGATATCCATTTTGCAGAGATTCATGCGCCCATGCTTATTTCTTTTAGTCATACGTCTCATAGAAATTCCCTGACGAGTATACCAGTAACATGGATTTTTTGTGTGGCTCTAAGGATCAACGTATATCAAGATTATTATAAAAAATATTCCAACACTTTTATTTTATGAGGAACTGCCGAAATCCCAGAGAGCAATGTTCGCGGCTGGGAAAGTTCATTGCTATCCAGGCTAGATTGCAGAAGAAGCAGATAGAACAAAAATGTGGAGAAATATAGACAAACCATCTGAGCCACGGGGGAAAGAAAACTCTGCCTCCTGTCGCTCCTCCTCTCAGCACCTCTAGTTCAGAAGGCTGGCTCTGCCAAATGTGTGACACAGTAGTCCCTACTTACAGGACATTGTGGGTATGTGTCACAGAATTCAAGGAAGTAAATGTGTGGAATTTTTCACAAAGTAAGTTTCCAAACCTAAAGCTAATTCAGATTTATAGGAGTAGGCTAGAAATAACTGAAATACAATATGGAAATAAATATATGGCTTTACATTTGCCAATAGATATCTTTTTAATAGTGGTGGCTGCATTAATGTTCCTTTTTGCAGCTTTTACCCCTAATTTTCACTTTGTAATCTGGCCAGTAACATACTTCCTGTCTTATGGTGGCTCCACTCAATGGAGATGCAATGGAGCCATCCTAGGACAGGAATATTACCAAACTGTAGACCGGATAGTGTTGGATGTACTAGCAAATATTGATTTGAATAACAAAATAAAGCATAACAATAGCTTACATAAATGAATAAAAGCTTACTATTGTAGGCACCTCTGTCACTGTTAAATGGTTCGGCTCAACCCTGTAACTGCCCTTTTTTGCTGCAACAAGCCAAAAATCATAAAAACCTGGCTGAGCCTTAAACAACACCCATGTAATCAAAAAGCATTCAAATAGACATACCAACCAGTGAAATGTTAATGTTATAAGTAAAAATGCAAAAAACAGCATCATCCCTATGAGGGAAAGGGGTTCACATTCTAAAACATAAAAACAAAATATTTACATATTTGTATGTACATATAAAAAGTATCAAGAAAAAAAATGCTGCAAAAGTTAAATGGTCATTTAGACCAGGTTTTGTGTGACTTTTAAATTGTATATTCAACTGCTCTTGACCTGCAATACTTTGCCAAAATAACCACATTGGACTTATAGTTGTGGACTTGAGCAAAGTGTATATTTACTTACCTGCATTCATTTCTATTTGAGATATCACAAAGAAAAATGTCTTAAAGTGTTACTAAACCCACATCAGTAAAAGCATTCTTTATATGCAGTAAAGAATGCTTGTTATACTCACTGTGGAACCTAAGGGGTTAATCCTGTGTATTGTGTTAAAAGGCTGTTTGATCCTGTCTTCTCTGATCCTCTTCTTCTTCAGCAGTCCCCAATCCATCTCCTAATAATACAGAGCCTTGGGGGCACTCTGTACATACTTATTTTGGTGTATATTACTAGAGAGTTTTTTTTTTTCTTTCTTGGGAGGGTGCATGTGATCAGCACAGGGCCAATCACCACTATCCAGACAGAGGGTCAGGGGTCATGCAGCCTCATAGGACAGTTAGAGGAGAATGAAAACTCCTCCTACAAGCTTTAACCAGGGATTGACCGGACACTGATAGAAGTCACAAGACTGCTATACATTATATGGCTGATGAGAAATGGTATTTAGCTGTTTAAATTTACTAAAATAATTGCATTTCCACATTCTGTGTACTGACAGAGACCAGATATAGGGAATTCAGGGTCCTGGGTTAAGTAACCCTTAATGTACACTACAAATGGGGGTATTATATAGTTACATAGTTTGTGAGGTTGAAAAAAGACATCAGTCCATCCAGTTCAACCTATGATGTGTGTGTGTTTGCTGTTAACCGTAAATTTTATACCCCTGTATGTTGTGGTCTTTAAGGTGCCCATCTAAAAGTCTTTTGAAACTGCTCATCTAATAGTCTTTTGATAAGCTTATATTATTATTTATATATGTATAACAGACTCGTCCTAAAGATGCATATGCCTAAAATGCCTTGACCAGGGCTATGAGTACTAAAGCTTGTCTGTGACATCTGTTTAGGATCATGGTTTATGGTTTATTACTGAGGTAATCTGTATCATGGAATTTTTTTTCAAACACGCATTGTATTTTTTTTTAATTTAAAAAAAAATGTTTAATTTTTTTTTTTTTTATAACAATGAATCTTGATATATGTGTATCCGTAGGTCCACTCAAAAAATATTTTTCTCAATATAATTTGGGATGGTAGATATAAAGTAAAGTAGCTTTTCCATTCATTTTAACAATTAAAATAACAGGGTAGCCTAACTGCTGTTGTCTAAGCTTCACATATTTACCTTCCTTTATAACTCTTCACTCCCCTGCTACTCTGTCAACTGGGAGTAAAGAGAAATACTTCTTGGGATACTTTTAGGTATCGGAAGACTTACTCCACTTCCTCCTTCATTACAGCTCTAGTGTTTGGGGATTGGCTGCTCAGACACAAAGCGACTTTTGCCACTGTGGTCGATAACAAATGTTGCTTTGACCCCACTACTGATTTGAAACTTGAAAAAATTGCATAAAAAACAGATTATAGCCAGCTTTAGAATCCTCACATCTTATGCAAGACTATGGTGCTTTCATTATTCTCCATTACATCAGGAGACCTTAGGCCACCAAAGCATAGGGAAGATAAGGTTGGGGTGACCAGTCTAACAGTGCAGAGTAGCCTGCAAAGGATCAGGCAACTAAAAATGCATTTCACGGTGCATTTCAAGGTTTCTCGGATTTTTTTTAAGACCTAACTCTAGGTTTCTTGTTTGAATCAAGCCGATCCAAACTATTTGCTTCACTAACAGATGCACCTGCTGTAAGTGCTGTATTAACTGTGCATAGCATCAGCATATGTTCTGGCAAGTGAATCGGGCTTAGTGCTGTTTGTCATCAGTTTGTCATAATTTGTCATCCGTTTTTACTATCCTACAAATTCCTTAACCACTTGAGTCCTAGAGACATTTTTTCATCAAAAATGGACTGTTTGTGCATTTACATCTGTTTTTCATCAGATCCATTTTTTAATGGAAGAAAAATAGAGCTTTGATCTGTTCCAAAAAATGTATGTTGATGGAAGTGGATGTAAACAGATGTTAATGGACGGTCATCCATTTATATCAATTTTTTCATAGAAATGCATTGTCTGTTTTTCATCTATCTGTTAACAGTCCGCATGTGTGAAAGGGGCTTTAGGTTTTTAGTAAATATGCTGCTTTTGTCTGCATTGGCAAAGTAAGGTTCACTTTCAGGCATATTATTGTTATTGGATCTTGTGTGTATGTATGTATGTATGTATGTATACGTATATATATATATATATATATATATATATATATATATATATATATATATATATATATATATACAGTGCCTTGCAAGAGTATTCGCCCCCTTGAACTTTGTGACCTTTTGCCACATTTCAGGCTTCAAACATAAAGATATAAAACTGTAATTTTTTGTGAAGAATCAACAACAAGTGGGACACAATCATGAAGTGGAATGAAATGTATTGGATATTTCAAACTTTGTTAACAAATAAAAAACTGAAAAATTGGGCGTGCAAAATTATTCAGCCCCTTTACTTTCAGTGCAGCAAACTCTCTCCAGAAGTTCAGTGAGGATCTCTGAATGATCCAATGTTGACCTAAATTACTAATGATGATAAATAGAATCCACCTGTGTGTAATCAAGTCTCTGTATAAATGCACCTGCACTGTGATAGTCTCAGAGGTCCGTTTTAAAGCGCAGAGAGCATCATGAAGAACAAGGAACACACCAGGCAGGTCCGAGATACTGTTGTGGAGAAGTTTAAAGCCGGATTTGGATACAAAAAGATTTCCCGTGCTTTAAACATCCCAAGGAGCACTGTGCAAGCGATAATATTGAAATGGAAGGAGTATCAGACCACTGCAAATCTATGAAGACCTGGCCGTCCCTCTAAATTTTCAGCTCATACAAGGAGAAGACTGATCAGAGATGCAGCCAAGAGGCCCATGATCACTCTGAATGAACTGCAGAGATCTACAGTTGAGGTGGGAGACTCTGTCCATAGGACAACAATCATTCGATACTGCACAAATCTGGCCTTTATGGAAGAGTGGCAAGAAGAAAGCCATTTCTTAAAGATATCCATAAAAAGTGTTGTTTAAAGTTTGCCACAAGCCACCTGGGAGACACACCAAACATGTGGAAGAAGGTGTTCTGGTCAGATGAAACCAAAATCAAACTTTTTGGCAACAATGCAAAATGTTATGTTTGGCGTAAAAGCAACACAGCTCATCGCCCTGAACACACCATCCCCACTGTCAAACATGGTGGTGGCAGCATCATGGTTTGGGCCTGCTTTTCTTCAGCAGGGACAGGGAAGATGGTTAAAATTGATGGGAAGATGGATGGAGCCAAATACAGGACCATTCTGGAAGAAAACCTGATGGAGTCTGCAAAAGACCTGAGACTGGGACGGAGATTTGTCTTCCAACAAGACAATGATCCAAAACATAAAGCAAAATCTACAATGGAATGGTTCACAAATAAACATATCCAGGTGTTAGAATGGCCAAGTCAAAGTCCAGACATGAATCCAATCGAGAATCTGTGGAAAGAACTGAAAACTGCTGTTCACAAATGCTCTCCATCCAACCTCATTGAGCTCAAGCTGTTTTGCAAGGAGGAATGGGCAAATATTTCAGTCTCTCGATGTGCAAAACTGATAGAGACATACCCCAAGCGACTTACAGCAGTAATCGCAGAAAAAGGTGGCGCTACAAAGTATTAACTTAAGGGGGCTGAATTTTGCACGCCCAATTTTTCAGTTTTTTATTTGTTAAAAAAGTTTGAAATATCCAATAGAAACATAGAAACATAGAAACATAGAATGTGTCGGCAGATAAGAACCATTTGGCCCATCTAGTCTGCCCAATATATCTGAATCCTATGAATAGTCCCTGGCCCTATCTTGTATGAAGGATAGCCTTATGCCTATCCCATGCATGCTTAAACTCCTTCACTGTATTTGCAGCTACCACTTCTGCAGGAAGGTTATTCCATGCATCCACTACTCTCTCAGTAAAGTAATACTTCCTCATATTACTTTTAAACCTTTGCCCCTCTAATTTAAAACTGTGTCCTCTTGTGGTAGTTTTTCTTCTTTTAAATATGCTCTCCTCCTTTACCGAGTTGATTCCCTTTATGTATTTAAATGTTTCTATCATATCCCCTCTGTCTCTTCTTTCTTCCAAGCTATACATGTTAAGGTCCTTTATCCTTTCCTGGTAAGTTTTTTCCTGCAATCCATGTACTAGTTTAGTAGCTCTTCTCTGAACTCTCTCTAGAGTATCTATATCCTTCTGGAGATATGGCCTCCAGTACTGCGCACAATACTCCAAGTGAGGTCTCACCAGTGTTCTGTACAGCGGCATAAGCACTTCTCTCTTTCTACTGCTTATACCTCTCCCTATACATCCAAGCATTCTGCTGGCATTTCGTGCTGCTCTATTACATTGTCTTCCCACCTTTAAGTCTTCTGAAATAATTACTCCTAAATCCCTTTCCTCAGATACTGAGGTCAGGACTGTGTCAAATATTCTATATTCTGCCCTTGGGTTTTTACGCCCCAGGTGCATTATCTTGCACTTATCCACATTAAATTTCAGTTGCCAGAGTTCTGACCATTCTTCTAGTTTTCCTAAATCCTTTTCCATTTGGCGTTTCCCTCCAGGAACATCAACCCTGTTACATATCTTTGTGTCATCAGCAAAAAGACAAACCTTACCATCGAGGCCTTTTGCAATATCACTTATGAAGATATTAAACAAAATTGGTCCCAGTACAGATCCCTGAGGTACCCCACTGGTAACATGACCTTGTTCTGAATGTTCTCCATTGACTACAACCCTCTGTTGTCTGTCACTCAGCCACTGCCTAATCCACTCAACAATATGGGAGTCCATGCTCAATGACTGCAGTTTATTGATAAGTCTTCTATGTGGGACAGTGTCAAAAGCCTTACTAAAATCTAGATATGCAATGTCTACTGCACCTCCACCGTCTATTATTTTAGTCACCCAGTCAAAAAAATCTATAAGATTTGTTTGACATGATCTCCCTGAAGTAAACCCATGTTGTTTTTCATCTTGCAATCCATGGGATTTAAGATGTTCCACAATCCTATCCTTTAATAGGGTTTCCATTAATTTGCCTACTATTGATGTCAGACTCACTGGTCTATAGTTGCTCGATTCCTCCCTACTACCTTTCTTGTGAATGGGCACGACATTTGCCAATTTCCAGTCTTCCGGGACGACTCCTGTTACTAATGATTGGTTAAATAGATCTGTTAATGGTTTTGCCAGCTCACCACTAAGCTCTTTTAATAATCTTGGGTGTATCCCATCAGGACCCTGTGACTTATTTGTCTTCACTTTAGACAGCAATCTTAGAATGTCTTCCTCTGTAAAGACACATGCATCAAATGATTCATTAGTCATCCTTTCAAGTGGAGGTCCTTCTCCTTCTTTTTCTTCTGTAAAAACTGAACAGAAGTATTCATTAAGGCAGTCAGCTAGCCCTTTATTTTCTTCTACATACCTTCCGTCCTTTGTTTTTAATTTAGTTATTCCTTGTTTTAATTTCCTTTTTTCATTTATATATCTGAAGAATGTCTTATCCCCCTTTTTCATAGACTGAGCTAGTTTTTCTTCTGCCTGCGCTTTAGAAGTTCTTATAACTTGCTTGGCCTCTTTCTGCCTAATCTTGTAGATTTCCTTATCTTCATTGCTCTGGGTTTTTTTATAATTACAAAATGCTAGCTTTTTATTTTTAATGATTTGGGCCACTTCTGCTGAGTACCACAGTGGTCTCTTCCTTTTTTTGCTTTTACTGACAAGTCTAATGCAATTTTCTGTTGCCTTCAATAATGCACCTTTTAAGTAGTCCCATTTCTCCTGGACTCCATGTAATCCGTTCCAGTCTGATAAGGACTCATTTATGACTAATTTCATTTTTGAAAAGTCTGTTTTTCTAAAATCTAAAACTTTTGTTTTTGTGTGGTGTGACTCTTTCACAGTTCTTATATTAAACCACACTGACTGGTGATCACTAGATCCCAAGGTTTCGCCTACAATGACATCATATACCGAATCCCCATTTGTGAATACCAGATCCAAAATGGCCTCCCTCCGGGTTGGCTCCTCAACCACTTGTTGCAGAGACAACTCCAGTAGGGAATTTAGAATATCTGTACTCCTGGTAGAACCTGCTATTTTGGTTTTCCAGTTTATATCTGGAAGATTGAAATCTCCCATAATGATAACTTCTCCTTTCATTGTCATTTTAGCTATTTCTTCAACTAGTAGATCATCTAGTTCTTTAACTTGACCAGGTGGTCTATATATCACACCTACACGAGTTACTGCATGATTAGCAAACTGCAACGTAACCCAAACTGACTCTATGTTGGCCTCACCAACTTGTATTAGGTTAGATTTAATGCTATCTTTCACATACAGGGCCACTCCTCCTCCTTTCTTGCCTACTCTGTCTCTTCTGTATAAAGAGTACCCTGGTATGGTTATGTCCCAGTCATTTCTTTCATTAAACCATGTCTCCGTAACAGCCACTAAATCTACATTCTCAGATTCCATTATTGACCCAAGTTCATTGATTTTTTTACCTAAACTGCGAGCATTTGTAGACAGGACTCTGAGCTTATCATTTCTTAACCTCTGTGCTTCTGACCTGTTCTGGCTTCCTTTGAGACTTCACTTTATCTTTTTTGTCCTTGGCTGCAGTCTTGCATACATTAGACATAGGAGTCGATGGTTTCTCACCCTCTGTGCTTGAGTCCATATCCATGTTGTCCTTACATTCTGAGAGTGCTGCAAATGAATTTTGGAGAACCACCGACTGTGGGACTTGTCTTCTATCCACCACTCTAAGTCTTCCAGAACCTACAGTAACCCATCTGCCATTTCTGGGGGTCCTCTGTGGCAGTGGCATTGCAGCAGTCCCAGCTGGAGTTTGTTTAACAGATAATTTAAATATCTCTGATTTCAAAAATGCAATTTCCTGCTGCAGTAAGGAGAATTGCCTACAGATCTGACAGCATCCGAATCTCCAAAGAGTGGAACATGAAATAAATGCACAACAATTCCTGCACTGAACCAAGTCTGCCATTTTAAAGAGGAGAAAAAAAAAAATGTAAATTTAAGTCAAACAAATCTTACCTTTTTTTTTTTTTAGTTTTCCACCTTCCAGCCTACCTCCTGACTATCTCCTGCAATATCTCTTCAATGTACTTAAAATGGTGTACTTGAATGGTGTACTTGCAGCTAATTGAATTAGGCCAGCTAATTAGTATTTCTCTATATATACACACTCCTTCACAGCTCCTCCCCCAGCAACAATTCTAACACCTTAATGGGCTAGTCTCATTAGCAAATGCAAATAGCAAACACCTGACCAAATTCCTTTCCCCTTCTCAAGCAATAGCCAGCAAAAAATACAGATGAGTCAGTTGCAAACTCCAAGCCAATCTCTTGCAGTATCTATTCAATCTCTTCAGTTTCCTGCAATATCTCTTCAATGTACTTAAAATGGTGTACTTGAATGGTGTACTTGCAGCTAATTGAATTAGGCCAGCTAATTAGTATTTCTCTATATATACACACTCCTTCACAGCTCCTCCCCCAGCAACAATTCTAACACCTTAATGGGCTAGTCTCATTAGCAAATGCAAATAGCAAACACCTGACCAAATTCCTTTCCCCTTCTCAAGCAATAGCCAGCAAAAAATACAGATGAGTCAGTTGCAAACTCCAAGCCAATCTCTTGCAGTATCTATTCAATCTCTTCAGTTTCCTGCAATATCTCTTCAATGTACTTAAAATGGTGTACTTGAATGGTGTACTTGCAGCTAATTGAATTAGGCCAGCTAATTAGTATTTTCTCTATATATATACACACTCCTTCACAGCTCCTCCCCCAGCAACATTTCGTTCCACTTAATGATTGTGTCCCACTTGTTGATTCTTCACAAAAAATTACAGTTTTATATCTTTATGTTTGAAGCCTGAAATGTGGCAAAAGGTTGCATAGTTCAAGGGGGCCAAATACTTTCGCAAGGCACTGTGTATATATATATATATATATATATATATAATATTTTTTTTTTTTATATTATAGGTGTAACATCCATAATGTGTTGTAAATAATATTTACCAGACATATTGCAGGCTATTGAATAAACTGTTAATTTGAGAAATTATAATAGTTGTATATTGTATAGATTTTAATACTTATATGGGACAGTGTTTTCATGAAAATCTGTTAATCATTCAGTTTAAATATATTGTTTTTAGCACAGCATCTTCAAGTTGCACTGTGGGAAAAATTCTTGACTAGATTTTACATCATTAAGTATAACTGTCAACCACCCGTGGCTATTTATATTAAAAAAATTCTAATTATAACAGTACAGTTCAACAGTTGAAATAGTTCTTTAAACTTTCACTGTAAGTGATGCATATTACTGAACAAATGTCATATCAAACATCAGGATCAGTATTTACTTGATTTAATTCAGGTGTCTGTAAGCAAAAGGTCTATTGAATAAAGGTTACTGCAAAGATTGTGTGGCATCGTCATCTTCCATCTGGCATGTACAAAACATCCCCTGGGTAGAGTTTGTACCATTAAAGGCAAACAGGCTCTGTCTATGTATTCTGTTTTGCTAATTCTCCAGCATGAAGATGAGTGTTTGCTTGGGTATTGATCATCTGACCTCTACAAATGAGGGGAATCAGTGTTCAAGTAGAGTTGATGATTGGCTAGCTCCACTCAAGCATTCATTCTACAAGCTTCTTTAGGGGAAACCATCTGTTCAAGGTTGTGGCACATCTAAAATGGCCCAATACTGGATGAATTCCAGTGATTATAGAAGCAGGTTCTCCATAACCAACAGCCCTATTTTTTTTTCAGGGTTGGAGGGTATAGGTCCGCTTAAAGATTATAACAAGAAAATATACACAGTATATGTGTGTTTATGTATGTGAATGTATATATATATATATATATATATATATATATACTGCTCAAAAAAATTAAAAGAACACTTTCAAAACACATCAGATCTCAATGGTGTAAAAAAAACATGCTGGATATCTATACTGCTATAGACTGGGTAATGCATTAGGATCGAAAGAATGCCACATCATTTGATGGAAATGAAAATGATCAACCTACAGAGGGCTGAACTCAAAGACACCCCCAAAAATCAAAGGGAAAAAAATGATGCAGCAGGCTAGTCCATTTTGCTGAAGTTTCATTGCAGCAACTCATAATGGCACTCAGTAGTTTGTATGGCCCCCACATGCTTGTATGCATGCCTGACAATGTTGGGGCATGCTCCTAATAAGACGACAGATGGTGTCCTGGGGTATTTCCACCCAGATTTGGACCAGGGCCTCACTGTGCTCCTTAACAGACTGAGGTGGAACCTTGTGGCATTGGATGGACCGAAACATAATGCCCCAGAGGTATAAATAATATAAATTTCTTAATTCTTCCGGAACTGGCTGCATACTCTAACCACATAAGGCCCAGCATTTTCGTGCACCAGGAGGAACCCAGGACCCACTGCACCAGCGCAGGGTTTGACAATGGATCCAGGGATTTCATCCCCATACCTATTGGCAGTCAGGGTGCCATTGTCTAGCCTGTAGGGGTCTGTGTGTCCCTCCCATGAATATGCCTCCCCTGACCATCACTGACCCATCACCAAACCGGTCATGCTGAATGATGTTACAGACAGCATAACATTCTCCATGGCTTCTCCAGAACCTTGCATGTCTGTCACATGTGCTCAGGGTGAACCTGCTCTCATCTGTGAAATGCACAGGGTGCGAGTAAATTCTGGTGTTCAATGGCAAATGCCAATCGAGCTAAACGGTGTCGGGCAGTGAGCACAGGGCCCACTAGAGGATGTTAGGCCCTCAGGCCACCCTCATGGAGTCTTTTTCTGATTGTTTGGTCAGAGACATTCACACCAGTGGCCTGCTGGAGGTCATTTTGTAGGGCTCTGGCAGTGCTCATCCTTTCCTCCTTGCACAAAGGAACAGATTCCAGTGCTGCTTATGGGTTCGGGACCTTCTAAGGCCCCATCCAGCTCTCCTAAAGTAACTGCCTGTCTCCTGTAATCTCCTCCATGCTCTTGAAATTGTACTGGGAGACACAGCAAACCTTCTGGCAATGGCAGGTATTGATGTGCCATCTTGGAGGAGTTGGACTGCCTGTGCAACCTCTATAGAGTCCAGGTATTGCCTTGTGCTACCAGTAGTGACACTGACCCTAGCCAAATGCAAAACTAGTGAAAAACAGTTTGAAAAAATGAGAAGGGAAAAAAAATTCAGTGGCCTCCACCTGTAAAACCATTCCTGTTTTGGAGGTTGTCTCATTTTTCCCCATCTAGTGCACCTGTTAATTTAATTAACACCAAAGCAGCTGAAACTGATTGAAAAACCCTCTGCTAGTTAGCTGACCAGATAAATACACCAGGAGTTTTATTGACTTGTTGCTGTACTCTGATTAAAAAGTGTTTCTTTCATTTTTTTTTTAAGCGGTGTGTGTATATATATATATATATATATATATATATATATATATATATACTGTATAAATATGAAGCTACATTAGGTTTCTAGAAATGGGCTACTGTTACCGCCCATCGAATGTATTCCAATCCGCTAGGTTTTACAGCTATAGATTTTGCAGGGGCTACAGTTCCTCAACATGTTTCGTAAAAAATGCTTCCTCAGAAAAGGATGCTGAAAAAACTTTGTTGACAAAATCCTTTTCTCTTGGGAAATGTGGGTGACTGATATGGCCAGAAACCAGAGAGAAGAGAGAGCAGATAAAGAGGCAAAGGATCACTAAATCTCTCAACTAATCCTAATTGTGGACTTGGTACTACACCACATATTCACTGTGCAGCAGAAAAAGGGAGGGAATTCTTACACCGGTCCTTGCTAAGAATGTTTTGACGCATATGGTGAAAGCACACCAACTGCCGGAGCAAATTCTTTTTTGCATTGTAGTTATGGCATCTATGAAAGGCAGAGCTGAGTGGGGGAGGGGGGCATAGCAGGTCTTTCTTGATGACGTGACAGCTCCCTTAATAGTTTTTTTTTCATTCTTTATTTTTACATTGTGCAATTGCAAGAGGTATTCCAAGTCAGAAGTGCAAATCATAAAGAAACATGAGTACATAATACTATCACAGACACATAGGGGTTGATTTTTTAAAGGCAAAAAGACTGTACGCTTTGCAAAATGCAGTTGCTCTCTCTGCAAGTGCTGTCGCTTCAGAGCTTAGTAAATGAGGTAAGGCTTCAAGAGTACCCAATCACAAGCAAGGAGATTTAAAAAAATAAAATGTTTGCTTGCACTTGATTGGATGATGGAAGTCAACAGAGCTTCTGCTCATTTACTAAACTCTGGAGCAAGTGCAACTGCACTTTGCAAAGTGCACAGACTGTTTGCCTTTAGTAAATCGACTATCCTACTGTTATGGGAGAACACGGCCATGTTCTCCCATAACAGTAGAATAGGTAAAATGGCAATAACACAGAAAATAAGATAGTATCAGAGAAACACTAATTTGCTGAATCCCATAAGTGCCGATAAAGGTGTTACAAATGCTTCATTCAAATAATAGAATTAACACAGCACCTTCGTTCTTGCTCCTAAGTTCTTTTAACCCACGCTGTACTGGGAGATTACGATGGTGGGGGTGGACACAATTGAGACATCTTACTGAGGATAAGTAATGTCCATTGTGCTTACTTTTTATTAGGTTTTAAGAATGATGGGCTATGACCCAAAAAAAAAAATCAGACCTCCATGAAACTAACCGCTTGTTTCTTCTTGCGGCGTTAAGTCCTGTAAATGTTTACTTCCAACTGTATTGGTGTTTACTATGACCATATTCAATGGAGACATTCCCTAATCTTTTTTTAATATATTCTATAAGTAGCAGGAGCAACACTGGATAGGCTAGCAGTTCATCATTGCTGTGATAACAGGGCGTTAATTACACTGTTTACCAGCTTCCCTGTGATAAAATACTTGAGAAGCACAGTGCTTATAATAATACAGATAATGGCCTGACTTGGCAAACTCATTTTAACATAATATGTGCAAAATGAAACAAGTCACAAGTTAATACAACAGCAGAAAGCTGGAGAAGAGGAGATCAGCTAATGCAGTCAAAATTGAAACGTGAGGAATAATATTTTTTGAATGATCTTAAGCAATTGTCTGTCTTGCTTTTATACTTGTTACTGTTGATATTAGTATTCTTATTATCAGTGGTTGTTGGTTTTCCTAGCTATAGTATTACATTTTTTTTATTCAGTTTGGGCATAATTTAAAGGAGGACCCTATGTCTTTTTGGCCTCACTCATTTGGGTTTAATTAAGTAAACACCCATGTGAAGGCCGGGCGTGCCCAGATGTTCTGTGCATCTGTGTGCAGGCAGTCCCATTTTAGTTAGTTGGGATGCAGAGGCTGCAAGAAAACAGCCACTGCTCCCAATTTGACATCTGTGTGGCTGTGTTCTGCGTGCATGTCCCCAAATCAAACTCGCATCTCACATGTCTGCGCTAGGAGACAAGTACCTGCACTTACAAGGGTGTCAGATTGGGAGCAGCTGTTGCATTACAGTTGACATGAATGGGATTACCTGCATTCAGTTGCACAGAACACCTGTGCATCCCATGCAGGAAAAACCTAGTCCTCAAACAAGTGTACACTTAAGTATTCCTATGTGCATGAGGCCTTAGAAAAAAACTTCTTCTTAGATTAGGTTGGAAAGCACAATGCCAAATTTTCACCTATTTATAATTAACAAGAAAATATATATTTACATCAGCTGATGCACTGAAGTCCTTAACCCCTTCTTGCTGCCACTTCCCTGCCCTTTAACAGGTTCTAAATGCCAGGGGGTTGAAGTGGGCATTGTGATCATGTCACTGCTGTGATTGCAATCATAGCAGTCACATAGTAGGAAAGCTCCCGATTTCACGGTTACAGCAAAGTGTTTACATAGGGACGCATATATGCGGCTGCTTTGTGTTAAAGCCCACTCACAGAGAGGCCACATATGTGTGCTACATTGGTGAGAGGAGGTTAAGGTCAGGTCTCTACACTCTGCTCTTTCCCTTTTTCTGTGCATGTGCTCTGTTATTATATTAAAGCTGATCTCTAGCTTTAGTTGCAATTGAAATAGTTCACTCGGGCCAAGCTGGTCCAAACAAACTATTTATTTCGCTAACACGTGTGGTTGCTCTGAGGAGGCTACATATAGTATACAACACTGTTGCGGGTGTGAGACAAGACCTTCCTGTCTAATACCGAGAACAAAATACCGCTGGTCTGAGTGGTGCTCAGCTGTTCATAGGCAGCTTTGTATTCCATCATTGAATACAAAGCTTCCTCTGATCAGTTGAGTCAGAGATTGTGACATCATTAGCCCGCCTCTCTGAATCAGGCAACCAAAGTAAGCTTTGTATTTACTGAATAGAATACAAAGCTGCCTATGAATGGCTGAGCGCCACTCAGAACGACACTATTTTGTTCCGTTTGGTTTGAGACTGGAAGGTCTCGTCTCAAACCTAGAACACAGTGCTGTATACTGCATGTAGCATCCGCTACAAGCAGTATATACAGCACACCCAACGGCTGTACATGTTAACGAGGGACATAGATTATTTGGAGCAGCTTGGCCTGAACAAAGTATTTAAACAGAAACTAAAGCTGGAGGCAGCCAATTCACTGCCTGAAGTTGGGAGAAGAGTCAAACTAGTGAAAGTACATCTGCTGTAGGATATATTAGTCCACTGTGCCTACAGCTACAGAGGTCAGTGAGAGGCTTGATTTAAACCTAATTTACTGATTAAGAATATGTCAACATATCACTACCTTTAGCCAGCCCACAGTTCCATTCTGACACCAGGGAGAGCAAGAAATGGGCCAAGTAATTGCAAACAGGACAGGAATACACAGATTTAAAAAAAAAAAAAAAAAAAGAAAAAAAAACATTGAAAGATGTTCTAACCTTTCCCTATTCTACTAAATGAGTTTATTTGTTTTTGTCTGTCATCTTTGGTTAGGTTTTCTATAATTTCCTGTGATGACAGGAAGTGAGGAGAAATGTCCCTTTTTCCCATTTTCAGGAAAAGTTCAGAAATCATTACCATACCATCACAGTAACCATTTTTCATGTAAAATGAATAAAATTTGCCCCATATTATATAACCCATTTTGGTACATATAGAATGATGTGTTCATAGTGTGCACTAATCCTTTGAGACAGTATCTGCAGCAGAGTGTCCCCAGAAACTTAAACATGCAAGCTATGGGAATTAATTAGTGACCTACATTAATACTTGCAACTTACATAGAGTGATGACATTTTAAAATACATGTACACTTTTCCTAGAGGGGATAATGTGACAGTGTTTTTGTGACCTAAGCAGATAATTTATTGTGATACTGCAGCATTTCGAACACACGTAGAATAGCAGGAGTTTAATTGATCTTCCCATCCAGAGTGTAGCAGTCCCTGGTAACCTAATAAACACATAGGAAATACAATAAACAGATGCAGCCAACACACCCTTTGTTGTTGTCCCAATGATTTAAAGTAGAACTCCAGTATTTTTGTTTTTATTTTTAGATTCTCCCCCTCATAGAAAAAATTCTCCACTTACCTCTCCGTGCTGGACTTCTTCCTAGATCCATCAGATATCTTTGGGCACCAGGGTCATTCTGTCCATTAACCAATTCTGTATTTCAGAAGGATTTGCCCCCTTAATGACCAGGCCATTTTTTGCGATTCAGCACTGCGCGGTCGTGCGCCGTTGTACCGAAATAAGATTGATGTCCTTTTTTTCCCCATAAATAGAGCTTTCTTTTAGTGGTATTTGATCACCTGTGCAATTTTCTTTTTTTTCCGCGCTATAAACAAAAAAAGAGAGATGATTGTTAAAAAAAAAAAACAATATTTTTCACATTCTGCTATATAACATTCCCAAAAAAAAAAATTAAAATCTATTTTTTTTTTCATCCTTCTAGGCCAATTTGTATTCTGCTACATATTTTTGGTAAAAAAAACCTCAATAAGCGTATTTTGATTCGTTTGCGCAAAAGTTATCGCGTCTACAAACTAGGGGAATATATATATATATAGATATATATATATATATATATATATATAGATATATATATATCTATATATATACAGTGGAACCTTGGTTTACGAGTACCTTTGTTTACGAGCATTTTGAAAGACGAGCAACATTTTTTTAAAAAATCTGTCTTGGTTTACGAGCACTGTCTTGATATACGAGCAGTTTTATCCACTAAAAGCATGCCATCCCCTCTGTTAATGCCCCTCTGTCACATAACATTATGTGTCCCAGTGCTTCTACTGTATATAAAGATGCCTATATACTGTTTTAGAGTGTTTCCCTGCACTTACTTTGTACGATTCCTGTCACTCTCTGGTCTCCTTCCTCTCTGTTCTCCCCGGCGGGAGGGGCCGATCACTCCTCCTGACGTCATCTGAGGAGGAGGGGGAGGAGAGCAACAGAGCAGGGCTGATGAGTCACACAGAGCCAGACAAGCTCTAATACACTATAAATCGGCTGTTATATACAATACAGACACAGGGGCACATAATGTTATCTAACAGAGGATATAGCATATTTATACTGTACAGTTATGTACTTTATATATAATACAGCATATCTTTTTATTTATAACATTAAATGCTTGTGGAACGAATCATCTGAGTTTCAATGCTTTCCTATGGGAAAACTTGCTTTGATATACGAGTGTTTTGGATTACAAGCAAGCTGCTGGAACCAATTATACTCGTAAACCAAGGTTCCACTGTATATATACATACATATACAGATACAGTATATATATATATATATATATATATATATATATCATTTTTATTTTTATTTTTTTTAATATGAATGGCGGCAATCTGCGATTTTCAGTGAGACTGCGACATTGCAGCGGACAGATCAGACCCCTAACTGACCTTTTTTTGGTTTGGACACCTTTGGGGGGACCAGTGACATTAATACAGTAATCAATGCTAAAAATATGCACTGTTACTGTAATAATGACAATGGCAGGGAAGGGGTTAACCTAGTGGGTGATCAAGGGGTTAAATGTGAGCCTAGGTGAGTGTTTACTAACTGTGGGGGGAGGGGCTTGTGAAATTAACATAGAGACCTGTGATCCTATATAGAACATATAGGATAAATAACTATATAGGATATATAGGATATAGAACTATTTAAACAGCTGACCATTCTTTTCTCTTAGTGGGGAGCAATGGCGGGTGGCCGGTGGCAATCGCGGCCGCTGGCCCCGTGCATTGGCATCCCCGCTGCCTACTGTGATCCTATATAGCAGTGGTCCTCAACTCCGGTCCTCAGGGCCCACTAACAGGCCAGATTTTAAGTATTACCTGCAATCACTGAGCAGCAAATGATATCACCTGGGATGTATTTCAGTTATCTTGCAAACCTGGCCTGTTAGTGGCCCTGTAGGCCAAGGTTGAGGACCACTGCTATATAGAACATATAGGATAAATAACTATATAGGATATAGAACCGTTTACAACAGCTGACCGTTCTTCTCTCTCAGCGGGGGCAATCGCGGGTGACCGGCAGCAATCGTGGGAGGCCGGCGGCAATCGTGGCTGCTGGCCCGGTGCATTGGCATCTCCGCTGCCTAGTGGGGGCAAGAGCGTACTAGTACTATGTCGGTTCTTGCAGCCGATCCAGCCTGCCGCAGTAAAACTGCGGCGGGCGGTCAGCAAGTGGTTAAAGAAAATGTATTTTGTTTAAAAAAGATTTAAACTACTCACAAGCATGTGGAAAGAATTACGCTTATAAAGGCCACTATCCCATGGCTCTGAGGAAGAAGGTAAACCTTTGAAACGTGTCAGCCAACAGGGGCCCCTGCATTGTCTCCCCTGCAATCTGGAGATTGTTGGTTCCAGGACGTTCTAGCCACGGCATATTGGCCTTTATAAGCGTAATTCTTTCCACATACCTGTGAGTAGTTTTAATATTTTTTGATACAGAATAAATGTATTTGGGATAATGCACTAGGCTGGTGCACACTCTTTTTCTTTTATTTCTTTAGTGACACTAAGGACTCCCCCAGTCCTAGAGGGCAGCAAGGTCAGAAACATTATCCCCAGAGAGGTATACCATCACTTATATAAAGGCTGGGCACCACACTTATGTGAAGGAGTGTTTTTTTTTTCTGCTATATATCAATTATTCTGCCCATTTACTGTGAGCCCAGCCTGTTGGTTACACCCCCCCCAAAGGGGGCACAATATTACGCTAACTGTACAAAGTACTCCATGACTGAGCAGTGCACACTTAACAGCCCCCACCCCCCACTGTCACATGAAGAAGAGGAGGATGCTACACTTATACCATTAGACTGGTTAGACTTTTACAGGAAAAAGGAATGATTATTTTTTACTGTGGGGACTTTAGGGATGGGGGGTTTGGGGGTAAATCCTGGAGATCTGATTTAAAATACCATTGCAGTTACATGAAAATGGAAGATGTACCTGCACACAGGTTGGACAGATGGTAAACATTACATTCATATTATTATTTTTTTTATTAAAGTAAAATCATGATGGTCATCATGGTGAAATATTGTGGACAGTTCTTATACCGGCATCCGACTAGTGCCAACTAGTAAAATAGCTGCAGTGATTTTTCTATATGTACAAAAAGCTACTGTATTATCAGTTTGTCTCTTTGCCAACCGTGTTTTGCTTGGCACAGATGTTCCGTCACGCGGGTGGAACACTTTATGTACATCCCCTAGCGTTTTGCCAATTTGTGACACACAAGGTTACTTATAGCAAGTGAACAATGTGTTGTGATAAGTGAGTATAATTTAGCGCTGCCATACCGGTGGAATGCTGTTTTGTCATGTGGAGTGAACAGAATACAAAATAAATTAGTTTGACAAGTGTTATTTTAGCTTGTTGGATCCAAATTCCAGAAATGTTTGTACACCAAAGAAGAAGGAGACTGCAATTTGATTTCATTTTTAATTTTTTCATCACATTTTGAGAGTAATGAGGACAGAGGAGAAAGTATTGGCAGCACAACTCCATTAACAGGATTTTGATCTGCATTATTGACAAGGTATTACTGTTAATATGATCCAATGTATTAACTTGACAAGAAAACTGGAACAGGGTGACTCTTTGTAGCAGCTCCTAATGCATTTTATTGGCAGTATATCAGTGAAATGAGATTTGATCTAAAGAGAATGATTCAAATATATTACGCTGGTAATTGTGTGTGTGATATTTTATGTCAATTATTGTATCTCCACCTGACGTTTTAAGCTGAATTTTAGCATTAGCTGATAGAAAAAAATAAATGTAGCTCTGTACAAATGCAGTTTGCTGCCTCTTAAAGGAAGAATGCCTTCTTGAACGGTTTGATTATTATTTCTGAGAGCAGTTTCATATCTGAAATACTTTTATGTTGAAAACTGTCTTGAAGCAAAAAAGAAAATTCTTTCTATTATTCTCAGGTGACGGTGAAGAGCGCGTAATATCTTTTGCCATTCCTGGATATCATTGTCTCCCAAGGTGGCACCGCTTTCAGTGCAGAATTGGGCTACGGCCTATGTGTTGATGAGCAGGACTCTATTCATCTGGGGTTTACATTGTTTGGATGATCATGTGGCATTGGATGACAAATTTTATTCTACAAAATGTTGAATATTTAGCATAATGTAAGGATAAGCTAATTCATGAACAGTCTAGCTGCTTGCTATTTTTTCACAGACATTCCAGTCATGAAGAAATCTTGTTTTATTCATTTAATAACTGTCCTTGCTTGAGAAAAGATGTTTTAATGCCCAAAGTGTTTCCTTTATGCAATATACTCTGTAAAATTCAATGTATTACATGCCTTCCTCCTGTGGATAGAAATGACGATGCATGCAATTTTTTCTCATTTATCGGGGCACAGCTTTGTATGCCAGCTAGCGACACAGCAAAATGATTATTAGTGAAAAGGTGTGTGGCTCCAGGCACATAAATAAATATCACCCGACATTTCATTGATGCCTGGGAATTAAGCTGTATTATGGTGATGACTCCATTGAAGTATGATTCCCCCACTCATTCAGCATACTTGAACTTTTTCAGTTTTACTATAGCAGGATATGAAAATATAGAGCATTATTTGTACATTTGTGTACTAATGGTGACCTGTGTTGTTTTGTGCAGAAAAACACAAGCCACCACATATGAGGTGAACAAGCCCTCAGGCTATGATTTGCAACCAGTAAATTATTTACCATTTTAGAATCTCATAACAATCTACTAGTATGGTGTCTGTCACTCAGGGGTTGATTTACTAAAACTGGAGTGTGCATAGAAACCAATCAGCTTCCAGGATTTGTTGTGAAAGCTTAAAGTTAGAAGCTGATTGGTTTCTATTTGCACCATATTTTGCACTCTCCAGTTTTAGTAAATCAACCCCTTCTGTGTTTTCCTTCTTGTTCATCATCCATCCATCCCGCACTGATAAAAACAAAAAAGGGAAAAGTGCAAAAACCCAGTGCACATATGTCAAACACCAGACCTGCGGGTTCAATGAGGCCCTCCAGTCCTTTTCATGTTGCCCTTACACCCAGTTTGGCAGCCTGAACATGGCCGAAACTCCATTTCACCACCTCCGGCTCTCACCCAAGCCTTCTATGTTTACAAGGAACAGCTTTTCCCTCAGTGGCTCCTGGATCTAATAGATTCCTGCTTGCACTCATGGTGGGATCTCCAGAATCTAAGAGAAATAACAATCTTCCTGCAAATTCACAGGTAGTAGAGCCACCTACACAGGTACTAGAGCCGGGCCTCGTAGGTGCACAGTAAACCCCTAAACCCTGCACTCTGTATGTAAAGCACTATTTACCTCTGCATATAGAATGGTCCTGAACTCTGTAGGTAATGCACTTCTGAACCCTGCATTCTGTACATAGCTTACCCCAGATACAGCCGGCTCTTCAAAGGGCAACCATACTGCTGATGCGGCCCGCAATTAAATTAAAGCGGAGTTCCACCCTGAGAATACTTTTTTTTAATAAAAATACCCCGGGACAGTCAGGGCTAGTACATTCCACAATGGCTAGCCTCTGATCTGTCCCGGGTTGCACTTACATTTTAGGAGAAATACTTACCTTGAAAAAGTATTGTCCAGCGCTGCCATCTCAGGTGTGGGCAGCTTGAAGCCAGCGCGATCCTCTTCTGCGTCCTGTTCCTTCTTCTTCGGTCCCACGATGCACTGCACCGGCCCCGCCGTCACTTCCGGTGCGCGCGCGTCATCCCTCCACAGCTTCTGGGCATGCCCAGAAGCTGTTTAGAAGGGAATGACGCGCGCGCACCGGAACTGACGTCGGGGGCGGTGCAGGCGCATTGATTCCTTGGAGCGATGACGTTCAGCTCCCAGGAATCATTACAAAAGCCAGGAAGTGACGAATCGCCGTGGCCCGCCGAGGGGAGGAAGAAGGAAGTAAGGTAAGTATATTTTCTCTATGAGGTAAGTAAAAAAAAATTAAAAATTGCGATTATCCGTTTGTTTTTCAGGTGACCCGGAGTGAGAAGATGGAGGTAAGTATAAATTTAGGGTGGAACTCCACTTTAAGTTTGACACCCCTGACCTACGTAGTACTAGCATTACCCAAGTAAAAAGGTATTTTCATGATTTTCATGAAAGGCATTAAAAACAATAAAATGCATGCTCACAAAGGTACAAAAGTAATCAGCATGTGAATAGGAGAAAAATGTGACTGAAAGGTGCACACCCAACGGTGATGTTGTAGTCCATACAAAAATAGAAAATTGTCCACACTCCAAGGGAAAAATGCTTTACTGTGATCATAAATGCAAACTTAGTAAAACCTCATTCCACTGACATTTTGAGAACACAAGGGTCCACGCTCTGAAGGTAACAGATGTCTGTTGAGGAAGGGGATGCTAGTGCCTCGGAAGCATTGTTAGAATGATGCTTGTTTTTGTACTTTTGCTTTTGTGACCTCAGTGAAGTGTTGGGGCATTTTTATCATGCTTTTTCTTTTTGTCAGTTCCTTCATGTCTTCCTACTACCACTACTGTTATCACTACATTATCAATAACGTTGTTTTATCAGGAGAATCCAAGGTTATGGCACATCAGCTTTTTGTTCATGTGCTGTATCCACCCTTTTTTATAGACAGAACATTACAATTGAGGGCCACTGCTTTTTTTTTTTTTTTTTAATTACCAGAGTTCCACTTTATTTCATCTTCTGTGCAAATCTCCATTAAAATGCTATTATCTTATTCATGCATTTTTATTTTGATGCTCTCTCCTGTATTTGACATCTACTGTATGAGTGCTGCAGAAACAGAACTGGCAGTATCCTGAATCTCAATAATTTTGTGTTTTTGGATGACCTGAATAGTATTCTTCTTTCTGCATCGAAGCTCAAGGTGTCAATGGTCTTCCTTTTAATTGTACACAAGGTGTCTGAAACAGTTGTATGACATTAGCCATAGGACTGAGTTGCCTTGGGGAAGAGTGAGAGAAATACATGTAAACATACACATAGGTCAACACAGTGGATGACAGCCCCTGGCCAGGAATAACCCCTTGTATGTGACGGCACACGCAATTGTTTTATCTTCACTCATTCTAACTACTTTGTACCAAAAAAAGCATTCTGTGTAAAGCACACATTTTACTATACATTGAAAGCTGTGTAGACGTACATATCCATATATGATCAGGTTGCTCATTTTCAAGGTTCACAGAAGGGTTCGTGTAATACAGCATTCACTTACAAATTTCATCTTATATTATGTATCCCCCGAAATAGAACCAGAACTGAACCGCAGACAATGAGAGAAAGAGTTGGCACAACGTATCCTCTAATAGCACTAAATACAATACTAAAGAGAAGGAACTGTAAATAATCACTGCTGCAGATTAATTATCGCTGACAGTAATTATTTTACAATGGAAGCAAAAATACAATGTGACACAATATTTTTTTTTTTTTTTTTTTGCTTCGTATAAGCAGCTTGAAGAATAACATCCATTTAAGGAAGAGAAGCAATGCACATGAACTATTACTTTTTGCTTTAGAACTACCATTATTTCTAGTTATACAAAGGATAAAAGAAAATAGAAGGAGATGCGCAAGATAAAAGCCACTGTCCTCAGGTATACGCAGTGATAGAATGTGATCAAAAGGAATGAGTAAATACAGGTGTGTCTGACATAATAATAAAACGAATGAGAAGCATAGGTCCTGAAAAGAAAGACAGACTAGAGAAGAGAGTGTTTTTGTACTGTGGATGAATGATAACAAATGTGTATATGTGTGTCAACGTTTCATATTCCTGATTTGTGCCTGCTGTACTATGTACTTGTATGAAAAAGTATCCTGTTCTCTTTGTATTGCTTTCTTTGTTGGTGTTCCTGCTTGTCTCTCTGCTTTCCCATTAAAAACTGACCACACTAGGTATGAGAGTATAGCAGGGTTCAATTTTCTGGCCATGCTGGCAACTCAGCCTGCTCTCCTTCTAGGCTTGTGCTAACATGTGCCCCCCCCCCCTGCACACTCATTCACTGGGAAGGCTAGTGTCCTGCTGTTTCTCCTACCCCAGATCTCTGTTCTCAGCTGCATAAGGAGCTTAGAGGGTATGTGATCACTTATAAATCAGGGGGGAATTTTTTTTTTAATATCTGTACACAAATGTTTTTCTTTTTATTCCAGTTCTAAACTGAATGGGTTGTTTTACAAGGTGAGAGTTCACATGTATAAAGAAAAAGAAACGGCTGCACTCCAGATGAGGTCAAAATCCAGATTTATTGACTGGACATCCCAATGTGACAATAATGACAAGGTAGACACGTTTCACACACTACAATGTGTGCTTAATCATACCAAAGGTAATGATTAAGCACACATTGTAGTGTGTGAAACACGTCTACCTTGTCACTATTGTCACATTGGGATGTCCAGTCAATAAATCTGGATTTTGACCTCATCTGGAGGGCAGCCGTTTCTTTTTCTTCATTGATTATCCATGGAGGCGAGCCGGGGCGTGCATCGGTGTGTGTCATCAGGCTTACATACCACCTTGAGCAGTGAGTTCATTTTCTTAGAGTTCACATGTACTTTAAAGGTGTGTGTATATAGGTGGATATTAAGCCTTATTTGCTAATCTCATTTGTGTTTGAATGCAACTCAGTGGAACATGGACAAGCATACATCCTCACTGTATGTGCTATGCACTTACAATGCACATGGAAATGCTAATTATTTGGTATTTACTAACCAAATGCAATTTTCTATGTGCACTTCAGCATCCAACTGTATGGCAGCTAAGCGGAGGTGTACCTAAAATAAAAATGTGATTTTTTTTTTTCTAATGTTTTCGGTGTCTATCTAACCACTCTTGCATTTCATGTAGGAACAAAACTACATGAAGTTCATATTGATATCATTGTTATCAATTACCATGCATTGTGTCCAGGCAGCCTATTCATTATGAAAAAAAACAGAGACACAGTTTTGCCAACGCAGCGCACTGCAATGCACAGTGTATGCCTGCAGTGCTTTGTGCTCCTCTGTACAGTGCGCTGGGATACCATCCTCAGTGATTGGCACCACATTGTATGGAACTTTGCTGTACATTGTGGGAATGTTCAGTAATGTGTGTGTTGCAACTCACAATTGTTAATGGACCCTCAGAGGTAAAAGCTGTGCTTCTGCTATGAGGGGGTAAGTAGGGCAGATGAGGTAGAGCTAGTTACAGGCCAAGACGACTTGTAACAATAATGTATGGGATCCTGGAGTGTAAGGGCTCTTTCACACGGAGCGGACCGCATTGCGATCCGCTCTGGGAATTTTTTTTTTTTTTCACGGAGCAGATGTCCGCATATCATCCCATCCGTTTGCGGATGATATACGGACATAATGAAAGTCTATGGGCATTGCGGATGTCAGCGGATGACACCGCTGACATCCGATTTTGCTTCCTTTCCGTTTTTTGAACGGAGGAAAAATAGGGTTCTGTTCCGTTCCAAAAAACGGAACAGAACTGAAAGGAAGAAAATCGGATGTCAGCGGATGGTATTCCGCTGACATCCGCAATGCCATTGACTTACATTATGTCCGTAAATCATCCGCAAAAAAATAGGAGAGTCCTTGTGCTCACATACGGAGCGCCCTTGTGAAAGGGCCCTAAGGCATTTATCATGTTCGTTTTTTATGTTATCATTACATTATTGCAAAATCTTAAAATATTACAAAATGGAATTCTCCCTTAAAAAAATCTGTTAAAAGCCTTTTTAGATGAATTGGTTTAGTTATGAATAAATGAAAGCCTTTGCAGATTAACTGTTTCACACATAAATAAATAAGCAAGAACATTGTTTTAATTTAAAGGTGCAAAAAGCTGTCAGCTATATCCATAGCTGGACTGATTCAGATCAAGTCACATGACTGGGAAAAGTTAATACTTGCAATTCATTTAAATCTCAGTGTGAACTCCTGTGGATCAATTGCCCTCATCGGCTTTAAATATAAATGAGATTTTGCTCAGTGTTTCCCTTTTACCAACAAAGGGAAAGGAAATCACATTTAATACTTTTCTTCATTACATAAGAAACATTTATCTTAACAATGTTGGTAGTTTCTTTGAATTTAATATAGCTGGTAGTAGATGTGCCTATCGGAAGTATAAGAGGTAGCATAAAGGACTAAAAAGTTATTATATTTCTGATACATGTAAATGATATTTTATGTATCAAAGCAAACAACTAATGCGTAGGTCTCCCAGAATAGCCGTCCTTATTTATGCTATGTCATTATTGTGTAGCTATACAGGGACATTAGATTTTCACTATTTTCTGTTTAGACTGAATATATTAAAGGGCATATGCTGCAAAAATGTCCCTTGCTTCTGTTGTAATTCAAGGTAATGTATTTACATGTAAAGCAGAAACTCAGAATTTGTGACTCTTTTCTAGTAGTTGACAAGTTATGAGCTAAAAAGGGCCTCAAATGAGGCTCCTAACATCACCCAAGGGTCACACATAATGTTCAATATATGTAATGCTTGGAAGGACATAAAACTGTCAGAAAATACAGACCTCACAGGGGAAATGAAGGTCAGAGAGTGTGGACATGCTACGTTTTTTGGCTGGGGATATGTTATAGAAGACAATATGAAACTGGGAACATGAGGCTAGTACATTAGAGCAATGCTATTACCCTAATCAGTGTTCTTGCTATAGACTGCTGATGACAGAGGGATGCACATCATATACCAAAGGTCAATGGAGTTGATTTACTAAAACGGAAGAGTGCAAAATCTGGTGCAGCTCTGCATAGAAACCAGTCAGCTTCCAGATTTTACTGTCAAAGCCTAATTAAACAAGTTGAAGTTAGAAGCTAATTGACCACCATGCACAGCTGCACCAGATTTTGCACTCTCAAGTTTTAATCTGGATAATACAATACAATACAATACAATTTTCTTTAGATTTTTTCCTTTCGATTTACCAAAACCATATAATGGTATTTTCTCGTTTTTGTAATTTCCATATCTTTTGCTGTAACGTGCTGTTTATACTGCTACACATGCCATGTATCAGCAATTTTATGAAGCTATTTAATAATTAATAAAAATCATCTTTTTTTAACAATACATTACCCTTTATTATGAGGTGCCGTTAAAGTCCCACACCCAGGGGATTTCTCTGTTTTCAAAACCATATACAGGCGATCCCTGGGTTACAAACATCCGACTTACAAACGACTCCTACTTACAAACGGAGGGAGACAACAGGAAGTGAGAGGAAATCTCCCCCTAGAAATGGGAAATTCACTCCTGTAAGAGTTCTCATGGAAAAAGGTGTCTCCGCTGAAGCTTTAGCACCAATCCTTGTTTCCACAACAACCCAACATTTTCAAAATCCAGTTGTCATAGAGACAGAAAGTGAGGTGAAATCTTCTGAACAGGGGCACAAACAGCAAAGCAAATGGTACAGGGGTGTTACCCTTCCCTATGCTATCCAAAAAAACTTAAAAATATATTCTTTTGGCTGGAGCTACACTTAAAAAATGCACCTATTCCGACTTGCAAACAAATTAGACTTAAGAACAAACCTACAATCCCTATCTTGTTTGTAATCCAGGGACCGCCTGTAATATGAGATCAAACCTAAACACTTTCAATTTGTATGCAATGAAGCAGGCCCTTGCACCACATAGTTGAAGGTAAATCCAAAGGAAATCAAACAACAAACATTGTATAGTGTGTATCCAGTGTTAGTAAATCAACCCCACTGCCTCCAGCTTGTATAAATATATCTAGATGTTAAAAGCGTTCCTTACTAAAACATTAACACCGCATTCACACTGGTCCGACTTGGACCGCGATTTGTCAGCCTGACAAGTCGCGGTCCTCACGCTCCCATTGTGTAGTACAGGAGCTGTTCTAATAGCAGCGACACAAGTCGCTCCGACTTAGAAAAAGGGTCCTGTACTACTTTGGGGCGACCTGGAGGCGACTTGCATAGACATTCATTTTATGAAGTCCGTTCAAGTCGCGCTGCACGCGACTTCACAGGTCGCCCCCTAAGTCGGACCTAATGTGAACCAAGCCTAACTATGTATTCTCGCTCTTGGTAAAATACTGATAGCCTTCGGTGTCTGATGGAAAAGTGGTCTTAAATGGTTGTCATTTTCTGACAATAACAAATAACTTTCTCTCTTTTGAATATAGGAAAATTAATACAAAAATCCGATTGGCTGCTTTGCTGTCTTTGACAACTCATGGTAAAATACTTTGTTGAGAGCCAGAATACTTCACAATGTGCAGAATTCATGTATATTCCTAATTCAGTGCTTTACTACATAAAGATAATTAGATTTCTATTCTGTATTCTGTTTATATTATACTATGATGTAATGACTGATTTCTCAACACTGTTCTGAATCCAGTGTCAGTGTTATGCAGTTTTTTGAAAGCAGCATTTGCTACAAATATGGAAGTGATCATTGTAGAGTAGATCTGGGCAAAGCTTATCCTCCATAGAATGATCATACCTAATAACACTGTTGGCTCAGGATAAGAAATTGTAACGTACGTGAGTTTATTCTTCCTGTGCGAAAAATAACCCTCCACTTTCTTTTATAAATAATGTGCCAGATTTTGGTGGAAAAATAATTTTTGTTTTCATTTTTTAATTTCTTAACCGGATGACATTTCCGTTTGTAACGTATTGTGTATCATGAAAAATGACTTCTTTCCAATGAATAGTCTGCCCATATGGAGAGGTACTGGCAGGAACCTGACATTGCACCTACAATCCACTGATCAAAAGTGCAATGCTTTGCAGACTGCAATGTAAATAATAATAATAACAATAAATACACATTTTTAATAACCTTAAAAATTTTGTGCATTTATTATTTTTTTTACAAAAGGCAAATTTATCCTTTAAGGTTTAGAAGTATTTCTCTCCACGTTGTGAAATTGGAATGTCCCCTCTGTTAGTTGTACAAAGCGTTTTATTTGGGATCGTAAACTTCTAATTCTAGTGTAGACTGTGTGAAATGTTATCATGGACCAGGGAACCTTTCCATACTTAGGTGCCATTTCATAAAGGTATATTTTAGTAGAAATGTGCAGTCGTCTATAAAGTTTGATACATAAATGCCAGAGTTCAGTGCATCAATGCACACCAGTGATATAAACTTACTTCATTTATCTGTGATACACCAATTAAACTTGCTGTAGCATATTAACTCAAGGCAATCAATCAGAAATGTTTTCTCTCTGGCGCGATGCTACTAGTTTTGGACTGGCCATAAATGAAAACTTGCTGTTTTAAAGTGTATACACACTTTGACATATTAATGTATTTAGAAGCCAACTCTGGGATGAAAACTATATTTTTTACTGTTGCTTTGTAAAAATAAAATACATTGAATGATTATTGCCCTGTGTCTGGCTGCTGCTACATTTGGTAAATCTCCGGTCATTAAACCCATACACCTCTTTAACCACTTCTGGACCTGGCCTTTTTTTGACACTTGTTGTCTACAAGTTAAAATAATTTTTTTTTTCCGCTGGAAAATTACTTAGAACCCCCAAACATTACATACATTTTCTTTAGCAGAGACCCTAGAGAATAAAATGGAGATTGTTGCAATATTTTTTATCACACCGTATTTGCACAGCAGTCTTACAAACACAATTTATTTGGAAAAAGTACACTTGTTTGAATAATAAAAAAATAAGAAAACAGTAGAGTTAGCCCAATTTTTTTCTCTAATGTGAAAGATAATGTTATGCCGAGTAAATAAATACCCAACATGTCATGCTTCAAAATTGCACACGCTCGTGGAAAGGTGACAAACTTTGGTACTTAAAAATCCCCATAGGTGACATTTTAAACATTTCTACAGGTTACTAGTTTAGAGTTATAGAGGAGGTCTGGGGCTCAAATTATTTCTCTCGCTCTAACGAATGTGGTGATACCTCACATGTGTGGTTTGAACACCGTTTACATATGTGGGCGCGACTTGCGTATGCGTTTGCTTCTGTGCACAAGCTAACGGGGATGGGGCACTTTCATTTTTTTTCCTATTTATTTTATCTTTTATTTTTACACTTTTTTTTTTTAAATGTTTGATCACTTTTATTCCTATTACAAGGAATGTAAAAACCCCTTGTAATAGAAATAAGCATGACAGGACCTCTTTAATGTGAGATCTGGGGTCAAAAAGACCTCAAATCTCACATCTACACCAAAAAAATAAAATAAAAAAAAAGTCATTTTTTTTCATGATGAAAAAAAATGGGCTCTTTAAATCCATTGCTAGGAAGTGACGGATGATGTCGCTCCAGTCCTCCAAGGCCAAAGAGTCGAGTGAGGGCCATCTTGCCCTCACTCGACTTCCTGCCTGAGAGGAGAGCAGTCCTGTAAATGGGGAAAACGACTGGGAAGTGGCGGGAGGGGGACAACGCCTTTCCCGCCGCCCATAAGGGTGATCCCACAGTGAATCCGCCACTGGGACCACCCTTATGTTAAAGTGGAATGCCTTCTGTTTAAAAAAAATAATGGGGTTATTGCAGCTATCTGCTGCCATAACTGTGTTATTTAACTTCAAAGGACCGACGTAAATACACAGTGGGCGGTCCGGAAGTGGTTGACTTCCTAACTTTCGGCCCTGAAACTTACAGTTGCAGCTCTAATACAGTTCTTTAAGCAAATTGCTTGCTCGCCACCATATCCATTCATAAAACACCTTGTATTCCTTTCACAGAAAACAAGGCATTCTGTAAATGAACAAGAGGAAGGGAGAAGGGGATGGACATCAATCTCTACCTTGTCCAAACGTCACTCTCCACCTTGATTAAACACAAAATATCGTATATTCTCTAAAAAAGAATACAAGCCAATTTAAGAACGGAGTTTGCATATTCTTCCTGTTCCTTCAAATACTCTGGATTTCCTCCCACACTTCAAAGACATGCTGGTAGGTTACCTTAGATCAGCCATTTTCAAGCAGAGTGCCCAGGCACCCTAGGGTTTTTTTCAGGGGCGCCTTGCCAAAAATTGTTTACAGCAGGAGATCAAGCCCACCTTTTAGTTACACAAAGCTACAGGTTTTCATTTGTATACCATTACATCCTTCTAGTTGCTGCCGTCCTAACAGCTAGTGACATCATTGATAAGGAAGATGTTGGATGCCTGCAAAGCATCCTAGTTTGCCCCTCCCCCCCTGCTCCTCTCTATTAGCATTGGGGGTCACATTAAATGAGTGAGGGAGAGCAACTGAATGAGAAGAGAAACATTGGAATGCTAGTCAGTACCAGTGTGCAAAGATGTGTTTGCGTTGGAAGAAAAACAAATCCCCTCTAATGTTGGGTGTCCTACATGTGTAAGGCTCGGTTCACACTATTGCGATGCGGGAAGGCTGCGAATTCGCAGCCTGTTCCCGCATCGCACACGCACCCCCGGCAGTTCACACTGCCATATGCGATCCGCTGGGGGTGTCAATGTAATCTTAACGACACCCCCAGTTTGATCGCATATCGCAGTGCGATCGTGCAGTTCGCACAGGATCGGATCGCACAAGTGTGAACCGCTGTGCGATCCGATCCTGATGCGGCAGCAAAAATGCCTCCTGTGCGTCTTTGCTGCGGGTGCGGTGCGAATTTAGCCATACAAACTGTATGGCTAAACTCGCACCGCACAGCTGATCGCATGTCATGTCGGAGCAGTGCGCTCCGACATGACATGCGAACCCGGCACACGCAGAAGTGTGAACCGGGTCTAAATGTTGCTGCGTTATGTAAAACTATTTGTTTTGTTTTTTTACATTTTAGAATGGAATGCCCTGAGAGTGTGAAGAATTATAAAGGGTGCCTTGAATGACAAAAAATTAGGAAACACTGCCATAGGTTGTAAGTTCCTTGAAGTAAAACTATAGGCAAAACGTTTTTTTTTATTTTGGATAGAGTAGGGGAGGGTTATCACCCCTGTAAGGCTTATTTTTGTGGCGATTTTGAGTGGCGATTTTGGCTCTGAGGAAGAGGGTCCTCCCTCGAAACGCGTAAGCCACATCAGGTTTTGAGGACGCCATCATGCTATCCAGCAGTAGAGAAGTGTCCTGGAAGCGAGCTGTGCCCATTTCCTATATGCTTGTTCATATGCTACGTTTGTGAGTATATTGTACGCTACCCTTCTTTGATTTTAATAAACTTTTAAGTGGTAATGCACAAGGTCGGTGCGCCCTTCTCTTGTTGTTTTCTTGTAAGGCTTATTTTTGTCCCCTTAGGGAAATTTATCTTAACTTCCTGTCCCATTGCAAAACAGGAGGTGGGAGGAAATTCCTGCAAATTAACCGCTTGCCGACTGCGCACAGTATATTTACTGCGGCAGTCAGCCCCTCACAGGCAGAGCGACGTAGGTCTACGTCGCTAGCCTGTGAGGCTCTGGGGAGCGAGCGCGCGCCGCCGGAGGCGTGCTCCCGCGCGGTCACGGACCCCCCCGCGCATGTGACCGGCGGACCCGATGTCCGCCGGTCACTCGGCGATCGTCGGGGGAGAGGGAGAAAGGCAGGCGGCTAGTGTAAACAAGCCGCCTGTCATTCTCCCCTGTGTAGAAACAATGATCATACGGTTCTACTATGTAGGACCGTTGATCATTGTTCCTACACCTCAAGCCACAGCCAATCACAGTTAGAATCACGCCCCTAGGGACACACACAGCCCCTCCCTCTCAAATAAAGTTAACCCCTTCACTGCCAGTGTAATTTTACAGTAACAGTGCATATGTATAGCACTGATTACTGTAGAAATGTCACTGGTAACCCCAAAAGTGTCAAAAATGTCAGTCAAGGGTCCGATCTGTTTGCCGCAATGTCGCAGTACCGCAAAAAAAATTACAGATCGCCGCCATTACGCGTTAAAAAAAAATGACAAAAATCTTTCCCTTTGTTAGTAAACGCGATAACTTTTGCGCAAACCAATCAAAATACGCTTTTTGCTATTTTTTTTTACCAAACATATGTAGCATAAAACAAATTGGCCGAAAATATTAAAAAATTTTGATTTTTACATTTTTTGGGGGGAATTTCATATAAAAAAATGTGAAAAATATTGTTATTTTTGCAAAATTTTTTTGTTTATAGCGCATGATCAAAAAATCGCACAGGTGATCAAATACCACCAAAAGAAAGCTCTGTTTGTGGGAAAAAAAGGACGTCAAATTAGTTTAGGTACAGCGTCGCAAGACCGCGCAATTGTCCGTTAAAGTCACACAGTGCTGAATCGCAAAATACCCCCTGGTCAGGAAGGGGGTAAAATCTTCCGGGGCTCAAGTGGTTAAGGGAATCTCTTGGGGACCCCCCAAGTCATCAGAACTAATGTCTTTATAGGAAGATATCCCCTCTATTACTATTCTGGGGAAAACCCAAAATGTGGAATTTTCTTTTACTTTCACTTTCCATGATAATGGTAAACTGGACAAATAGAGAGGGTGAATCTCTTTAATGGGAACACAGTCAGCAATAAAATCTGGAAGGCGTTCTAATCCATCTCTCCTCTATCCAAAATGAAAGAAAAAATGTTTTGCCTTTAGTTCTACTTTGAGGGCAGTAACTGATGTGATTGTGGAATATATTTGTAGAGGGAAGCATACATTGTCGGCACTATATAAATGCCTGCAATAAATAAAATAAATAAATGCTAACATACATAAGTTATTGTGCTATTGCTGCTTGCAGTAATTGCAGGCACATGGCACAGAAGTGTAATAAAAAAGTACTTTGCAACAAAGTTATCACATTGAAGTGAAACATCTCCCTGAATTATATAGTATAAGTGGCAACTCTGTATTACTTTGAAGTTTTCTTTTTGCTGTGATGTAATTAATCTGCAAGAGCACTACATATGGATGAAAAGTAATAACTGCTTAGCCAAGGGAGAGTTCCATAGATGAAAAAATGGACGTTGTTCTGTTTGTACTATTTGCTACTGAAGACTACATTCTGAATTATCTTTCCCCTGCTGAATATAGAATGAATGATTGTGGATTATAGTATGTGTTTTTACATTTAAAGTTATTTTTAGAGCAATTTAAAGGCCTTCTTCGATTGTCTATCCAGTCTAATCCAGACTGGTTGCATGTAAATATTGTGGTGGGTTGCAGAAGCAAGAATTTGGTAAGTATAATGCCGAGGAAAAAGGGGGGAGGGGTGGTGTTTGTTAATCTAGAGAACATACCAAAAATTGAATACTTGTTTTCAAAAAATCATATATAAATTCATTTCATTTTATATTAATCTTATCATAAACTTTCTATTATATACAGTATGACCATTATAAGTTTTATGATCATATGAAGTTGTCATTATGCATAATATGTGTGTGTTTGTGTACATAATATATGTATATTTATTTATTTATATATATATATAGTTGATATATATATAGCTACTAGCCAGGCCTTAAAAGTTACTCGCCACCAGTTGCCCCACCCGACCCCTATCCTGTCCCACTCCTAACCCCACCCCTAACCACGCCCTCCTAAATTATCTCATGAAATTACACTGTTAAATGTTTAATGCAGAATTAAGTTACAAAAAGAAATATTAACAACAACAACTTTAATATTAACATAAAGCATATTTCATTGTTCTGACTGTGATAAATAAAATAAGGATAAACAATGATTGGCTACTATAGGTCGGACCCATACCTAATGCTCCGTATTTCTGCACGCATTTATAAAATGTGCTAAAACCACATAACGTTTGATGCACCATTTTTTGTTAGTGACATCCCAAACACAGCAAGCTGACATGCGATTTTCTGCGTGCAAAAATGTGCAAACACTGTAAAAAAAACAAAAAAACAAAAACTGAATGGGGCAAAAGCCATATGAGCTATTTTGTCTTGTGTAGGGTATCCCCATTTAAATAAATTGGCTCCCTATGCATGTTGCACGTAAAACGCTATGTGTAAATGAGGCCTAATAGCAAACAAATCAGAAGCCAGTGCAGTTGCTATGGCTTCTGCACTGAGTGACTAGGCCCAAATGTCTGTAAATCCTCACACTACAGAGGCAAGAACCTGAACACAGTGCAGTATCCCTAGTAACCAATATGCCTGCCTTATATTGGTGTGGTCTCAGTAAGCTGAGTTCTGGATGGCTGCACTGTGCTCCACTTCTTATCTGAATAAGGTAGGTAGGGGTGTGAGTCAGTAAGTGGGTCCCTGTACACTGCCGGCCTGTGCACACTCATACACTCTGACTTGTCTCTGACGGTCTCCCTAACCTCTCTGTTCTCACTGCTCCCCAGTAGGCCTGGCTGTTCCCTGAAGCACACACTTTCACTGCCGGACTCTTTTTTTCCTCCTCCTCGCTGTCCTGGGATGCATGTCTCCTCCCCTGCCTCCTGTCTACCATGTCGGTGAGAAGAGAATCACAGGGCTGCGCTGGAAACTACACTTCCTGGTGTGCAGCGCGGCACATGGAGCCATCTGTATAGATGACTGAGGGAGATGGCTTGTCTGAGCCAAGTGAACTTGCCCCCAAACTGAGCTGGAACACTCGCCCTTAATTTATTTCCACTCGCCAGATGCGAGCAAGGCAAGTAGAAATTTTGAGGGCTGCTTTACTATGTTTAGTTTAGGGTACCCATAGACACGAGATGACAGTGGCTGAATCTGGCCACTTTTGGCCAGATAAGATGGAGATTTTATGTCCATGATCCTGCCAGCTGGTCACTTTGTGGGAGGATAGTTGATAACTCAGGTTTGAAAACCTGCAATGATTGCTATTGTTCCCCAACAGTGTCGACCTGTTCCACTCTAGTCCTACTTCCTCTCAATTCACATGAAAAGGAACATGACCTGCTCAGTAACACAATGTCGTGAGGAGAGAACCCGCGGGGCTGCGATGGAAACTACACTTCCAGGCATGCAGTGCAGCACACAAAGCCTCTGTATAGATGACTGGGGGAGGCAGCTTGTCTAAGTCCAGCGGACCTAGGCCCCCCCGCCTGACCTAGCTGAGCCGACATGAACACACACCCACACAAGTTGAACTGGATGGATTAATGTCTTTATTCAACCTTACTAACTATGTAACCAATATACAATGTCTCTAAAATATGCTGGTGTTCCATTTAAACCTACTACACAAAAGAAAAGCCCCTATATACCCTCATTCTGGGTGTGAGATTTTTGTCAAGTTTTGTTTCCAATAATGTGTCTATTTAATAATATTTTACCTTGGTTCAGTCGAAACTCAAAATTACCTAGCCATAATATATTATTTAATAAACAGGAACATACATGGTTCATTGCTGCTTTCTACAGTGTACCAGAATTGTATGGCTCCTGCTGTATATAACCAGTCATTTTCTGAGGAGTACATTGAAGGAAAGGAAACTGTAGCTATCAGCTTACTGTCTTATCTGTATTAACTTCATGTTTTATAAACTCCTAAAATATTTATATAAAAATCATGTTTTAGGGAGAGTGGTACATTGCTTCCTTGGTCTTATCAATTGTTAACAAGGTTATGTCCTCGACTACTGCTATGTAACAGGATCCGTATTGAGTTAAGGAAGCTATTGCTATAGGGGTAGATACTAAGGAAGATAGTATGGTATACTGACATCAGTAAACAGCAGGGATTCTAAAGTTCCTTGTTTTCAAATACCAATAATGTCAATCACAACCAATACATTCTTTCAGCAAAGAAATTCTGGGACATGAGCAGAGTTAAAAGATGCTGTAGATCTATCCATATCAAAGGTAAACCTATAGAAATCAATAAGTTATGCATTGCTTACAGCTTTAAAGGTCCCAGAGATCTCAACATTTTATAGATTATGATACATTTTTCCTTGGGGCCAAAGTGTCAATACAGCAACGAGCGATGGTTAGTTTATTTGTGACTGTTTGTCAACCTTATTGCCTCATCATGACAGGTAATAATACCGAGGCTGATTTTTTTTTTAAAGGAGTAGAGACTATTCTCTTAGCAAAGTGAATGTTCACTTAGCTTAGTGCATAAGGTCTGTTCACTTTAAATCCCCGTGCTTAGGGAGAGGGATCATTCTGTTACTGCCATCAGTTGTAGTTCCATGCCAGCGCTGACATGGCACAGATTATTATTATTAATAATTTTTATACAGGATTTATATAGCACCAGCAGTTTGCGCACCGCTTTACAAAGTGACACATGTTACATTGCTTATAAACAATACATATAATGTTTGGGGGTTCTAAGTAATTTTCTAGCAAAAAATACAAATTTTAACTTGTAAGTAACAAGTGTTAGAAAAAGGATTAGTCTTTAAGTGGTTAAACTGCTCTTAGTTACAGACCGAAGTTCAACCCTTTGATTTAAGGCACGCTTCACATATTGGCATCTTGAAATGCGGCAAAATCACGCCATGTTTGGGGTGTCATTGCAAGTCACGGAAATCGCACAGGCATCCCCCGATTTGCAATGATCTGTGATCCGAGATGCTAATATGTGAACGTAGCCTAAGTGCCGGTTCACATTTCTGCGATCACAGAGATTGCATGTAATTCGGAGCGCACTGCTCCTAAAATTACATGCGATCTCTGTGCGGTTCAAATTCAGCCATACAGTTTGTATGGCTGAATTCGCACCACAATCGCACCCAACACGCACAGGACCCTTTTTTTGGTCCGCAGCAGAATCGGATCCCATGGTGGTTCACCATGTCATTTTTGTAACGATTAATTGTGCAGCTCTAGTGGTTTGTTTGTATGTCTGGAACCACCTGTTGTGAAGATGCAGCAGCTGTATGAACACAGCTGCAGGTTCTAATTTGACAGGTGTGCGGTAGTAGCCCAGAAAGCAAACTCTCTGTTCGGGGCCATACACCTGCATCCACACATCTGACAAAGCGAGAATGAGCGCCAAGACTTTATTTACACACAAAGCTCTATTTTGCAATTTTGAGGAGTGGGGGAAGGTGGAGAAATAGGGCTGTCAAAATTTTTAACAGCAGACCTGTGTGTGAGTGTGTATATATGTGTGTGTGTGTGTGTGTGTATGTGTATATATATATATATATATATATATATATATATATATATATATATATGAAAATGTATGCAAACCCCTTGGAATTATTGTGTTTTTTTTTTTTTATTAACTGATTAACTGCAGTCATTTTCTATAAAATGTGATTTGATCTTTATCTAAGTCACAACAATAGACAAGCACAGTGTGCTTAAGAAGATAACACACAAGCAATTATTTTTTCGTGTGTCTTTATTGAACACACCTATTACACATTTACAGTGCTGAAAGGAAATATAAGTGAACTCTTGGAGTTAATAGCTGGTCAAACATCCTTTGGCTGCTGTGACTTCAAGCCAGCACTTTTGGTAGCTCCTGAACAGGCCTGTACTACATTCAGGAAGAATTGTTGACACTTCCTCTTTATAAAACTTCCCCAGCTCGGACACATTTGTAGAATGTCTGGCGTGAACGGCTCTCTTGAGGCCATTCCACATCATCTCTAAAAGGTTAAAGTCTGAACTCTAACTGGGCCATATTTTCTTTTTTTAAGCCAGTCTGTGGTGGATTTACTTCATTGCTTAGGGTCATGGTCCTGCTTCATCACCCAGCTTCTACTACCATAAGCTTTGATTGATGGACAGCCATCCTGACATTATGCTGTAGGATATTTTAGTAAACTTGGGAATTCATCTTCACTTGATGATTGCAAGTGGTCCAGGCCCTAATGGAGCGATGCAAGCCCAAATCATGATGTTCCCTTCACTATAACATCACCTTTGGAATGATGTTTTGATATTGCTGTTTTGATAAGCTGTGCTCTTTTTTCACCATACAAAGTGTTGAGTATTCTTCATGAACAATTCAACTTTTGTTTTGTCAGTCCACAAATCATTTTTCCAGTAGCATTTCAGTTTTCTAGAGGGCTCTTTTGCAAACTTTGCATGCACAGCATTGTTTTTTTTTTTTTTTTGAGCAGCATCTTCCTCTGTGGTGTTCTGCCATGAACACCCTGCCTGTTCAAAGACTTAAGTATGGTAGACTCATAAACAGAGATGTGTTCCAGTGATGTTTTCAAGCCTTTAGCTGTTACTCATGGGCTCTTCTTTACCTCGTTGAGGATTCTGCTTTGTACCTTGAGAGTCATCTTTGTTGGGTGCCCACTTCTAGGGAGAGTAGCCACTACACTGTCTCCATTTATATACAATTTGTCTAACTGTATGTGATGCAGATCAACTATTCTTGATCGTATGTTTTCAGAGAGCTCCTTTTTGCGAAGCATGGTTTACATCAGCTGATGCTTCTTAAGAATAGCAGTCTTAAACTAATCAAAGTAGCTGTAAACCACATTTCCAAACTCTGTTCATTCATTATTTGAACTCCCAGATGTGTAAACCACTAACTCTAACTTCGTTGAAATAATTCGTTTGTGAGTTTACTTACTTTTTCCAACTTTTTTCGTTGGAACACAACAGCTCAGTGGAGGAGATTACTGTACTAACATCAGATAGTTAGTACAGCGGCTCCGACCAGAGCTGACAGGTTTTTTTCGTTCAATCCGCTGGGTTAAAGAGAAAAAGACTTATAATAGTGTTTACCAGGCTTTAGACACAAAATATTAGAATTGTTTCTGTGGTATCAGCTTAAACACTTCCGGACCACCCTGCGGACTTTGACGTTAAATACCGGTGCTATGGCAGCAGATAGCCATAACACTGGTATTGTTATACGCAGTCCTCTTTCACATAAAAGTGGTTCCAGTGGCAGATTCGCCACGGGATCACTTTTATGGGCAGTGGAAGAGGTGATTCCCCCCGCTGCTTTCCAGTCATTTTCCCTGCTTACTGGAGTCGTCGGAGGCAGGGAAAATGATCCGGTCCTCTCAAGTGCTGTGTAGGAATTCGAGTGAGGGCAAGATGGCCCCTGTGCCTCCAAGCTTGCACGCAGAAGCGAATGCATGCGAATGTCGCGCCCACATATGTAAACGGTGTTCAAACCACACAAGTGAGGTATTGCACTGATCGCTAGAGCAAATGCAATAATTCTAACCCTAGAGCTCCTCTTTAACTCTAAACTAGTAACCTGTAGAAATTTTTAAAGCGTCGCCTATGGAGAATAAGTACCAATGTTTGTCGCCATTGCATGAGCGCGCGCAATTTTGAAGCATGACATTTTATCAATTTACTCTGCGTAACATTCGCTTTCACATTATAGAAAAAAATTGGGCTAACTTTACTGTTTTCTTATTTTCTCAATTAAAAAAAGTGTATTTTTTTCCAAAAAAAAAAAGCGTTTGTAAGATCGCTACGCAAATTCAATGTGACATAAAGTATTGCAACAATCTCCATTTTATTCTCTAGGGTCTCTGCTAAAAAAAAAATACATATATATATATATAATGTTTGGGGGTTGTAAGTAATTTTCTAGCAAAAAATACAGATTTTACCTTACAAACAACAAGTGTCAGAAATAGGCCTGGTCCTTAGGTGGTTAAGCACACTGTTTGTCTATTGTTGTGACTTAGCTGAGGATCAGAGACAAGATATACTTGTGCTCAAATCCCAATAGCTTGTACATGTTTTTAAACTATCAGGTGTTAAAGGAATGTGACCACATGTTAACCACACATTCTGAATAAACCCTCTGCTCACTTCTACTGTATATACCCTTTCCAGCAAACTATGGTTAGATGAGGATCAGATCACATTTTTTACATATTAGATCATCTTTTATGACAAATTATTGCAGAAAAACCTCTTCTAATTTAATGAGCACTTATGGTATGGTATGAGTTTTTAGTAGCCACCTACATAGTTACATAGTTAGTCAGGTTGAAAAAAGACATCCGGTTCAACCAAAAAAAAAAAAAAACAGTATTGAAAATCCAACCATACAATCCCATATACACAATCCTATACCCGCTGTTGATCCAGAGGAAGTTGAAAATAAACCCCAGCAAAGCATGATCCAATTTGCTACAGTAGGGGAAAAAATTCCTTCCTGATCCCCCAAGAGGCAATCTGATATACCCTGGATCAACTATACCTAAAAAAAAATGTTAGTACCCATTTATATTATGTACACTAAGGAAAGAATTTAGGCCTCTTTTGAAGCAATCTAGTGAGCTAGCCAGAACCACCTCTGGAGGGAGTCTATTCCACATTTTCACAGCTCTTACGGTGAAGAAACCTTTCCGCATTTGGAGACGAAATCTGTTTTCCTCTAAACGTAGAGAGTGCCCCCTTGTCCTCTGTGTTGACCTTAAAGTGAACAACTCAACACCAGGTTCACTATATGGACACCTTATGTATTTATACATGTTGATCATATCCCCCCCTTAATCTCCTCTTCTCAAGAGAGAATATATTCAGTTCCTCTAATCTTTTCTCATAGCTGAGGTCCTCCATGCCTCTTATCAGTTTGGTTGCCCTTCTCTGCACTTTCTCCAGTTCCCCGATATCCTTTTTTAAGAACTGGTGCCCAAAACTGAACTGCATATTCCAGATGAGGTCTTACTAATGATTTGTACAGGGGCAAAATGATATCTCTCTCTCTGGAGTCCATGCCTCTGTTAATACAAGAAAGGACTTTGCTTGCTTTTTAAACAGCAGCTTGGCATTGAATGCTATTATTAAGCTTATGATCTACCAGAACACCCAGATCCTTCTCCACTATGGATTCCCCCAGTTCTACTCCACCTAGTATGTATGATGCATGCATTTTCTTTGCCCCCAAGTGCATAACTTTACATTTATCAACATTAAACCTCATTTGCCACATAGTTGCCCAATGAAACAGTGCATTGAGGTCAGCTTGTAAGTTGGAGACAGCCTGTAAATAAGTTATTCCACTGCAAAGCTTGGTGTCATCTGCAAAGACCTACAAGTGTATAGGTAGTATGCTTAAGGAACAGTTGTGTGCAGGGGCACTGAGTTGGGTTAGCTGTATTTGAAGAATATGTATTGCCTTTCTTTATTAATTTAATTAAAATTCTGTGAGCTTAATATCAGTTACAGACTGGCCATATTTTCCTTTTAAAAGCAACATTCTGTATACTAATTTTGCTGCCTAATTTTAGCAGCTACAAAGAATCCTTATTATTCTTCCGTGTTTTTATTCATTAAGTTCTTCCTAAATCCGTTTTTCCTTCAACTTTTTAATTGGGGAGTTTTTGCATAAAAGATGAAAGTAGCAAAAATTAGGCCTGCTTGAAACATTTAAATTTGAAAGATGCTTTCTAGACAAAATGATGTGGATAAGGCTGCATGCAATCAAGCAGCGAAATATTACATAAAGGATCAGAGGACACCCAAACTTTTTACATCTCGTACAGTCTTACAAATGACATCATTAGATCTTCATTACTGAAACCCTTTTTAATGACACAAGGCCACCAGCAAGATTAAAAAATTAACTCCTCGAAAAGAGGATAATTTTTAAGATCAGTCATTTATGTAAACACTTGCTGTGAAACATTAAACATTACCTTAGGCTCTATGCTTCATTAGTTAAGTGTTTTTTTTTTCAGCAGTACTTACGTGACATTTTTTTTTACATGAAAAAATTGTTGCTGGTGCATCATGGCATTGCATGATATATGAAACTGTCAAGCGTTTGTCAATATGTCAGCTGCAAGGGCTGTAGCCTGTGCTGATGTGCAGTGTTTTTTTTATTTTTTTTTTTCGAACAATATATTGTATTGAGTTTTATAAGGATAATCATACACAAACAGTATATAAAATATGACAGTAAAGAATCTCCGTAATAAGCTGTGAGAACAGTAGGGGTTCAACTTTGTTTCATCAGGGTATAAAAGTCAGATTATCCTGTGAAAAGAACAGGGGTAGTAAACAGTAACAAGAAGGTGTAGAGCTGTAATGTCTAGATGTTTAAAACAGGTTTGAGTAAGGTTAAAGGTCAACAACCCATATTGTGCATTAGTTATGGTTTGTTGATGGGAAGATAGTTCCAATATTTCCATGCCTTATTACATTTTTCTAAAGTGTTAGTCCTAACAGCAAGTGTTCAGAGCTTTAAGTTCTGATACATTAGTTGCTAAGTCTTTACGCCACATTTTGGTGATTAGGTATTTAGCTGCCAATAACAGCTGTAGTACCACATTGCGCTATTGAGTGGGAAATTTTTCAATGCCTAGGTTTAGTATCGCTAGCACTGGTTCAGGTGATGTCAAAATACCAATAATTTTTTAAAGTAATTGAAATGTTTGTTGCCAAAAGCTAGATAGATTCTTGCAAGACCATAGCATGTGAAGTATTGTACCCACTTGTCCACATCCTTTCCAGCTAAAGGGAGAATGGGTTGGAAATAATTTGTTCAGCTGGTATGGGATAAGATACCATCTGGATACAATTTTTTGAACAAGTTCCCAATAGTTGACACAGTAGGTTATCGTGAAGGAGTAATGAGATGCTTTTAGCCATTCGTTGTCTGAGAAAGAGGAGTGTAGGTCTCTTTCCCATTGCACCATTGGGGTAGTTGTGGAGAAAGAGAAGTGTAGGTCTCTTTCCCATTGCACCATTGGGGGAGTTTTGGAGAAAGTGTCCTTATGTCGTAGGAGGGAATAGAATAGAGAAATACTTTTGGTGTGGGGGTTAGGAGTTGCAAAAAACTGCCAGGCCCGAGTGTGTATGTAAAATTCGGGCTTGGGATTGGTATGTAGGAAATGTGAATTACCTGCATGTACAAAGATATCTTTAGGTGGAACATCGAATTTAGATACTAGTTCGGAGAAGGGTTGGAGGGTATTATAAAGAAGATTTTCCACCAATTGGATACCTAGTTTGCTCTAAGTCTTGATTTGAAGATATGGGATGAGGATCTCTAGGGGATGATAATGGAGTTAAGACGTCAGAGTTTGGTTTGGGATAAGCATGTCCAAGGACTAATATTCTCCAGACCTTAATGGATGCTTTAACAGTAAGGGTAGGTTTATACATTTTAGAGGATTCTTTAATACTCCCATGTTAATGGTAGATGTGCAGTTAGTTTTTAGTGGTATTAGCTACATCTAAATCCAAAAAAAAAAAAAAAAGGGGGTTTAGTATAATTCGCTTTATAGTAGGATATAGATCCGAACTGCAATAGTATTTGGTGGGCACAAGGGAGAGATTCTTTGGAACGTGTGAGGAGGAGAATGCCATTGTCCGCGAAGAGGTTGATAACATGAGACTGATTGTTAAGGTTAAAACATGTAATAGATGTGTCTGAACGAGTAGCTTCAGCTAAGGGCTTAATCATGAGCTTGAAAATAGATGGAGATAGGGGAAAACCCTGTCTGGCGCCGTTAGTTATAAGAAATGGCTTGGACAAAAGGCTGGAGAAGTAGACCCGTGCAGATGGAGTGAAATATAGGGCTAGAATGGCAGATAAGATATGTCCAGAAAATCCAAATTTAAGCAGTACCATTTTCATGTATAGCCAATAACCACGGTCAAACGCCTTCTTTGCATCTATAGATAAGAGGAGAGAAGACATTTCACTTGATTCTGCATGGCTGAGTATATTTAGAATGTATCTGGTTGCATCAGATGCCTCTCTACCTTTGGTGAAGCTAGTTTGAGCAGGCCTAACCAAGGTGGGAAGAACATCCATAAGGCCTTTAGCTAAAAGTTTGGCGTAAACTTTCACATCAGTATTTAGTAAACAGACTGGCCTAAAATTGGCAGGAGTGTTAGGTTCTTTATCTGGTTTAGGTAAAGTAACAATATTGGCTGACAACAGGAAAGGATTTTTGTGCAGCTGCTGCTGAAAAGATATTTGTCATGTAAGGGGATAGAATATCTGCGAAGCATTGGTAGTACTTGTTCGTAAGACCATCTGGTCTTGGAGATTTACCTGTAGGTACATTTTTATTTAAGATAGCTATTTCTTTGTCTGCAAATGGGGTATTTAAAATCTCTAGTTGGGCGGGGGATAAGGATAGGAGGTTGATCTGGTTCAGAAAGCAGTTAATTTCTTCAACATTAGGTTGGGGGGTTAAAGAGTCGTTCATTAGGTTATACAAAGCTTTATAATAATTAGCAAAGACGTCAACTATTTGTTGAAGGTTACTAAGTTTTTGTTTGGTAAAGGGATGTAAAAGGAATGGAATTCTAGATTTGGAGGTTTGTGATTTCAATCTGCTAGCCAGGAGTTTTCCTGCTTTGTTATTATTGGCGTAGTAATGTAATTTGAGAAGCCTTAAGTAACAATCGTGTTGGGAGCATAGGAGAGGCCACAGCTCATAATGCAGAGAAAGCAGGGTATTAGAAATAGATTCCGATGGCCTTTGTTTGTTTCGGGATTCAAGCTCTTGTATGGATTTTAATACGGCTGTTAGTCTGCTATTGCGCTGCTTTTTTGATCTGCCACTCATTTGTAATATGAGCCCTCAAATGTAAGCTTTGTGCGCATTCCATATGTAAAACACATTTATGTCGGGGTGTCGTTGTTCCTAAAATAATCACGGAGATGTTGCGACCATATTGAGGTCACCACATATAAGAAGATGGCCAGTTTTCACAAGGTTGACTTTATGGTATAATTTCTTGAAGAATCTTAGCTGGTTAGTATTCAGAATATATGTGTTCACCAAGGTGTATGTGACGTTATTCAGTGTGCACACCAAGATAATGAGGTTCGGGGATAATGTCCCAATTTCTCAGCAGATGCAGTCCTTCTTCAAGAGAGGTAAAGTAGGAGGTAGAGCCATTATATGTGATCAATAAGTTTGCTAAGTATTTCCATTTATATGGTATATTGTGGTTCCTCAATGCCTTAGTGATGGAGATGAGGTTCTTCCATCTCTGTAAAGTGAATTGAGAAAGATCAGGGAGTAGTTGGACTTTGCGTGCTTGTTCAGGAAGTGTGTCTGGGTGTCTGTAGGCAGCTAGATGTTGTTCCTTAACTTGAAAAAAATGAATACATAGCATGATATCTTTAGAGATCTCTGGCGGTAGGAAAGATGGTTTCGGTACCCGATGGATCCTGTCTATGGTTAGGTCCGTGGATGAAAGAGATGGTATCACCGCTAGGAACAACTAACGTGCGAAGTGAGGCAGCTGTGAGTTTTGTACTGATTCAGGAATGCCTCTGATGTTTAAATTGTTTCTCCTGGATCTATCTTCTAGATCAGCTAGCTTTTGTTTTATCCAAGAGATATCTTCTGATTGGGCAGTATGTGCATCCACTAAGGTGTTGTAATTGTCGTTCAACATGTTGTAATTGTCGTTGAACGTTCCACATGATCTACCCTGTCGCCCAGATCTTGTAACTCAAGCCTGGTTTGTTGTATATAGGACATCATATCTTTTTGTAAGGAAGTTCTCAGGGAGAGCAGCTTATCTTTCATCATGGTTTTAGAGACAGGCTGTTCACAGATAGGAAATGAGACTATGGGATCCGGTATTGAAGTAGTATTTGTACATGAAGGATCTGTGTTTACCTCAGCAAGCATATTATTGTCAGCTTCTTCTGAGGTGTCTTTGCGTGGTTTTGACTTGGCTGGGCTCTGGAATGTAGGTGTATTCTGTCCAGATGCAGGGAGATCAACATTTTCTCCTGTGATTGTGTCTGCAGAGCTGTGAGAAGCCACCACTAGAGGTCCAGCGGCTGACTGAGTAACTAGGGAGCCACCGCCATGTTGTTGGAGCCACCGACCGATAAAAACTCGTGAATTTTTAAGGCAGTTGGTGATCCCTCTTGCGGCGGGTCATGGCTGGAGGTGCTCTGGCGTGTTGGGGTACAGATGGGGTGGTCGATGGGCGCAGACATTGCGGCGTGTGCGAGGAGCAAGCTGCTAAAGGTTGTCCATCTTGCCAGATAGTGGCCACGCCAACAGCCCGCCCCCCCACCTCCCCCCGCTGATGTGCAGTGTTGATGCCTTTGCTATTTCCTATCATCTTATTTTGTTTTCCAGTGTTTTATTGTTTATGCCTTTTGAAGCTTCCATGATTTATACAAAGAGAATTCACATTGTAATTGGCAGAGGTCCATACAATTTGAATTCAGTAAACAACATTAGATCACTGGTTTGTAAACTAACTGTGCTAAAAATACTTAACAGAACCATTAAGTGACATTTTTCCCTTGCATTTGGCAACAGTAATCATTAATATTATTGTTTGCATGCAGTCGTGTTACACAGCAACAGCTATTAATATGGATGAGACTTAATTATGAAGATTAAATTATCCATACATGCAATGCTTGCTTTTGTTCAAATGAAAAAAAAAAAACAGTTGCCCACATGAGATTGTGTATAGGGCTTATCTCTTAATTTTCATACGATTTGGTTTGTTTCCTAAATTTATACGAAAAAAGAAGGGGTTAGGCCAGAATCTGTGGAAATGATATACTGGAATTAATAAAAACAAACAATGTTAAATTATTTACTTCATTCCTACGTACGCAGGCAACAGAGAATGTGAGCTTTTTTCCCCCTATATTCCCTTAAATATTCCATCATCATAGCCAACTAATGAAAACAGATGAATAATGCTTCTCTATATCTGACTAGGGGAAATGTTTTAATGTTTATTTTAACAGGTAATGTGTAAACTAGATTAATTTAATTTCTGCAGAGCACCATTCTGTTCTTGGCTGTAATCAAAATGTACAAGTGTAAAAATAAAGGAATATTTAATAATTTATGTGCTAGGAAGCCCTGTATCTTGGCAGAATGTCTGTCCAGTGTGCATTGATATGCACATATACTTGTTTATTTATATATCTTTTTTTTCTTTTTTTCTTTTCCTCACAGACAGACAATTTCCCTGCTGAGTCCAATTACATGGGAAGCAGACAGCAATTTGTTCAAAGGTAGGGCAGTTAAAATAATGGTCTATATATTACAATTTATACTGCTTTGGATGGTCATACTTTTTCATTGTGTGACACTTAAAGTGAATTTACTTTATTTCTTTATAATAAATCAGCAGCTCAACCTTCAAGGACCCAGAAAGAGCAAGCCTAAGGGACAGTGGTCATGGAGACAGTGATCAAGCTGACAGTGATCAAGATACCAACAAAGGTTCCTGCTGTGACATGTCTGTAAGAGAGGCCCTTAAGATGAAAACCACGACAGCTAAATGTCAACCTTTGGAGCAAGGTGAGTAACCCCATCCATTGCAATGCAAAGTAAAAGGTTAAATATCATCATATACACATATATGGCTTCAGCTACATGGCAACTAATTCCACACTGTGATAATAAAGGAAGGGTTAAATCATGTCATATGAATGTTTAAATGGCTAAATGTCAACTGCAGCCAAATAACCTTCTTTTGTAATGTTAAAGTATGTGCAACCCTAACAATCAACTTCTACTTTCTGCTGTTTGGCCTGGTTATTAAGACATTTGAAGTGTTTTGTTTGTTTGATTACTGCAAATAAACATCCGTTTATTGTGCCAGAAATTTAGAAAATTTTTACCTTTCTGTAGTGATTTGACAATGTTGCATTGAAATTGCAAACAATGTGATCAGGCCTGTCAAAGTTCTATCTGTGGATTAAAGAACACCTCCGCCTATGTTATGGAAATGATTAGAGGAAGTGGTGTTCTGTAGTCCTAAAAAACGTCCTGCCTTCGGGTGACAGTACTATACTACAATAGCTATGGTACAGTAAGTATGTGTTGTCACACTAGAATAGGAAATGTCTTACTGGCAGGATCACTAGGTTAAAAAAAAAAAAAAAAATAATAATTAGAGATAGATATTCCACTGTACTTCATCAAAGGTTAAATACTAGGCCAAGGTGAATAATCCTTTTATCTTAACCACTTGCCTACAGGGCACTTAAACCCCCCTCCTGCCCAGGCCAATTTTCAGCTTTCATCGCTGTCGCATTTTAAATGACAATTGCACGGTCATGCAACACTGTACCCAAATGAAAATTTTATCATTTTTTTTCAAACAAACAGAGCTTTCTTTTGGTGGTATTTAATCACTACTGGGATTTTTATTTTTGCTGAACAAACAAAAAAAGACTGAAAATTTTGAAAAAAAAAAAAAAAAACTGTATTATAGTTTGTTATAAAATGTTGCAAACAGGTAATTTTTCTCCTTCATTGATGTGCGCTGATGAGGCGGCACTGATGGGCCCTGATAGGCACTGGTAGGCTTCACTGTTGGGCACTGATTGGCTGCACTGTTGGGCACTGATAGGCTGCACTGATGGGCACTGATAAGGTGGCACTGATGGGCACTGATAAGGTGGCACTAAGACAGCACTGATAGGTGGCACTGATGAGTGGCACTGATGGGCATTAATGGGTGGCACTGAAGGGCACTGGTAGGTGGCGCTGAAGGGCACTAATAGGCGGCACTCATGGGCACTGATTGGCACTAATAGGTGGCACTGATGGACAATGATAGGCACTGGTAGGGGACACATGATGGGGCACTGATAGGTGGCACTGGTGAGCACTGATAAGTGGCACTGGTAGGTGGCATTAGTGGGCACTGGTAGATGGCACTGGTAGGTGGCGCTGGTGGGCACTGGTAGGTGGCACTGGTGGGCACTGGTAGGTGGCACTGGTGGGCACTGGTAGTTGTCACTGTTGGGTGACACTGGTGGGCACTTGTGGGCACTAGTAGGGGGCACTGGGGGCATAAATAATACCTCTCCTCTTTGGACCAATGTCCCTCTGACAGCAGCCAGCGATCATTGTTTTTTTCTCCTCATGTCGACAGACACCCCAAAACAGAATAATAGAAATAAGCTGCGCTGTGAGTTGAACCATCAACTGAAATAGTCCATAAATGTCCAATAACAAATTGTGGATGTGAAGACTTGTGCAGATACCGCTTACCAAATAACTGGTTAAGGGAAGCCAAATGATGAATAATCCACTTGTCCTCACGGTTGTGACACAATAATTCTCCCAATAGCAGTGGGCATCTCAGCAATCGGACATTAAAGATAAAGAAAAATAGACACCATAGTGTAAATCCAAAAATTAAATGGGAATAACACCAGATAAATTCAATCGAGCCTTGTTCAGGTACCGCTTACCAGAGTTCCAACTAAAAATAGCCAGACAATAAGGGATAACTCCGAACCCGCCTCAGAAGTTGGGGATCAGGGGACCTCGTGGCAACGATGTGGATCTCCAGCAGCGTGTATATTGGATTATAGAAAATAAAACAAGGCAAACGCCATAGCGTAAAACCACAAAACAAACAAAATAAACACCCAAGTGATGTGCACACAGCAGGTCTCATACAGAGGAGAGTCAGTGCAAATAAAGGAGTGGAACACCAACCACCAGGCAGACTCCGTAGGTACCCCTTACCAAATGCTGTGTGAAGAAAAACAGGCAAGAGAGTGTGTAGGGTATCTATCCAGTGAAGATGGCTGCTTACCAGATGGAAAAGGATTAAAACGTAAAAAGGGAGGAGACACCGAACATGCAGACCTGGTGAGCGATGGTATGTATAGGTACTCTTACCGACTCCAATGATATACAGGCAGGGGAGTAACTGACTCTGCTAAAGCTTCCAAATGGGGACTCATCCAGCTCAACAAATAGATAAATAGAGAATCCAACAGCTGAAACCTACACTCAGGACTTCTCCAAAAGGGCTCAGGTTGTGGATCAAAAAATTAACCGGGGAACACAGAGGAAAGAGCCATAGCGTAAAACCCCAAATAAATTTATTGTACAAGAAAGAAAAAAACTTACAAACGTCAGAAGATATGTGTAACATGGAGAGGGATGTGCAAGCCGCCGGCCGGACAGCTCCGCTCGCCCGTCCTTCGTAGGTGGATCACGTGGGAATGACGTCAGCACGCCGCGTCCTGACGCGTTTCATCAGAGATGATATTTTCAAACCTATTTTCAAATCACAGGGATGTGCAACCCGGCCGGCGGCTTGCACATCCCTCTCCATTTTGCACATATCTTCTGGCGTTTGTAAGTTTTTTTCTTTCTTGTACAATAAATTTATTTGGGGTTTTACGCTATGGCTCTTTCCTCTGTGTTCCCCGGTTAATTTTTTGATCCACAACCTGAGCCCTTTTGGAGAAGTCCTGAGTGTAGGTTTCAGCTGTTGGATTCTCTATTTATCTATTTGTTGAGCTGGATGAGTCCCCATTTGGAAGCTTTAGCAGAGTCAGTTACTCCCCTGCCTGTATATCATTGGAGTTCGGTAAGAGTACCTATACATACCATCGCTCACCCGGTCTGCATGTTCGGTGTCTCCTCCCTTTTTACGTTTTAATCCTTTTCCATCTGGTAAGCAGCCATCTTCACTGGATAGATACCCTACACACTCTCTTGCCTGTTTTTCTTCACACAGCATTTGGTAAGGGGTACCTACGGAGTCTGCCTGGTGGTTGGTGTTCCACTCCTTTATTTGCACTGACTCTCCTCTGTATGAGACCTGCTGTGTGCACATCACTTGGGTGTTTATTTTGTTTGTTTTGTGGTTTTACGCTATGGCGTTTGCCTTGTTTTATTTTCTATAATCCAATATACACGCTGCTGGAGATCCACATCGTTACCACGAGGTCCCCTGATCCCCAACTTCTGAGGCAGGTTCGGAGTTATCCCTTATTGTCTGGCTATTTTTAGTTGGAACTCTGGTAAGCGGTACCTGAACAAGGCTCGATTGAATTTATCTGGTGTTATTCCCATTTAATTTTTGGATTTACACTATGGTGTCTATTTTTCTTTATCTTTAATGTCCGATTGCTGAGATGCCCACTGCTATTGGGAGAATTATTGTGTCACAACCGTGAGGACAAGTGGATTATTCATCATTTGGCTTCCCTTAACCAATTATTTGTTAAGCGGTATCTGCACAAGTCTTCACATCCACAATTTGTTATTGGACATTTATGGACTATTTCAGTTGATGGTTCAACTCAACTCAACTCAACTCAATTATTTCTATTATTCTGTTTTGGGGTGTCTGTCGCACTTGAAGTTGCTGCTTATTATCACTTTGAATTAGCGCAGTTGTTTTTTCCTTTTTTTCTCCTCACACTGACAGTGTGAGGAGAAAAAAACATCTCATCGCCAGCTGCTCTTTACTTCACATGATCAGCTTTCATTGGCTGACAGCTGATCACGTGGTAAGGGGGCGGGATCGCCCCCGATCTGTGATCAGGCGAGTCTCATGGACTCGCCGATCACAGAGCGAGCCGGGCGCGCTCCGCAGGGAGTGCGCAGTCCACTCATTGCCGAGAGGACGTCATTGTCCTTTGGGTCTGGTATACACTTTAGAGGGACACAACACTAAAAACAAAATTGAGTCCCCCCCCCCATTTTATACCAGACCTGATCTGAGCATACAGCTTGGCAGGCCTGAAAAGGGGGAGGAACAAATGTGCTTCCCTCCCTCCACACAGTACCAGGCCACATGCTTTGGGTAAGGCAAGGGTAATGTTGAGGACTGCTCTGGAAATTAAAAAACACATTTGACAAGTCCTCTGTTAAAAAGCAAATAAAGAAAAAACCTAATGCCTGCAGAGCCAGTCTGATTCTTGTACCAAATTACATCTCCTAGTCCCCTGCTAAAATAAACAAAGGAGTGGAGTCACCTTGGTGACATAATTGTCCAAATATGGACTTGTCCATATTCAGTCATTGAAATCACAGGGTGACCCCACCCATTTGTTTACTTTAGTGGCAGGGATCCTGAGATGATATCTGATCCCGTTGCTTTCCTCAAGTTGAATGACATCTCTGATCCCCACCACTAAAGTAAACAAAAGGGCCGGGTCACTTGGGTGACAAAATATTCATGTGCATATTTAGTCAATGATGTCATTGACCCGGTATGGATATGGACCCTACCCATGTGTTTACTTTAGTGTCGGGGACTTGTTTGGCATGAGAGAAGCGATGTGATCAGATATGTGTTGGTGGCCATTGGGTTTTTTCATCATGACTAACATGGACCAGCATTGCTGGATGATGCGACTGATGATGGATGTGCATCTCGACTTCCAGATGCTGATAAGCTCCCGGCCCATCCCCCCACAACCACCGGGTCAGGTTTTTGGGGAAGAGGCACTTGTCCTCCTAACCATGGGGAAAAGGCACTGTGCCAGGGGGGCCCTAAAATTGATACCAAATCCAAAGGGCCTATTATGTATTTGTGGGGGAGCCCCACATGTTTTTTTTTTTTTTCTTTCAACACTGCCCCTGACAGCTGAAAGAGCAGTGTGGGGATGAGTCACTGGTTGTTAGGATCTGGTGGGTTACAGACTGCCTGCCAACCATCATCCCTGTGCTGGAATGGTCACATTTAGCAGTAGTAGGACTACTGCTGCTAAATGTTTCAACTCTTAAATTATATGTTTGTTGAGCAGCGAGTAGCTAGACCACAAGATAATTAACGATCGTCATTTTTTTTTTTTGCGGTATTTGCCGGTTATGAATTGACAGTTTATATATGTCTCATGAGATATTTTGTATAAAGCACAAATATCTCATGCGAGAAGTGTTAGTGAATCGACCTTCCTGAATTTTTTGTTTCAGCCTAATCTCAGCTTGCTGAGAAAACCAAGCATTATATGCCATATAGTGCTTTTGCTTTATGTTAAATGCTAACTACTGGATACGACCTAGCAAAATAACACCCTATTATGTATTTATGTAAGGTATAAATGTCACACCTAAAGTTTGCATGAAAAAATGTAAAACTACTGATTCAGTCTTAAACCTAGCCACTTTAGTGATAACTGAAGAGTTAATATCATATTTAATAGTTCATTTGTTTTTAAACTAAATGCCAACTGCTGGGGAAAGGTCACCAACCACCCACACTGTAATGTTTAGTGTTAAATATATCATACAACCTATTTTATTTCAGTTGCCAAATGCCAAGTGTTGGTGAAAGGTGAGTGACTCTATATAGAAATGTTAGATGAAAGGGTTAAGCAGTTTGTGCTGGCTACCTTGTAACTACTTGTGAAAATGTTGGTAGCTGTGCTGCATGGTAATTTTATTAGGCTTTATTTTATATCATAAGTGACTTTATTTTTTTTTAAATGTTGCATTAAATTTAGCGTATGAAAACTTTACAATGTCAGGAGGATTTTTTTCACCTGCAGCTGACCCTGTTACAATTTGTGACAACAGAAAGCATTTCGCTGACAGCTAAAGTAGACCATAGAGAGCTACCGGAACAATGATACCTGCATGCTTTAACACAGACAAGAGAAAAAAGTATTATGCAATGACATGCTTCTGTTTTATTTCAGTAGAAGTATGTTCAACCTCTCCTTATGCTTTTTTCCTGTTTGACTTACAGTCGAATTCCAGTCAGCCAGCTAAATAAACAGTTATCAACAATGCCACTAAATAAAATTAAACATAAATGTGAAAATGCAGTATGTATGATTTAAAACTTATAATTCTGCTCAGCTACACATGTGATTCACACAACCTTTCTACACTGCAAATGGAAATGCCTCATTATGTAACTGAGGTCCTCCCTGTAGCCTTTTCCTGTAAGCCACCTAAAGATTTCCGTAGCCAGCCTCCAGTGGCAGAAATCGTGTTAGATTGTCAGTGCTACGCACATCAGTAGAACAAGATTTTCTGCCAGTGTTTGTTCTCTCACTCTTAACCTAATATCTGTTGTGCAGAGAATTGTGGGACAATAATATAAAACATTGATTTCAGACAATTAGATAAGCAAAAGTTATTACATCTGTACAGTTTTTATGAACAAAAAACTCAACTAAAGGTTTTTCCCCCAGAATTCTTCTGTACCACCTTCCTATTCCATAATGTATGCAGGTTTGTTGAATTCGTAGATCTGTGGTAAATGGCGGGCATACATCAGTGTTTTAAGGTGATTTTAAAATTTTCTGCCATTTATACATTTTATGGGCCCTTTCACACGGGCGCTCCGTATGTCCGCAAATCATCCTATTTTTTTGCGGATGATTTGCGGACATACTGTAATGTAAGTCAATGGCATTGCGGATGTCAGCGGAATACCATCCGCTGACATCCGATTTTCTTCCTTTCAGTTCTGTTCCGTTTTTTGGAATGGAACAGAACCCTATTTTTCCTCCGTTCAAAAAATGGAAAGGAAGGAAAATCGGATGTCAGCGGTGTCATCCGCTGACATCCGCAATTCCCATAGACTTACATTATGTCCGCATATCATCCGCAAACGGATGGGATGATATGCGGACATACAGAGCGGATGACACAAATGTCATCCGCTCCGTGAAAAAAAAAAAAAGTCCAGCAGCGGAGAAAAACAGCAGAGCGGCCGTGTGAAAGAACCCTATGGTGGTTAATTGCTACTCTTTTTGTATTATGACTATGATTTTCCATTTTACACCCTCTAATGGCATTTGAGTTGTTAAACAGTATGAAGGTAGTAGTACCAGCAGCAGCAGTGGTGGTATATATTAAAGGATCAATGCACCCAAAAGGGATATTTCAGTTATAGAATAAAGCCACATGTTTTTATATTGTTTGGGGGATCCATGAACAAGATTCCTCTGCTAAAATACCTGGGTAAATATCCTGTTGGTAGAGCGGGACCTCCTGGTTCCAGGAGGGATTTCTTTAGAACACAGACCCCACCACCAGAGTCCCCAGGAGATATAGGAGACTATTAGGTAATATAAAGGGCAATGTCACTTTTTGGTGAGACTGTCCAAAATCCACTCCACGCCTCAGTGTAGCCTAAACACTAATACTCCCCTTTATCCTCCCTTTAGAAATCTGGGAAGGGCCGCACAATGAAGAACATGGGGAACAGGGAGGACTTTACAGATTTTAATGTTCAGGCCACATTGAGTGGATAAGGGGACATAAACTATAAAAAAAACGGTGGTATCAGTGAAAAGTGGAAACATCCATTAGGATCCCTGTTGCAAGAATGGGATATATGGTATTTGGGGTTGAAAACAGGGTTCATCTGCAAGTCATGGGGTGAAAATCAGTGCTTGATTTGATTTTGGAACATATAACCTGCTATTACTGGGAATCTGCTATTGAGAAAAGTACCTGATGATGATGGAAGTGACTAGTGTCCAATTCTTGGGTAGCATATCCATACTAGTAGTGGGGTAGTGAAGTGGTGAAGCGAAGTAGATGCTCACCGTTGTTGTGAGTAATGGAATTTTCTTAGAACTAGTGTGTGACTAGGGAATCATATCGTGGTTGCTTCCATCAAAGGCTTTTAAGATAGGTATTCTTCCTAAAGAAGTTCCCTTTAAAAGAACATATTTGGTATAGGCAACAAGTACAACCATTTGTGGAACTGTAAATGTTCTTCTGAGGAACCTGCAGTCATTTATTACAGAAAGATTCATCATGGTTCTCACTGGTGATGGTGAAACCTAAATATTGTTAGTTAGATATGACATTGTGATTTCTCAAGCTTAATAAATCCAGTGCAGTTGCTTTTGTGAGATGAGGCTCCCCTTGGTGGGTACCCAGAATATGAATCAAAATGTACAACCACAAAAGGAGTGCTAAATCAAATTAGGAGAGCCCAAAATAACTTTAAATGTTCATGGTGATAGTCATTTGGCAACCCCTACTGTTTACTGCAAGGAAAATGTAATCATAGGTGCCAAATACCTGTCACCCGATGGATAGGGATTTGGCAGCTACGTTTACATTTTCCTTTCAGTAAACAGCATGAGTTGACACATGATTGTCAATGTATTGTCCTGGCCTGTTGCCAACATCCTCATTGGATGCTTGGATGCACTTACCCCCCCCCCCCCCAATCGCAGATAACATTTGTAAACAGGATGACATTGATAAATAATGTAATAGTAAATAATTAAATAAAGCTTTTTCCAAATCACAAATTTAAATCCAGTACACTTTTCTTCTTTAGTAATCGTTATCCGAGGGTAGCTTGTATCCTAATATGGTAGCCATCTGAAGACACAGTTATCTTCATTGTTTCTCATAGAACTCTCTTCCTTCCTTCTTTCTATTATAGAGCTATTCCGGTAACAAGTGAAATCCGTGGTAATTCTGTCATGCAAACACTACAACTGTGCTAAAATCAGAAATCTCAAAAATTATTCAATTTATGCTGGGTACCTTTCTTTTGTATACTGGGCTTTCTGTAGGGAAGAGACCGAAAGCAGGCAATGACAATGAAAAGCAGAGATACTCTGATCATTAGATCAAACAAAACAAACAAAGGTGTAGGGTTGGACTGGTGCACTGCTGCAGTACATTGGGGAAAAGCAGAAGTACTGAGAAGGTAGTCTGTGCTGCCTGCATGCATCCCAAGGCTTAAAGCATTTGTTACCCCAACACTTCAATTTTCTGATATGTGCCTGCTGTACCATATACTTCTATGAGAAAGTATCCTGTTCTCTTTGTACTGCTTCCTTAAGGGTCCTCCATGTATCCCTATGGAGCAGCGAATGTCAGCAGAGACATCTCTGCTGACACCCGCATCCGATCCTGTCCGGGAAACCTGGACGGATGGAAACCCTATTTTCCATCCTTCCAGCAGATCGGATCGGACTGGGATTGGATGAGAACGGACATGCGGTCCGTTCTCATCCGATTCCCCCATAGAGAGCAGCGAGGCTCTGACACATCCCTCTCCGCACATAGTACAGAGACGGAGCTGTCATCCGCCTGCTTAGCGGGGATCGGCGGATCGATCCCCACTGAGCAGAAAACGGAGCTCATCGGAAGGCGGATCATTTGAAAAGACCCTTATGTGAAATCCCTGATGTTCCTGCTAGTCTCCTTGCTTTCCTATTACAAACTGACCACACTAAGCAGGAGAGCACACTGTGGTCAGTTCTCTTGCTATTCTGGGAACTCAGTGTGCTCTCCTCCCATGATCAGACTTTCCTTTCATTTCTATTTAAGGGTCGGTTCACACTAGATGCTGTGAGAATTCACTGCATATTCGCATTGCGTCAAAATCGCAACCTGTTAATGCAAACTGGTTTGTATGTTTGCCCACTAATTTTAATGGTAGGTTTGTTTTAACAGTTTGAGACAGAATAACAACAATATCCAGAAAAACACATTTAAAAAAAGTTCTAAATTGGTTTGCATTTTAACCACTTCAGCCCTGGAAGGTTTTACCCCTTTAATGACCCGGCCATTTTTTTTTGCGATTCGCACTGTTACTTTACCGAAAAATTGTACGGTCATGCAACACTGTACCCAAATACAATCAATGCCCTTTTATTCCCACAAATAGAGCTTTATTTTCGTGGTATTTGATCACCTCTGCGGTTTTTAGATTTTGCGCTATACACAAAAACAGAGTGACAATTTTGAGAAAAAAAAAAACACAATTTTTTACTTTCTGCTATAAAACATTCCCAATTAAAAGAATTTAAAAAAAATGTATTGGTTTAGGCCAATTTGTATTTTGCTACATATTTTTGGTAAAAAAAATCCCAAAAAGCGTATTTTAATTGGTTTGCGCAAAAGTTATTGTGTTTACAAACTAAGGGATAGATTTTTGGATTTTTTTTTTGTTTTTATTAGTGATGGCGGCGATCAGGGATTTTTAGCGGGACTGCGACATTGCGGTGGACAGATCAGGCCCCTAACTGACATTTTTGACACTTTTTGGGGACCAGTGACATTAATACAGTAATAGGTGCTAAATAATATGCACTGTTACTGTATAAATGACACTGGCAGGGAAGGGGTTAATACTGGGGGTGATCAAAGGGGTTAATATATGCCTAACAATGCTTACTGACTGTGGGGGAATGGGCTCTGTGACAGGCACAGAGAGATTGGGGTTTCAGCTTAGCTGAAACTCCTGATCTCTCTTTGCCTGTGTGACAAAATACTCGCCTGCTTTGTTTACATAAGATGGCAGGTCTTCTGTCAGTTTCTCTGACGACTGCGAGAGGCCGGCAGCGATTTCCGCCGCTCCTCCCATGGCCCACCTCCCGCTGTCTAATCACAACGGGAGCGCGGCTCCAGCGGCATGCTCGCACCACCGAGACCGCGTGCACTAAATCACGTAGATATACGTGATTTTGCGCAGCCGAGCCGCCCTGCCGCAGTATATCTACGGTGGGCGGTCGGCAACTGGTTAATGAGTGAAAAAAGTATTTGATCCCCTATCAATCAGCAAGTTTTCTGGCTCCCAGGTGTCTTCTATACAGGTATTGAGCTGAGATTAGGAGCACTCCCTTAAAGGGAGTGCTCCTAATCTCAGCTTGTTACCTGTATAAAAGACACCTGTCCACAGAAGCAGTCAATCAATCAGATTCCAATCGCTCCACCATGACCAAGACCAAAGAGCTTTCCAAGGATGTCCAGGACCAAATTGTAGACCTACACAAGGCTGGAATGGACTACAAGACCATCGCCAAGCAGCTTGGTAAGAGGTTGACAACAGTTGGTGCGAATATTTGCAAGTAGAAGAAACACAAAATAACTGTCAATCTCCCTCAGTCTGGAGCTCCGTGCAAGATCTCACCTCGTAGAGTTTCAGTGATTATGAGAACGGTGAGAAATCAGCCCAGAACACCGCGGGAGAATCTTGTCAATGATTTCAAGGCAGCTGGGACCATAATCACCAAGAAAACAATTGGTAACACACTACGCCGTGAAGGACTGAATCCTGCAGCGCCCGCAAGGTTCCCCTGCTCTAGAAAGCACATGTACAGGCCCGTCTGAAGTTTGCTATTGAACATCTGAATGATTCAGAGGAGAACTGGGTGAAAGCGTTGTGGTCAGATGAGACCAATTCAAGCTCTTTGGCATCAACTCAACGCACCGTGTTTGTTGGAGGAAGAATGTTGCCTATGACCCCAGGAACGCCATTCCCACTATCAAACATGGTGGTGGAAACATTATGCTTTAGGGGTGTTTTTCTGCTAAGGGACAGGACAACTTAATCGCATCAAAGGGACGATGGACAGGCCACATAACGTCAAATCTTGGGTGAAAACCTCCTTCTCTTAGCCAGGACATTGAAAATGGGTCATGGATGGGTATTTCATCATGACCGAGGCAACAAAGGAGTGGCTTAAGAAGAAGCAGGGGATCAAATACTTTTTTCCCTCATTGTAAGTTAACAACACCCCGCAACCAGTTTGCAAAACGCAGCGCGATTTGAAAAATCGAATCACATGGGTGTGAACAGCTGTGTGATCTAATTCTGGTGTGGACAAAAAAAGAGGTCCTGCACAAGTTTGGTCTGAATGCGATGCAAATTCAGCCATACAGTTTTTATGGCTGAATTTGCGTTGAACAGACATTGCATGTGACCTGCACAGCAATGTAGTGCAAATCATATGCAATGTCTGCCATCGCAATAGTGTGAACCGGCCCTTAAAATGAATGGTTTGTTTTACAAAGTGATAGTTCACAATCACTTTCATTTTTTTACTATGTTTGGCATGGGCTTTTAACCTTAGCATCAGTAATTTTGATGTCATATTTCTATTTAGTTTTAATCATAGTCTTTTGACTAAAATGCCATTTTAGTTTTGTCCTATTTTAGTCATCTGACTTGTTTTAGTTGCCTAAAATCTAATGAGTTTAGTTAAATTGTAATGCATTATTTAATTTAATAATTTCTCTAGAATTGCCAAGCTCATTATATACTCCTGGAGTAAATATCTAATAGCATGTTAGTAATTTATGGTATTACAATGCACTACAGACACAGATTTAGCTTTTGTGATATAGAACGTCTTTATAAATAAAACCAAGTTTCATAAACAAACAAAAATTATTATTTTTTTTTTTTGAGAAACAGAAGTGCAACTTTAAAATCTACACAAAAAAACAAAAAACATAAAACTCTATTAGCTGTAGTGCCATTGCACATATTACTCGACTATATTAACAAAATTAAATATTATGAGAAAACATAAGAAAAGCCTTTTTCTTATGTGGTAGTGTTGTATTATTTTGATGTCCAATTCTGATTTAGATTTAGTCAAGGTCTTTTGACTAAAATGCCATTTTAGTTTTAGTCATATTTTAGTCATCTGAATTGTTTTAGTTGTATTTTAGTAGACTAAAATAGTGTACATTTAGTCAACGAAAATATTTTGTAGACAAAATTAACACTGCTTAGCATGCTTTTCCGGTCATATCCTTCACTCTTTACCCTGGCCTATTTCATAAATCAGTGTAGAGAACACCAGTGACACATATTTTAAAGTAAGACATGGCAACCAGCCACACTTAAGACAAATTAAAGATAAATTAGTAACAGATTATGTCCGGCGTGTTATGCATTATACCACCTCACATTATTTTTACTGTTTGTACTAAGTAAAATAAAGTGTTATTATTATTAGTTATTATTAAAGTTGAACAGAGTTTCTGTCTTGTTCCCAATATTATTAGAACAAATGTTAGTTCTCTAACAAATAATTATGTCATAAGTAATACAAAGGGACACAGATTTCCACTTTTTATTTGTGGGGTTTGCTTTAACTAATATTTCCCCCCTATGATCCAGCTGCATGCATTGCTCAATATCTTTTCAACAGAAACTTCAAATAGAACCACAGCTCCCTTGTGTAAGATGTGGAATATAAAGAAATAAGAAAGAAAAAATTCAAATGAAACAAAATCAATACATAAGAAAACATTTCACTATGATTGAGACCCAAGAGTGTTCAATATCCCAAGGTCTGTTAGTAGCTATTTATAAACTCAGTATTACCAGACATAATTTTCCTTTTTAGTCTATCCTGGGATATCATGCTTTGTACTTTCTTGAAATGAAGGGTACCATGTTTATCCAGTACATTATGTATAGAGGCCAGTTACACTTTCCTACTCCTATACAAGCTACTTGCCTTTCATCTGTAGCCGGAGAGATGTCTGCTTTCTATCTTGTAAATGGACAGTATTTCACATGCTATCTGCAGTAATAGCAGCTTTCAATTTTTGGAGTTCCATTATCAAACAATTTTAATGTAGATTTATTATTCTCTAAGAACTAATAAATGAATGTTACTTATTAAGCTAATGGCTTATTGCAAACAACAAATCGATCATTCTAGGTATAGCTAATTAACAGCAAGTCAATCATGTAATATTCTTTCCCAGGGTTGGCAGGAATAAAAAATATTGAAAAAAAGATAATAGTATGGGGAAGATAATGATATAATTACTTTGGGGTGTTATTAACTTAACATTGACAACCATGTTCTGGTGTGACCTAGCCTTGTTTTACGATTTACTGTATGTAATTATTTAAAAAAAAAAAAAAGATTTATTTGTTCTGTACCTTTTAGTGTAAAAGTGCCAAGTGCACTTCAGGGAATTATAAATAAGTAGGAATTTGTTTTTACTTCTTGAATATTTAAAAATCAGATTTCTAAAAAAGATGAAATTAAAGTAAGTCTAAAGTGAAAACTTTTTATTATTTTGGTTAGAGCAGGGAAAGGTAAAACCCTTGCCTCTTGTCCTTTTGTAAAGATTTTATTTTGCTTCTTTTCAAAAGGAAATGACAGGAAAACACTGCAAAGATATTTTCCCTGAGATTTCCCCACTATTTCTGTTCTGGTGACAACTCCAAATTTTGGATTTTCACTCAATGTTAGAAATGATGACAGTGGTCTCCAGGAGAAACAGAATGAACCTGACAGGGGATCTAATAATTTATTACTCTAGTTGAAAAAAAAAAGTCAAACAGCCTTTAAGGTCTTTTTAAGAGCAAAATTGGTTTTAAGTGGTCCCTGAGGTTTAAAGAAGGCCCTTTCTACTGTCCTTTTTCCCTCTTTTTAGTACAAAACAGTGAAAACATCAAATTCAAAATTATATGACAATTGAATACTGTACACAAAAAAAAAAAAAGAACTCCTACTAGGAACCCTTAAATGATGTTAGGTAAACCACTAAATACAGCCCCCACCAAAAAAATCACATCCTCAAAATCAAGGGAAAAAATATTTTCTTTTCAAGCAAATATCACTTAAGCAGGTCATTGAGCAAAACTGAGTTTTGGCATTGACACACATTTTGCCAATGTAAAAACAAGTCACTGAGAGACATACAAAATTATTTTGCATAAAAAGTCCCCAAACCCATTTTTTAGGTGATAGTGTTTGGTTTTGTTAATAGGTCTCTCGGGTACAGCACATTTCACTGTGGTATTGCGGAATAAGAGGGCATCTTTGCCCCATACCTTAAAGACAGGCATTCAGAAGGTAAAATATAGTACCAGAGGGAGCTTTCTTTGCAGTAGTAAGACTAGCTTGCTGTCTTAAAACGCTCTAAAGTGTATGTGTTGCCTTATGAGGAGTTTATGTATAATCTCCATTAGCAACTGTAAATAGATATGTATATATATATTCATATATATATATACAGTGGGGATTGAAAGTTTGGGCACCCCAGGTAAAAATTTGTATTAATGTGCATAAAGAAGCCAAGGAAAGATGGAAAGATCGCCAAAGGGCATTAAATTACAGATTAGACATTCTTATAGTATGTCAACAAAAGTTCGATTTTATTTCCATCATTTACACTTTCAAAATAACAGAAAACAAAAAAATGGCATCTGCAGAGTTAATATCTTGTACTGCCCCCATTGGCAAGTATCACAGCTTGTAAACGCTTTTTGTAGCCAGCCAAGAGTCTTTCAATTCTTGTTTGAGGTATCTTTGCCCATTCTTCCTTACAAAAGTCTTCCAGTTCTTTGAGATTTCTGGGCTGTCTGTCACGCACTGCTCTTTTAAGGTCTATCCATAGATTTTCAATTATGTTGAGGTCAGGAGATTGTGAAGGCCATGGCAAAACCTTCAGTTTACGCCTCTTGATTTAATCCCCCGTGGATTTCGAGGTGTGTTTAGGATCATTATCCATTTGTAGAAGCCATCCTCTCTTTAACTTCAGCTTTTTCACAGATTGCATCAAGTTACCATCCAAAATTTGCTGAAATTTTATTGAATCCATTTTTCCTTCTAATCGTGAGATGTTCCCTGTGCCACTGGCTGGAATACAACCCCAAAGCATGATTGATCCACCACCATGCTTAACAGTTGGACAGAGGTTATTTTTATTAAATTCTGTGCCCCTTCTTCTTCAAACGTACCTTTGCTCATTCCGGCCAAAAAGTTTGATTTTAACCTCATCGGTCCACAGAACTTGTTTCCAAAATGCATCAGGCTTGTCTATATGTTCATTTGCAAAGTTCAAACGCTGATTTTTGTGATGAGGACGCAGAAGAGGTTTTCTACTGATGACTCTTCCATGAAGACCATATTTGTACAAGTATCTCTTTATAGTGGAATAGTGTACCACAACTCCAGTGTCTGCCAGATCTTTCTGGAGGGATCGTGCAGTCAAACGTGGGTTTTGAATTGTTTTTCTCACAATCCTGCGAGCTGTTCTGTCTGATATTTTTCTTGGTCTTCCAGATCTTGCTTTAACTTCCACTGTTCCTGATGACTGCCATTTCTTAATTACAGTCCGAACAGAGGATATTGACATCTGAAAACGCTTTGCTATCTTCTTATAGCCTTCTCCAGCTTTGTGAGCGTCAAGTATTTTCAGTTTCAGTTTTCTAGACAACTGCCTAGAAGATCCCATGGTGCTGATTGTTGGGGCAAGGTAAGATGAGTCTGGGCATTTAAAATCTTTGAGATTGACATCACCTGGTCTTCCCAGACGATGATTGAGAACAATCCATGACACTGGCAGGTCTCAGCCTTGCAAAGGGGGCAGTGCATGCTATAACTTCTGCAGGGTGCCCAATCTTTTGCAGACACCATTTTTTTTGTTTTCTGTAATTTTGAAAGTGTCACTGATGGAAATAAAATCTAACTTTTGTTGACATATAAGAATGTCTAATCTGTAATTTGATGCCTTTTGGAGATTTCCATCTTTCCTTGGCTATTTTATGCACAGTAATACACATTTTTACCCGGGGGGCCCAAACTTTCGATCCCCACTGTGTGTGTGTGTGTGTGTATATGTATGTATATATATATATATATATATATATATATATATATATATATATATTTATGAGATATTGGGTTTTGGTTTTTACTAATAGTTGAGTGTTAAATGTACCCATTTGTAAATCCCAGTCTGCAGGCGTTAGTAATTGATTTACCAAGTCCTTTTAAAGTGCAAGAATGTTAGGTTGGGCTAACAGGGAGGTGTCTGCTATTTACATGTAAATACATGAACTGGTATGGCGAGGTAGGACAACACCTTGATTAAGTTCCTTCTCACAGACCTTACGGGGCCGATCTAATAAATGATAATAGGCCATGTCGCTTCCTTCGTTATCTCTGCTACCACTTCAAAGATGCTTCAAAAATGGACAATTTTCCCAGGAGATGACCTGGCATAATTAACCCCCCCCCCCAGGGAGGAGGGCTATCGAGAGGCTGGGTTATGCTAAATATAGGGGATGGGGAAGTTGTCCAATACTAAATGAGATACACCCGGAAGGAGGAGAGGGGTAAGATAGCTCCACCAATTAGTATGGCCCTAAGCAAGTCTATGAGAGTTAGGTATATATTCGTTAAGGATGGAAGGAAAAAAAGTCTGTGGATCACCAGACTAGATGGAAGCTCTCATGAGCATGGTAACTATGGAATATTTCATTGCACTTATATCTAAATGCCTGTCCTATGTGTTGTCAGTCTGGCTGTTTGTATCTTCATGTTTTGAGTATGATATTCTGTATTTTTTCCTTTAACCTATGATTTTCTTTCTTTTCTGTACTATAGATAGATTGTTGTGTATTAGTTTAGGCCTCCTTGCTATTTACCAATACATTTCTGTTGTTATATTAAAGCTTTCACTCATGGTCAAAGAACTCTCATTTAACCCAAACCATATCTGAGATACAATAAATCTCAAAATATAGCTTACGGGTAACAGTATTTCATTTCCCTGTGTTTTATTCCTTCAGAGAACCTGCAAATACAGAAATATACCTGTTGACCTTGCATAAAAGAAGTCTGGTCCTAAGCCCTATTGTGGGCTGAGAATACAAAGCATTTTTGTGAATTAAATGGTGTGAGCTCTGTCCAGTTTTCTTTTTCTGAACTATTAAAACCTACCCATACACCTCCACAACATAGACACTCATTATTTTGAAGTCCCATGGTAAGAGCTAGGAGGCCAATTAGACTCCTTGAGGTGACACAGAAAGTGTGCAAAAGATGCAGAACCTCTAAAAATTTCTGCCATGATCGACCAGTATGTTTTGTACTTAGCAAAAACATATAACAAAACATGTTTAATTGCATATTTAATGGACTAAAAGGTAGCAAATAAGAAGTTCATTGTCAAGATTAACAAACACTGTAACTATTTCACATTGGATTGCATAATAATTTTATTCTAAAATTTCAAATTTGAAATACACTCTTCACAATGAAAGAAAGTATAGCCAAACAATTGTTGGACTTTCATACAGCAAAAAATGTTTGTTACATTGTGTGATTTAACAGGTCGGAACAAAATCAATCTACTGTACTATATTAACACCAAGGTAAAATGTATAAATTTTATGATTTACACAAGATTAAATAATTTGACTATTATTGAAGGGAAAAAAAACTACACAGAAATAAATATTTTATATTTAATAAAAGTAATTGTTGTCCATCAAACAAATATGTTTTCATTATCCCTGTATTAGCTGAATGATTTCTCATTTGTGGTCAGACATTGCTGCACTATTAAACAAAAGCCAACAACATTTCTTATCAATAATTTTCTTTGATTTTACATCTGTATTTTTGTCAGTTAAGCAAGCCTTCTGCTGGTAAATTAGGCCAATTATGAAAGCTAGAATAGTTGAATACATTTCAAAAAGATGAGTTAGTAATGCAGAAAAGCAGCTCATCTATCAGCATACCTCTTTGCCACCAGTTCTTCTTTTACTATTTTTTTTTTTTCGAACTGCAGATTTGTGCTGTGCAGAATACCTAAAATACTGCAATGTAATTTATATTGTATATTTTGAGGGCTGACCTTGCACATAACCTTGCTTTGCAAGTAATAAATGCCAGAAAGATTATTATTTTCTGACCTTTTACCATAGTGCTTCTCTGTTTATAATTGGACATTGATCTGTATAAATATGTTCTGGCCTTTTTATAGAAGACATTTCACACTAGAGGTACCCTGTTTAATTTTAAGCAGCAGTTTATTCTACCTTACGCAAATGAAACTTCCATAGGAGAAAAAAAAAATCATCACAGAAATGGATTTCACAACATTATAGCTTTTACTGTGCCACTGAAAATAAATAAACCACTTAATCATGATTTCCTAGTGCATACCAGAAAGAGTGCTATTTGACCATAATCATGTGTAGTGCCACTCGGTGGGAAATTAAACATTTTAAAAGCATCTGATAGCCTCATTAGAGGGAATTTAGGCTTGATTTTTAGTGCATTTGGCCACTTCAGAATACATTAAAATACTCCCATCATCTTTCGCTTGGTTTGCAACCTATCTTTTTACATTACTGGGACTTCCGCCTCTGTAGAGACAGGATCATATCTGTTAAATGGTATGCCAAGTAAATCTCAGTCACTGGCTCCTTGCTTGCAAGAAGCAATAATTTCTCTTGCAGGCTATAACTGTCATCCTCCACAGCTCACCTTTTAGTCCTCGATACAAGGACAAACAGAGAAACAATTTACTGTAGGAAAGAGACAGCAAACCTCCAGTTATTCAGAGAGGTTCTGTGTTTTATTGGCAAAGCAATACACGTAATAAAAATGCATATACAGAATGCTCAAAAGACTCTTGACTTTTTCAAGATTCAAATGCCCTACACATTAGATTACTGTGCCTGAAATAATGTGCTATATATAAAAAAAAAAATGAAATACTGATAGTAATCTGTATATGATCTGAGAATTCCTGACTGTACACTTTTGTACACCTAAAGGAACTTTAACTTTTTTCCTATTGTCTCAATTTCTCAGTTGTGAAATATAATAAAGGATTACTAAATCCTCAAGTAAAAAAGCCCCTATCTACAAGCCTCTATTTTTACCTTTACCACATTTTTTACATTGTGCACAACACTGTTGTGGTACCCTTCTCACATGTCAAGCCTCTTCCCATGATGCCAATCACATCCTCAATGCAAGTGCTGCTGTCAACCACATAAGTGGTATGAGCAAGAGAAGGAGTTAATTTTAATGGAGGCCATCAATGCTGTATCTATGTATGGGCCTGAGAGGAGAAACTCTCTAAAGATGTAAGCACTTCAACTCACGTACTGTAACTGCTTGTTAAATTTTAATTGATCTATGAAACTTTTTTTTGCATCTGTGAAAAGCTCAGCTTTCCAGAGCTGAGCTTTGACACATAACCTTTCTATGGCCCCTTCCATAAAGGAAAGAGAGAGAGAAGGAAAGAGCAGCTTATATTATCACAACATCAGGTTGTTTCCACTGTTAATGCACTCAGTTATACTGGTATTCAAGGATAAAGAAAATGTAGCAATTTATTTGACCCACTTTTAACATTTCATCATGACCTTCAAGATTTGTGTCTATTGATCTGCCTGTATTTATTACAGCTTTTTCTCACCATCAGCCTGGCATACTAGGCAATTAGACAGGCACACCATGGGCAGAGAGTCCAAAGCATATAAATAGCTTGCCATATTGATTTCAGGCTTATGCCCTTAAAAATACTTCAGACCTGTGCTTGTCAAGTAATGTTGACAAACACAGGTTCTTTCTGAACCACGTGTGCCCTGAAAGGGGGAAAAGCTTTCAAAGCAAAATTAAAGACACACCAAATTACTCATAAGAACGTGTCCCATTTAAAGTTTAATCCAGCAGATATCCTAGTTTGTAAATTAAAGATCCAGTATAGGTTCCTTCTGCAAAGAAGCCAGAACGCACCCTTTCCCCGTCCTTCTAGGGGCCCTTATTTTCTCTACCCCCTGAAACTGTATTGCTGAAAAATCTCCCCTGTGACATTCATTAAAGTGTTTAGCTCACCCATCTTCTCCTCCTACTGACATATTGAATGAAACAAACACCGCACATAATAAAATATTTCACATAATAAGTATTACAATTAATAAAAGATCCAATCTTAAAGTGATTGTAAAGTCTCTTTGTTATTTAAAACAAAAAAAAAAAAAATGTTATACGTCCCTTCTCTGTGCAGTTGGTTTTGCACAGGACAGCCTGGATCCTCCTCTTCTTGGGTGCCTTGTTGCTGCTGCTAGCCCCTCCCTCCTGTTGAGTGCTCCCACAGCAAGCAGCAAACGTGTAGCGCTTACAATAATGTGTCAAAGTAAAACTTAAATCAGTGAAACCATAATTCTAAATAAGTACCAAGTCCAAAAAATAAGTTCATATATGAAAAAAATTTAGAAAAAACTTGTGCATAAAGGAGAACCATAAGTCCCAGCATGCAGATGGGAGTCCCAGTCCCTCCACGACAGACGAGAGGAAGCCAACAGTGGGATAACAGAAAAAGGGGAATGGCCGCTTACCAGAGGCTGTTGGCTATCCAAATGAATGGAAAAGTCAAAAAGCACTTGTAAACAGTTTTAGACCACCGGATAAAGATCTTTTGACTCGGCTGCTCAGGTCAACTCACAGGAGGGCATTTAGGGCACATGGGGTCCATATACATGAGGAAGTAACAATAGCACATAGCATAATATTGTTTAAAATAATTCATTTATTTAAAAGGTAGTGCACTTACATGTAACATGAGAACATCAGGCATAAAAACAGTCTCTCCAGATAGCAATAGGGAAGCAAATGCCACAGCGTTCATTTGCTTGAGCCGGCTTGGGGGCTTGGTTGTAGCGTCTGGTCCAGCTCGACGTACGTTTCGTCACAAGATTGACGTCGTCAGGAGCGTGGAGGCACCCAAGCTGAGCTGCAACTCCGTGTGTCCATTCAGACACGGAGCCGCCATTCGGCCCCACCACCTCTCCTGATTGGCTAGCTTGCTTTGATTGACAGCTGCAAGAGCCAATGGCGCTGCGGCTATGTTTCAGCCAATCAGGAGGGAGAGTCCCGGAGGGCCGAGGGACTCGTGGACAGAGATGGGGCACTGGGGCACAGCTAAGCATTAGGGAGTGCTGGGGAGGCTGCTTCACACAGAGGGATTTTTATCCTAATGCATAGAATGCATTAAAATAAAAAAAACCTTCTGACTTTACAACCCCTTTAAACTCCTTGCCTCTTATGGTCAGTTTAACTTTTTCCCTCTCAAAATGTGGATAACAGGGACATTTACTGTCACCACATTTATAGTTACTGCTAAGTTGTAACCCACTGTAAGCATTATTTCTTTGTGCTGTACAAAATAAAAACTCAATGACACATATTTACCCAAAATTCGGGCCTGCCTTGATACCATCCTGTAGCCTCCTGCCAACATTTTCTATAAGTGCTTTTCCACTACTTTGCTCTGTTTTAATGGATTTGACTGAATAAAGGTAGCTGTGTCAGAGTGTGGTCATCCACACAATTCTTTAGGTTTCTTTACATTGTTGATGTTAGATTGGATGCCATAGGAAATGACATAAGTAACTTTAAAGCGTTTGTTACCCTAAAAAAAAACAAAAACATCCTGTTCCCTTAAAGCATGTTATACAGCACAGTGCTTGCGCTGTGTCATTTGGCCCCCTGTATCACCTACACAACCTGGCTGATCCTGCCACTTTCTGCCGTCCCCCCTGTAAACTGACCACGGTATATCATGGCTGCTGAGCCCTGACACCGTGGTCAGTTGACGTGCCTCCGTCATTTGCAGCCCTGCACTATCCTCTCTGTCCTCCTCTCCCCCTCCCCTCCCTGCCTGTCTGCTCATGTCAGTGCCCTTCCCCTCCCCTCCTGTTGCTCTTATATTTATAAAATCATCCTATTCTCTCTGTAATATAACAATAGGTGTCCCTGTGCCTGTGGTATAGAAAAATATGAGATCGGTACCTACATCAGAGCGGCTCCTGACGATCACGTGACCACTTGTCTCTCTCTCTTCCCCTCCTCCCCGGCTGACGTCAGCGGCAGTGCTCGGCCCTGCTCGTTGGAGCTGTCAGCCAGGTAGAGAATAGATCTGACGAGTCAGCTGAGCGCTGGGAGCCGCTCTGATTTAGGTACAGATCGCCATTTTTTTCTATAACACAGGGACACTTATTGTTATATTACAGAGGGGATGAGATGATTTTATATAAGTGGCTTAACAACCGCTTTAAGAAGAAAGTTTCTGTTACTAATGACACTGGATTTGGTTACAATTTTGCTACTATACCCGAAACCTTTGTACTATCTTGAGCAATGTAAGATCGAGTCCCAAAATTATATACCGAAAATCTGCACTACCCAAAACCAAAATAAAGTTCCCAGCTGCTGTATCGATAGCTGTGGGAATTCTAATTTAATCTCCACTAAATACAGAATTTGATAACAAATGACTGCATAAAAACTTACACATACTTATAAAGTTCTGATTTCCTCTTTTAAATTTTTATTCACTTGTATTCTGTACTATATTGATTCATATGCCTTCTTAATACGACTACACTAATATTAATCAACATATACCGTATATAAAGTTCTGTGTTGTAATTAAAAGTCCATCAATTTCATTCACTTATTGTGTGCCAAAATCCTTTAAAGGCGACAGTGCATTTTAATAACCTATTAATCTTGTTCTGTTTAACAACAGTCCAAAAATCTGTGCAATATAAAGTACATATTCAACAAATTCTGTGTTTTGCCACCCATGTAATTCCAAACACCAAGTTCCCCATTGTGTTAAACAAATTCAGCGCATCTTTGTAAACCCTTAAACAAGTCAGAAACCTTGGTTTATATTAGAAACGTTAGCACCCCTCTTCATGGTCATCCAGGGATGAAATTTAGGAATTGGAAATTAGTACTTTATACTGTAGGTATTTATTTATGTATGTGTGTATCATTTGTTAACAAGCTCTGTTATTGGAGAAGACTAATCTAAGACAGGGACCAAAGCCCTGTACAGTGAGGCGGATTTACTAAAGAAGTTAGGAATGTTCACACCATAAATTGCAATAAAGATTCACTTGTCCAAGCAGGGATGCGAATGAATGTTCAAAATAGATCTTCACACACTTTATTTTGTGAACAAAATCATATTCTTTAGTAAATCCGCCTCTTTACTGTATGTCTACACTGTTCAGAGGAATCAATAAAGAAGCTAGACAGATTTAGTTAAGTACAAATGCATTAATTATTTATGTATAGTATTTATATTCGTAATATTCAGATTTAAATATATATTAATGCTCAAAAGTGACATTATTTCTCTTTAAAGCTTTCTTTGTTTGCAGTATGAAAGGAAATTTCAGCCAATAATGCATATTGCTTAAATGAAATACTCCTGATAGCACCATACAATCAAATAATAAAAATCATATATTCCACACCTACACACATACACACACACACACACACACTATATCATAAAATGATGCGGCTAATGTAAGACATTTTTACATCACTGGAATGGATAAAAGTAACAGACCATCTACACTCTTAAAGCTGAACTTCTTGTTGAAAAAAAAACAAAAAAAAAAAACAAATCATGTGGATACTGTATGTGTTTGAAGAGAACATAATAAGGGCTCATTTACACTTGCTTCAAAATGTGGCATTAGACACAATTTTTTAAGGCACTCTGAATGCATATTAGAGCACCTGTCACTAAATAAAATCGTTACCTTACTGGCTAGTTCACATGTTGTTTTGCTTTGCTTCCCTTCAAAATGTATTTCCCATGTCACTTTCTTGGGGCTTCAGAGTGTCTCCAAAACCTTCATAGAAGTCTATGATAGAGCTCACTTACAGCACCTGAAGCTTTTGAGGGGCTTTTATTCAGCGTTAGATTCTCTTTGTTTTGGAGATATTGCAAGTATTAGATATCCCAGAATGCACTGGGAATCCAACAAGGGAAGCAGAAACACATCACCAGTAGTCACTTCCAGTTCATATGTATATATTCTGGAAGTGTCTGGTGAAGATGTCAGATCTGGTGTGGAGCAGCAGGAAAGTGAGCGGGTCCGGACTGGATCGGAGCAACTAGCAGAGGCACACATGATGTGCAACATGGGAAAGCTAAAGCAGAAGGTGAGCGAGGATCGGGAAGATAGAATTGAGTGGCAGAAGATCAGCAGAGTTGGGGGATCAGAGCAGGAGAAACTAGCAGATGTTGCACGTGGTGAGCAGTGTGGGAGCAATATAGTGGGAGATGACCAGGGACCAGAGTGAGAGGTGGCTCACCAAACCAGAGTATTAGAAGAACTAGGGGTTGCTACTGAGTGCGGGGATCAGCAGAGCTGGGTGTTACTACTGAGGGGGGGATCAGCAAACCTGGCGATTTGCTGAACAATGGTAATAATAAACTGGGAATCTGCTGAACAGGGGTACTAATAAGCTGCGGTTCTCCCGGGCCTCTTGAAAACAAATAGAAAATCAACATGCACACCAAAAACACATAAAAAGCATGTTAAAAGTGGTAGATGCTTTAATGTGTTTTAAAATCAAAGCAAGTGTAAATGAGCCCTAAATGTATATTTAAAAGCAAGAATTGTAAGCACCTGTTTTTGGCTTGGCATTAGGCTAGATTCACACCTGCTTTTATGCCTAGCAACATCTACTCGTGTGAACTACAGAAGGTGGTCCTGGTGATTAACTGCAGGAGGCAGCCCTGTTGATGGGAAGCTGCCTGCTCCTGCAACTTTATTTATTTTTATTACGTTCATAGCACTGTCAATTTACATATATATTGTACATATACATCAGTTTCTGCCCTCAAGGAACTTACAATTGCAGGTCCCTAACTCACATTCAGCATACACATACTAGGGCCAATATAGACAGGATCCAATTAACCTACCAGCATGTCTTTGGAGCATGGGAGAAAACCCACACAGGCACAGGCAGAACATGCAAACTCTGTGCAGGTAGTGCCGTGCCTGGGATTCAAACCGACGACCCTAGTACTACGAGGTGGAAGTTTTAACCACTTAGCCACTATGCAGCTGCTTGCATGTAATCACTCTGCACTAATTATCCACAAGTGATCAGTACTGGAGGTAGACAACCTGTGTCCAGTGCCCATTACTTACAGGTAATCACCACGTAGAGATTACATATGAGTGCCTGCAATTAGCTGTGGGAAACAGCAGCCTCCCATTGCTTTTGTTGGGGCTGCCTCCTGCAGCCAATCAGCTGGAAAGGAACAGTCTCATAGAAGAAAAGAGAAGAACGAGTGGAGGAACGGGTTATCACTGTATTGTTGCTGTGCCTTAAGTGTCTAGTCACAGGCTGGGGGCAGGGAGCAGTCCTGACTGTATTGCTTAACCTGTTTACGACCGCCCGCTGCAGATGTACTGTGGCAGGCAGCTTCTCCCAGGCAAATCGCCGTACATGTACGTCGCTCGCTCTCAGGAGTCTAGGGGGCGAGCGCACGCTGCTGGCAGCGCGCTCCCGCCCCCCTTTGTCAGCGGGGAAGCCGATGCGTGTGTCAGGTGACTCTGATTGCCGCCTGACACCTGCGATCATTCCCCGCTAAGAGAGAAGGGTGGTCGGCTCTTGTAAACACAGCTGACCGTCCTTCTCCCTGGGATGATCACAGAGCTCATGTGATCCTGCTATATAGGATCACATGTCTCTATGGTCATCTCAGAAGCCACGCCTCCCCCACAGTTAGAACCACTCCCCTAGGCTCACATTTAACCCCTTCATCACTCACAGGGTTAACCCCTTCCCTGCCAATGGCATTATTACAGTAACAGTGCATATTTTTAGCACTGATTACTGTAGTAATGTCACTGGTACCCCAAAAAGTGTCAAAAATGTCAGTCAGGGGTCCGATCTGTCCGCCGCAATGTCGCAGTCCCACAAAAAATCACAGATCGCCGCCATTACTAGTAAAAAAAAAAAAAACAATAAAATTTACATAAATCTTTCCCGTAGTTAGTAGACGCAATAACTTTCGCGCAAACCAATCAAAATACGCTTATTGCGATTTTTTTTTACCAAAAATATGTAGCAGAAAACAAATTGGCCTAAAATGTTAAAAAATTTAGATTTTACATTTTTTTTTTTTTTTTTTTTGGAATGTCATATAGCAGAATGTGAAAAATATCGTTTTTTTCAAAATTGTCACTCTTTTTTTGTTTATAGCACAAAAAATAAAAATCGCACAGGTGTTTAAATACCACCAAAAGAAAGCTCTATTTGTGGGAAAAAAAGGGCGTAAATTTTGTTTGGGTACAGCGTCGCACAACTGCGCAATTGTCCATTAAATAACGCAGTGCCGAATCGCAAAATAGGGCCTGGTCAGGAAGTGGGTAAAATCTTCTGGGGCTGAAGTGGTTAACTATAGTTGAGAAATGTTACCAACCTGCCTTTTGATGCCTGGTAGATGTACTTATGTCGGGTGGATGTACAGAAATTGGAATTATTTTGCATTCAAAACAGCTCTCATATACAGGTATGTATTTCAAATGTCTATTTAGCTTTATCCCTGCAGTTTAAAGCAAACCAAGTAACCAAGAAATTAAATAATTGAATAACATTATTGGCTTAGTTCACATTTAATTATAAGGATTATTGAGAGTTTGTTGTTTTTTTGCAACAGGTATACTAAATATTTTTGCTATCCCTTTATCATCACTCTGCTTTACAATGCACAATGCAGTTTGTCAGAAACTTCACAGAAAAAGGCTGGGTGAACACGAGTTTTTGAACAGCGCCTGAATCCCGCATGCTACTCATGTTGCGTAGCTCAGCTTGAAGAGGTGCTAGAACAGCTCTCCCACCTGCTGACTTTCGGGTTCACTGAACCGTATGCGCAGCACTCCTGCAGTGCATACTGGCACTTGCCAAGCGCTATGCAAAGCAACTGAGTAGGATATGTTCTTCAATTTAGTCTTAACTATTTCATGACTAAAGGTATGCTTTTTGCTTTTGTGACTAGGGCTGTTTAAAAATGTTATTTCTTTATGACAATCGACACCTGTTTGCCACTTCTTCCTGTGACAACCTGGTTATAGGAGGAGTAGAAAGGATTTGAATGGGCACATGCACTGAGGTGTTCACACAAATGTGAATAGACCATAAAATATGTGCAGATCCCCACTCTGGTATTAGAAGGGCTGGCTCATTAAAGTTATTGGAGGTCATGAAGAACTTAACCACTTTAAGACTGGAAAGATTTGCCCACTTAACCACTTTACCACTGGAGGATTTTGCTGTCTTACGTCCAGGCCACTTTTTGCGATTCGGCGCTGTGCGACTTTAACTGACAATTGCGCGGTCGTGCGACGCCGTACCCAAACGAAATTTACGTCCTTTTTTTCCCACAAACAGAGCTTTCTTTTTGTGGTATTTGATCACCTGTGCGATTTTTACTTTTTGCGCTATAAACAAAAAAAGAGCATTTATTTTGAAAAAATAATATTTTTCACATTTTTTTATATGAAATTCCCCCGAAAAAATGTAAAAAAAATAATTTTTTTTAAATTTTTGGCCAATTTGTTTTCTGCTACCTATGTTTGGTAAAAAAATCACAATAAGCGTATTTTGATTGGTTTGCGCAAAAGTTATTGCGTTTACTAACTAAGGGAAAGATTTCTGTCATTTGACGACGATCTGTGATTTTTTTTTTTGCGGGACTGCGAAATTGCGGCGGTAGGTCTACGTCGCTGGACGGAATCGAGCCATTTTGACGCAGTACAGTCAACGTGACCGGCCGGCAAGTGGTTAAAGACCAGGCCACTTTTTTCAACTTGGCACTGCATGATTTTAACTGACAATTGCGCGATCATGCGACACTGTACCTAAACAAAATTTACGTCCTTTTTTTCCAATAAATAGAGCTTTCTTTTGGTGGTATTTGATCACCTGTGCAATTTTTATTTTTTGTGCTATACACAAAAAAATAGCGACAATTCTGAAAAAAATCTATATTTTTCACATGCTATATAACATTTAAAAAAAAAAAAATCAATATTTTTAACATTTTAGGCCAATTTGTTTTCTGCTACATATTTTTGGTAAAAAAAATCAAAATAAGGGTATTTTGATTGGTTTGCGCAAAAGGTATTGCGTCTACTACGGGAAAGATTTATGTAATTTTTATTGTTTTTTTTTTTTCACTAATAATGGCGGCGATCTGTGATTTTCTGTGGGACTGCGACATTGCGGCGGACAGATTGGACCCTTTACTTACATTTTTGACACTTTTGGGGGGACCAGTGACATTACTACAGTAATCAGTGCTAAAAATATGCACTGTTACTGTAATAATGACACTGGCAGAGAAGGGGTTAATATTGTGGATGATCAAGGGGTTAAATGTGAGCCTAGGGGAGTGATTCTAACTGTGGGGGGGGGCATGGCTTGTGGAATGACCATACAGACCTGTAATCCTATATAGAGGGATCACAGGGGCTCTATGATCATTCCAGGGAGAAGAACGGTCATCTGTGTTTTCAACAGCCGACCGTTTTTCTCTCTCAGTGGGGAACAATCGCGGGTGTCAGGCGGCAATCAGAGCTGCCTGCCCACTGCTCGCGACTGCCGTACATGTACAGCAATTTGCGCTGGAGCGGCTGCCTGCCGCAGTACACCTGCGGCGGGCGGTCGTAAAGAGGTTAAAGTAATGTAAACTTGATAACAAAAAATCACATTTAAGCTTTAACCCTTTTTAAAGTTAATTTAAAAGTACATTTTTAGCACATTTTATCATTAAATGTTTAGTTATCATGGTATAAAGTGCTTGTTCAGGCACTTCTGGTAAAATCAACTTTAAACCAGCTCACATACACGTACATCAGCAACCTAAAGTGGCTATACTGGGATGATGCTTGCAGCTACAGGCATCATCCTGGTTTTGTTTTTTACAGCCAGCGATGCTGTTTTTCGTAAAAGCAGTTCCAGTAGCTAATTAGACGCTGGATCACTTTTACACGCGGCAGAAGAAGCCACTGGCATGTGCAGTTTTGAAGAGTTACATGTTTGGTATTTATTTACTTGGCATATCATCATCTTTTATATTTTACTCAAAATTGGGAATTATATTGTGTGCAGTAAAAATCATGAAAGTGTATTTTTTCCCCAAAAAAATGTTGTTTAAAACACCACTGCGCAAAAATCATCAGACATAACAAATTGCAACACCCACCAGATAAGATAAAAAGATGAAAAGTGAAAACAGTATTTTATTTATAAATTAATGCCAGTTGCTTTTAGCACACAGTGCTTTAATAGACTAGATGTTTTTCGATTAGGTTTTATATGTATTAACTATATGTGATCAAACATTATTCAGACAATATCTCAGGGCAATACATATTGTTTTTTTATCATTATATATTTTTTTATTAAGTGTTCGCATAAAGTAAATACAAAAAATGCCAAAAAGGCAAAACATGACATGCAGTATCTCACAAAAGTGAGTACACCCCTCACATTTTTGTAAATATTTTATTATACCTTTTCCTGTGACAACACTGAAGAGATGACACTTTGCTACAATGTAAAGTAGTGAGTGTACAGCTTGTATAACAAGCGTACATTTGCTGTCCCCTCAAAATAACTCAACACACAGCCATTAATGTCTAAACCGCTGGCAACAAAAGTGAGTACACCCCTAAGCGAAAATGTCCAGATTGGGCCCAAAGTGGCAATATTTTCTGTGGCCACCATTATCTTCCAGCACTTCCTTAACCCTCTTGGGCATGGAGTTCACCAGAGCTTCGCAGGTTGCCACTAGAGTCCTTTTCCACTCCTCCGTGACAACATCACGGAGCTGGTGGATTCTGGAGACATTGCGCTCCTCCAAATTCCATTTGAGGATGCCCCACAGATGCTCAATAGGTCTAGAGACATGCTTGGCCAGTCCATCACCTTTACCCTCAGCTTCTTTAGCAAGGCAGTGGCCATCTTGGAGGTGTGTTAGGGGTCGTTATGTTGGAATACTGCCCTGCAGCCCAGTCCCTGAAGGGAGGGGATCATGCTCTGCTTCAGTATGTCACAGTATATGTTGGCATTCATGCTTCCCTCAATGAACTGTAGCTCCCGAGTGCCGACAGCACTCATGCAGTCCCAGACTATGACACTCTCACCAGCATGTTTGACTGTAGGCAAGACACACTTGTCTTTGTACTCCTCTTCTGGTTGCCGCACCACACGCTTGACACCATCTGAACCAAATACGTTTATCTTGGTCTCATCAGACCACAGGACATGGTTCCAGTAATCCATGTCCTTAGTCTGCTTGTCTTCAGAAAACTGTTTGCAGGCTTTCTTCTGCATCATCTTTAGAAGAGGCATCCTTCTGGGATGTCAGCCATGCAGACCAATTTGATGCAGTGTGTGGGGTATGGACTGAGCCCTGACAGGCTGACCCCCACCCCTTCAACCTCTGCAGCAATGCTGGCCTGGCAGCACTCATATGTCTATTTCCCAAAAACAAACTCCGGATATGACGCTGAGCGCATACTTTCAACTGCTTCGGTCGACCATGGCGAGGCCTGTTCTGAGTGGAACCTGTCCTGTTAAACTGCTGTATGGTCTTGGCCATCTTGCTAGAGCTCAGTTTCAGGGTCTTGGCATTCTTCTTATAGCCTAGGCCATCTTTATGTAGAGCAACAATTTTTTTTTCAGATCCTCAAAGAGTTCTTTGCCATGAGGTGCCATGTTGAACTTCCAGTGACCAGTATGAGAGTGATAACACCAAATTGAACACACCTGCTCCCCATTCACACCTGAGACCTTGTAACACTTTTGTTGTCAGCGGTTTAGACATTAATGACTGTGTGTTGTATTATTTCTTGTTCAAAGTATTTTATTAGAGTTATATACATACAATAGATACAACAGAAGTGTAAAAAGAATACAACAAAAATGTGAAGAAGATAGAATCCAAATATAGAGTGGGCAAATGGTATACAAGATATAGAGAGAGTCAATGAGCGATAATGAAAAGTTAATAAGTATAATGAATAATGTAGAAGTGGAAGTCAATGGGGTTGCAATAATAGGAATAGCGTTTCCGTGTCCTCCTTATGGGTCACCCCTAATGGGTTCAAGCTGTGACCCAGAAGGAGAACGGGTAATGGGAACCTTCAACAAATAAAGGATCTTCTAAAAAGTTACAAATCTTGACTAATAAAAGTATCTCATAGAACATATGGAGAACAGCCTAATATAGCATGGCACATAGTCATCCAATTGTTCAAAATAAACGAGGACTCAAATCTAGTAGAGGAAGTAAAATGTTGTATCGAAAGATTGCTAGAAACCAAATAATAATTAAAAATAAAAATAAATAGAGGGAAGGAGAAGAAAACAGAAGGCAAGAATGCCAGAAAGGAAAAGTAGTTGAAGATAGAGAAAAGAAGTGGGAACAATTATCGGGAATAATGCAAAGTAGAAGGAAACTATATAATAGGACGTGTAGGAATGTTACCAAGAAAGTAAAACAGCTTCATTGAAGTCTGGGGGAAGCGTCTTGGAAATCCAAGGTTTCCAAAGAAGGTGTTGTGTTATTTTGAGGGAACAGCACATTTACACAGTTATACAAGCTGTACACTCACTACTTTACATTGTAGCAAAGTGTCATTTCTTCAGTGTTGTCACATGGAAAGATATAATAAAATATTTACAAAAATGTGAGGGGTGTACTCACTTTTGTGAGATACTGCAATTATAAATATATTAAGAAAAAAGAAAAGAAGTACAATGGAATGCAGCATGGTGAAACTAAATGAAATAGCAAAGTATCACAGTATCAAGTTTGTCCTACTGACTGAATCCAAGGTTCCAGGTGGCTTTAAAGGTGGATTTATCCCTTCTCAAGGCTAGCAGTTTTTCATAGTGAGTTTTAACCAGCTTAACAATTTCGAGGGGTTAGGTGATAATTGCTGCTTCCAGTATTAATCATTATTCTAGTGGCTAACAGGATAGACAGTTGTGCTCATAAGTTTACATACCCTTGCAGAATTTATGATTTCTTGGCCATTTTTCAGAGAATATGAATGATAACACAAAAACTTTTCTTTCACTCATGTTTAGTGTTTGGCTGAAGCCATTTATTATCAATCAACTGTGTTTACTCTTTTTAAATCATAATGACAACAGAAACTACCCAAATGACCCTGATCAAAAGTTTACATACCCCAGTTGCTAATATCGTGTATTTCCCCCTTTAACATCAATGACAGCTTGAAGTCTTTTGTGGTATTTGTGGATGAGGCTCTTTATCTTCTCAGATGGTAAAGCTGCCCTTTCTTCCTGGAAAAAGCTTCAGTTCCTGTTAAATCTTGGGCTGTCTTGCATGAACTGCACGTTTGAGATCTCCCCAGAGTGGCTCAATGATTTTGAGGTCAGGAGACTGAGATGGCCACTCCAGAACCTTCACTTTATTCTGCTGTAGCCACTGATGGGTCAACTTGGCCTTGTGTTTAGGATCATCGTCATGTTGGAATGTCCAAGTACATCCCATGTGCAGGTTTGAGGCTTGTCTCTTTGCTGTTTGGCGTATTGTAAGTGGGATACTTTGTGGCATTTGCGTAGTAATGGCTTTCTTCTGGCGACTCGACCATGCAGCCCATCTTTCTTCAAGGGCCTTCTAATTGTGCATCTTGAAACAGCCACAACACATGTTTTCAGAGAGTCCTGTATTTCACCTGAAGTTATTTGTGGGTTTTTCTTTGCATCCCAAACAATTTTCCCGCCAGTTGTGGCTGAAATTTTAGTTGGTCTACCTGACCGTGGTTTGGTTTTAACAGAACCCCTCAGTTTCCACTTCTTGATTAGAGTTTGATCACTGCTGATTGGCATTCTCAATTCCTTGGATGTCTTTTTTATCCCTTTTTCCTGTTTTATACAATTCAACTACCTTTTCCCACAGATCATTTGACAATTCTTTTGCTTTCCCCATGACTCAGAATCCAGAAATGTCAGTGCAGCACTGGGTGAAAGATGCAAGGGTCTGTCAGGTGTCCAGAAACGCATTGACCTTTTATACACACACACACTAATTACAAGGAAAATGATCACAGGTGAGGATGGTTACCTTTAATAGCCATTCAAACCCCTTTGTGTCAACTTGTGTGCATGTTATCTGGCCAAAATCACCAGGGTATGTAAACTTTTGATCAGGGTCATTTGGGTAGTTTCTGTTGTCATTATGATTTGAAAAGAGTAAACACAGTTGATTGATAATAAATGGCTTCAGCCAAACACTAACCATGAGTGAAAGAAAAGATTTTTGTGTTATCATTCATATTCTCTGAAAAATGGCCAAGAAATCATAAATTCTGCCAGGTTATTTAAACTTATGAGCACAACTGTAAGGGACGACTGTGTGAAACTGAATTGGAATCCTTTCTATGTTTAAATTTAGGAGTGCTAAGTGGAGGAACCAGCATACCAGTGACCTCAGATATGATTTCAAATGTTTTCCTCCTATTGAGGTTTTTACAATTCCATAGTATGCGCATCAATGTTCCTGTGATCAGTCCAAACAGGGTTAGATAATAATAATTGGATTTAAATAAGTCATGTTTTAAATTTCTTTCTGTTTTTCTATGCACTGATCTCATTATTTTGTGCTATATTACCCATAGATATGGAATCATTTTTGCCCAATGCGGCCCAATGACCCCCATGCCTATTAACACTAGAACACTGCCACAGAAATCTACACCCAACTTTCCTCAACTGAGAAAAAATATTGTTCATCTTTGCAATTTTTATTTTCTTTTTGGGATATAAGCCAATGCTGGAGATGTCTTCTTGTTTTATTCCCTTCTTTATAGATATAAAAATTAAGGCTTAGGTGTTCCAGATATGCATATTTATGGTACATTTTTTAAAAAAAGGTACACATCTGAGCAATGCCTGTGGATGGGTTAACACATTGAATCATAAATGTGATGCTTGCTCCCACCAAGATATTACACAAATTTGTAATCCTAGGTGTCAGTACCGTACATATGAGGTGTTATCATCTCATGGTTTGCAGTTCAGTAAGTTTGACTGTAACCGATGAGTCATCGGCACAGAGCATCTCACAGCCAGATTTCTTTCAAACACATCAGGAAAACGACAGCCCTGCTCTCCCACCATTAAAACATCCCTTGCTTCACACATAAATGCAAGTAGTAAATTGGAAATCAATTGTTTTCATCTTTAGTAGCATACGTGCAATAAAAATGCATTACTGTTTAATATAACCTTTCCTATTTAAATGTTTGACATTTCAAAATAAAATGTTGCATTTTATAAATTAAAGCAGAAATAATTCCATAGAAAGTCTGTGTGCAAAAACTCAACTAATGACTGTGGATTTCATGATAATTCTGTTTTGTCCTTTCCCTCCTGACCTTTACATCACTGAGAAACCTCTTTTAATTCTATCTATTGAGTGAACATAAAAACAGTTTATATAGCATTCTGCAAAATCCCCCTGGAAATAAGTTTAAGAGAAGAAATGTTGGCTCATCCTTTTCAAGTGTCCCACATTTTATTGGCTACAAAGACGCAACCAATAATTAAGAACACTAGGGTATCCTTTAAAAGGTTTACTATAAGTCAATCTAATTTTTTAACACAAGTTTTATCGACTCTTCTTTGTTTTGGTTTGGAAATCTAGTAAGGTGCAGTTGTTTAGCATCGAAGGGCTTTTTGTACTGTAATATGGTAATAAACGCAGTGGAAATACGGGTGTTCAATAAGTCAAAGTGTGTTTGTGTCAGTATCATTATCTGAGGCTAACAGTTGGAGCTTTAGATACTTCTTAAAACAGTAATGAATAAGAGGGCACTAAGAGATCATTTCTCATAGATGCAAGATATCATCTGAAGTGCAGCAAACAAGACGCTTAGACCACAGGGAATGATGAAAGCCGTTTCTTAACGTACCTGATGCTTGCTGGCATTGTTACTAGATAATTTGAGCTAATAGGATCCAGGCTTTGTTAAATTTTACTGGGAAAATACATTTATAAAGCACAGACTGCCAGAGGAGAAACCACTGATACACTATAGATTTGAGATGATCTGACCAAATACTTTTATAGAATGGCCATGAAAAGAAAACTATTCCAGCATTTAGATTGTACCTTTATGTCCATGAGTAACAGTTTTTTTTAATATAACCACTATAATGTAAACTGTTGTAAAAATCAGTTTTTTTTTTCTCTTAGTGGTGTCAAATGAAAAGTAAAGGGCTGTCACATTTTCTGTGTTGGTCCCATGATAACAATCCCATATCCATCATGTTTTTTCCATATGTTGTTTGGATTGACTTAAAGCCCAGCTTTGGACTCCAGAAGTATTTAGTGCTATTTTGTTATACACCCCTTTTCTAGACATCTTCAGAGCAGTCACATGATGTGCAGTGTCTTTTTTGCATCTTCCTCAGGGTGAGGGGGTCCTCAGTGATTCTCTGAATCATTATACATTAATTGCAGGTTGCTGTGGCGAAGAGATCAAACATCTTGTGGCAAAAAAGCTTACTGCAGGGGACAGTTCCAGATTAAAGTGTAGTATGGCAGTATAAGCTGCTGGGTGACATTAAAAAACACAAATCTCTGTTTCCTTATGCAGAATTAAACAGATTTGATCTAATGCCCCTCTCATCAGCATCACTTTGCTTTCACTCCCCCACCACTCTGTTCAGCCCCCCTGGAGCAAAGAATATACCTGTAACTTTTGGGTTAGGAGGTACATGTGATCCCATCTTCATGCCATGTTCCAAAGGTGACTGGCACATGCTGCCTCATGGTTGCAAGAAGAGAAGCCTCACCTCTGTGTAAGCTCTGACTAGAATTACTTTCTTTCCTCACTTACAGTGGCTGAATAAAGTGTCAGGTGAGTGAAGGAAGGGGTGAGTATATACTACTGGAAAGGGGACATTAAAGCCTGTATGGGCAATGTTATATCCTTTTGCTGCCACTGGTGTAAAATGTACAATGGCAGCTATTGGCAGTTTTACACACATTACATGTAAATTTCACAAGCCTATTGTCAGCTTGAAAATGGAAATGATCTGGCAGCTGTACAGCAAGTGGATTGCTACCACAGGCCCCCAGGACATGCACCCCCACCATGTTTTCCAGGCTTTACTATCCCAGCTGCAGGCTCAGGTAATGCCAGGTAGAGGGGAGGCAGACCAGCAAACATCCATTCACTGATCTCTTAGCTAGTAAGAATCCGGAAGTGACATGTATTACATCACTTCTGGTTTTGACTGTCATGATTTGTCCTATGTCATCAGCTGATCCACTTATTTTCAACCACAGAGGCTAAACATGGATTGTAATTCATCCAGTCCCTTCTAAAAAAGCCAAACTTTGATCCATGTATGACAAGCTTGAAGATGTATAAAAAAAAAAAACCTGTAAGACAAAGGCATAATGAGCTAGTATGCATCGCATACCAGCTCATTATGAAATACTTACTGTATTTTCTGGCGTATAAGACTACTTTTGAACCTCAAAAAAATCCCCCAAAAATGGGGGGTCGTCTTATACACCGAGTATAATATCTCCAAGGTAACCTAAGTATAAGTATTACCAGTAGATGTAATCTCTCAAGACGCTGGCTGTGTGGAAATCCTGTACCGGTATACCGTATGTACCGTAGCTTCGGCTACATACAGTATACCGTGCTGAGCCAATCGGGGAGATCAATGTATTCTATTATTGAATGCAAAGCCTGCTCGGATTGGCGGAGTAACATCAGCCCGCCTCTCTGACTCTGCCAATCCGAGCAGGCTTTGCATTCAATAATAGAATACATCGCTGACTGTGATTGGCTCAGCACGGTATACTGTATGTAGCCGAAGCTACTGTACATACGGTATACCGATACAGGATTCCCACACAGCCAGCATCTTGAGATTACATCTACCGGTAATACTTATACTTAGGGTACCTTGGAGATATTACGAGAGATTACATGTATTACAGTACTTTGGGTACCTTGGAGATCTATGAGAAATCTGATGTTTTTCAATGGTGTTGCCTTGCTTCGGAAGGGGGGTAGTCTTATACGGTGAGTATAGCCCAAAACCTATGTTTTAACTTGAAAATTAGGGGGGTCGTCTAATACGCCCAGTCGTCTTATACGCCGGAAAATACGGTACCTTAGAACAAAGCTGTTTCAGAGGCGCCCGCACACTGCTGAGAGGGCTGACCTCTTCCCCAGTGTTTCTCCTGGGTTCACTGGCTCTGATGCTGTGAGTAACCGGATTAGCAATGACGTCACTCCCGACTGCATGCGTGGGAGCCGCCAATGACGTCACCAGCTGCATGCACTCTGAATATCTCCTAAGCTGTGCAAGTTTAGGAGATATTCACAGTACCTTCACAGTACCTTCAGCATTATTATAGGCTTATCTGTAGGTACAAGTTAAAAAAAAAAAAAAGTTTACTTCCTCTTCAAGGAAACTTGTTTTTATTTTGTTATTGGTTCATCAGTATAGATTTAAAATGACCACAAGATATTATCATACCCAGCCCCTACAAATGTTTAGGAACTATATTGTGTTGTTTTTTTCTATCAAATTGATTGTTCTGTTAACCTAAATTGTTAGGTAACGGAGTATAAAAACAGCATAACATAGAAAACCCTCACAGAGAAAATGCACGCATTCAGCTATCTAACATAAAAGAAAGGATAGAAGCATGAATGCAAAACATGTCAATGAGGACTTGGGTATCTATTGTTGTTTTTCTGTAGGCTGAATAATGTGACTGTAAATGAATAGCTTGGCTCTTTCATTGTTTAATGAACATTAGATGGTAGCCAGAATTTCAGCGGTAAGAAACTATTACATGCACAGTGAGAACAAAACACAGAATGGCTACAAATATGTCATTGATTTAGGAAATATATATATCAAGTATTAATATAATCATCCCATTTAAAATCTCTTCTAATGGGCTAAGATTGCATGTGCCACCTGGGCAAATGGGAATTAGAAAATTAATATGGGCAAATGTAATTCCCTATTAATGAATTTTGGAGAGAGTTGGCACCGTTTATGAGAAATGTTGCTTGCAGAATGCAAGATGTTCCCTTGTACATGTTATGAAATCATTATTAGTTGCGGATGAAAGCTCCAAACAAATTAGATAATCATCTTTTATGTCTCATCAGTATTTGCTCCATTTGTTAGCTATATCTGAGTGGCTAACTTTTACTAAAGGTTTACAGGCCAAATAGGCCAGAAATAACTGTAAACAGCAAATATGTATAGCTGGATGTGCTGTATATCAAATCTTAAAGCCGAAGGACTGATAGGTGAAAATAAAATGAGAACTGTCAATCAACTTTCAACTGTCATTTATCTCTTGCTTATTAGATTAGCAAAGCTAACATTTGTTTGTCCCAGTGTACCTTTTTTGTAGTGTGTATTCATCAGCACATGCAAATTGTAGTAACCTATATCACCTAATCATAATTTATTGCTGTGATTTAAATGGTCTAAATCTGGTTATTTTAGGCTACCCAATCATCATTTCTTTTACTGCCTACCTTGCTATATAAACTGCCTTAGGAAATGTCATTACACACAGTAACCACGCATATACTCTGCTTTTTTCTTTTTTTTTTTTCAACATTAGTTCTTTATTGGTTTTGAAATGATACAAAACAAATCGTATTGAAAGACATTAGGAACATATGGGACAAAGATGTAATAGTTCGTAAACAATTGTAAAGGGAGGTGCACATCATCATAGGTACAGAATAGACAATCAAACAAACATCAGGAAGTTTGATTACGTTACATATCATGTCATGAGGGATACAAACGGCTCCAGTAAATCCATGATTTGGAAAAGGTATGGCAAGTATGAAATCTAACAGCAAGATTGCGTTCATACTCGCATATTAGGTTAATATGGTTGATCAGGTCGGAAACATTTGGGGCCTGATCTGATCTCCAGAGTCTGATATTGAGAGACTTCGCACTTAGTAGAATAATAGCAATTATGGTACGAAATTCTGTGGGAAAATGATATATTCCTATACAAAGGAGGGCAAGAGCTGGATCTGGTTTGGTGAGGATTCCAAAAAGTTGTGATACGAGTTGGAAAACCTTGTTCCAATAACTCGTTAAAGCCGTGTTCCTGCCTCCCCTTCCAAAAATTAAAAGTCAGCAGCTACACATACTGTAGCTGCTGACTTTTAATATTAGGACACTTACCTATCCTGGAGTCCAGCAATTTCAGCACCACAGCCGATGTTTCCATCGGCTCTCGGGTGCTGCCACCGCCATTGCCGGCAAGGGAACCTGGCAGTGAAGCTTTGCGGCTTCGCGGGCGGGCCCCAACTGCACATGCGTGAAGCGCGCTTCGCATTTGGATTGGCTCAGTGGCGGAGGAAGGAGGACCAACTTCCAAGGGATAGCACCACGGCCCCGTCTCCCGGAAGTGGGGAAGGGTACCTGTCAAAAACAGGTACCTGTTCCTCCCTCCCCCCTGAAAGGTGCCAAATGTAGCACCGGAGGGGGGAGGAAGCAAATGAGCAGAAGTTCCACTTTTGGGTGGAACTCCGCTTTAAGCTCTTACACGACCACAGTATATAGAGGAGGGATCCAGTGTTACCGCATCCTCTCCAACTTAGAGAAGAATAGGTAGGGGAGAATTTGGCTAAACGGGTTGGAGTTAAGTACCAGCGAGAGGTTACTTTTTGGATGAGTTCCCAGTGGTTAATACAATGTGTAACCTTATAGGAGAGTTTTATGGTTGTTTGCCATTGGGCATCAGAATAGGTTCTTTGCAGATCTGATTCCCATTTCAACATAGAATTATTTTTAGAAAATGTATTTTTGTCATAGAGGAGAGAATAGAATACTGAGATACCCTTGGGGGTGGGTTTGGGATTTGTGAGGTACTGCCAACCTGTGGGATGAACATACACAGAGGGTTTTGGATGGCGTTTTAGAAATGTTGCTTTAAGTGAAGAAATTATTTGGAGGTATTCCATAGGAGATCTGTAAATCTTGCAAGGGTTTAAGTTGAGAGTGAACATACAAATCCTCTATCCATTTAATGCCCATAGCTTGCCAGTGCTTCACTGAAAGATGGGGAATGAGAGATTCCAGGGAGGAACGTGGGGTTAAAACTACTGTAGTATGGGATTTAAAAACTCCTGAGTGAACTAGAGATCTCCAAACTATGAATGTTGCTTTAATTGTATCAGGGAGGAGGGAAATGTTAATCTGCATCCAGTTATCAGCTAATAGTGTGGCTCTAAGGTCATAGGTGTTTAGGAGGAAAGACTCCATATCAACCCAAAGATTATCAGGGAAGTGGTGAACCACTGCTTTAATTGGGTGAGCTGTGTGGCCGTCCAGTATACTTGGATGTCTACAAACCCAACCCCCCTACCTTTTAGTGTTTAAAGAGGTGGGTGTAAGGACAACGGGCACGTTTGTTTTGCCAGATAAATTGCTTAATTTTGGATGTTATTGACTGTAGATATTTTAAATGTACAGGGATGGGTATAGTCCTGAAAACATAAAGAGTTTGTGATAAAAGCATAATTTTGAAGGCCCATCCATGAGGTTTCGCATCGAGAAAAGTGGATGGAAAGGTCACAATTATTCCTAAGAAAGAGAGACCTTTATCTGACCAGAAATATGGGAAACCATTAGATTGTTTTTGTTTGGTATTCGTAGGAAGGCCTGGATCTAGTATCAATAATTTAGAAAAGTTTACTTTGTAGTACGAAATAGCAGTAAATGAGGATAAGACTTGGTGGACATGTAGTAAGGACATAGATGGATTTGAAAATATAAGAATGACATTGTCTGCAAAGAAATTAACTACATGTAGATGAGAGAGAAAGCAGAAGCCAGATATATTTGGATGGGATCTATTTGCCTCAGCTAGGGGCTCGATTGCTAAGTTAAATATGGAAGGGGAGAGAGGGCATCCCTGTCTTGTCCCATTAGATATTGTGAAGGGCTTGGAAAGGAGGTTGGAAGAAAATACTCTCGCTGAGGGGGTGGAATAAAGAGCCAAAATAGCCAATAGTATTGGACCAGAGAATCCAAATTTTAACAGTACTTGGTTCATATAACCCCAATGAACTCGATCACACACCTTCTCTGCAACAATAGATAGGAGCAGAGAGGGCGTATGTGATTTTTCTGCAATCTGGACAATATTTAAAATACGCCTGGTGGCATTAGATGCTTGTCTGCCCTTGATAAACCTGTATCAAGGACGGGAGAATATCGTGAAGACGTGTAGCAAGTGGTTTAGCATATGTTTTTACATCAGAGTTCAGTAATGAGATCGGCCTAAAGTTGGCTGGAGTGTCTGGGGATTTGGGCAGGGTGATAATGTTAGCCGACAACATCTCTTCGGGGAATGATGCTTTAGAAGCCACTTCTGTAAAGACCTCTAATAGGTGTGGAGAGAGAATATCTGCAAAACATTTGAAATACTCATTTGAGAGACCATCAGGGCCAGGGGATTTGTCTGTCAGGGTGGATTTATTAACACAAATAATTTCATCAACAGTGAAAGGGCTGACTCTGCTGTTTTCTTGTGGTTCTATTTTTCCTGTAAACTTTCCAAGTATTTTGGAAAATTAATTGATTCCAGGTGAGGTATGTTTTAATTGCCCATGTTTTTATTAAGTCATATCTGATAAAAAAAAGTAGGTATACACCATAAGTACTAGGTCCATTGCTATAGTCCTTGTTTCTAAAGTGGATACTGGGAAAATAATATTTAATTGGCAAATAGTTGCACACCTACCAAACTAGTTATCTGCATATGAACACACACCAATTAAAATGAAAGATATAACTCCACATCGGCCAAAGTGTATTAGGTTAATGTGTGTAAATGCAAGTATCCCAAACCAAGTAAACAGTAAAAAATAAGAAATGGTAATCAGGGATAGATGCAAAAATATCCAAAGTTTATGAAAAAATAAACACAATACATATTAAAAATCATTACAGTACTTGTACAACACCCTCAGGCTAAAAAATCCCATTATATAGTTAAATTTGGGTTTCATAGGAATTTCAAAGGAGTGCTAACAATTTTGTCATAATTCTAACTGCATAGTAGGATTTTTTTAGATGGGGTGTCATGCAAGTAAGGATTATCATTTTGTAATGTGTGTTTCAATATTGTTTGGATAATTTTGCATCTATCCCTGATTTCCATTTCTTTTTTTTTACTAATTGTCTCCATCTCCTCAATCCCACATTAGATTATACTCAGCAGACACAGACATCCAGTTACTTAGATTTGTCTTCCACATACTAATTCCCTCATAGCCTGATAAGTATAGCCAAATAAAGTACATCTCAACAGGCATTTTTCATAGTATTTCAATACCCAAAGGAGATTGCATATGTCAAATGTTAACTACATTTTAAAATAGTAAATACAGGGAGAGATCAATTATCTGTAGTGCTTGGGAATTTCCCTATAAGGGGATTGTGTGATTCAAAGCTTTATGCCTGAATTACAATGTATTACATTTACAAATTGCCCCTATCATTCCCCACACTGCCCCTAGCATTCCACTACTTATTAAATTAACATTATTCTTTGCAGGAGTTTTAGGAGAAAAATGAGGGTGATAATGCCACTATGTTTGATGTTTTTATGAAAAGCAGGAATTCTTTGTTTTTTTTCTTCCTTTACATTAGAAACGTTCTGTGTATAGTTTCTAGATAGTATGTTTCTCCTACATGTGCATATAAATATACAACTTTTTTCCACAATTAAATGTATACTGGCTTATTTAAAGCAATGCCAGGAGCAGTGATGAGTTACAAAAGTATACCTAGTTAGCCACCCATCATGTCTATGTTTAGCTCGATATTGAAGGATGTCAGGGAATAGGCTGTTATGGGTCTCAGAACTTTGCATGTTGTAGTGTTCCTTATTTAAATAAGCCTTACTCTTTTGTCTGAATAATTCTGTACATGATTGTCATGAGCATGCGGTATTGGCACTCACATCTGATAGGAGCAGGCTGAACATACTAATACTGTAATTATACCTGCATAAAAATCCTGAAATAACAATTAAATTGGCTGTGGCCAAATACAGGTGTTAAAAGCAGAATTGAATAAAAGTGCAAAAACCCTTTTTCAGACAATTAATGAGATTGCAGAAACCTGCAGATATACAATTAGAAAAACTAATTGGAAATATTTACTTTAGTGTTGTCATATTTGATCCCCTACATTTAATGGCTACTTTTACACAGTGCTTGTGATCTGTATAGACTTTAAAAAAAAAAAAACTCTTGGTAAATGGTTGTATATTGTAAAATGCTTTTATGTTATCGCCTATGTATTCAGGATGCAAGGCTTTTAGGTAAGGTAATAAAATGCTGTATACTTTTAATGATGATAGTACCAAAGAAATGGCAAGCTAAGCCCTTTTCTTCTTTAATGATCCCATTTACAGTGGTTTGCTAAAGTGATGATAAAATATGTCCTTATTAAATAATGTATTTGTCTGTTTTTCTGTTTGTTAAAGCCAGTCGCCCTCCAGTGGACCTTAATGTATGCCTTAGGAGGGCCTACTATATATTTAAGCTATTTATCTAGTGATTTCGTCACTTATGTATGTTTATATATTTATAAACACACATATATAAAATCATGTCTCCTTTTCAGTTATTCACTTTTATCCATCTGGGCCTAAAATTATTTTATTAAAAAAATGCAATACCAACTTGATTTCTTATGTAAATCGGGGGAAATCTCATTAGGAATGCATCCTGATCTCCCATTAGTATGTTTCATTCAGATCTGTCTTAAAGTAGAACTATAGGCAAAACTTCTTTTTTTTTGATAGAGTAAGGGAGGGTTACCCCTGTTAGTTTATTTTTTGCCATCTATGTCCTATTGGGGATATTTACCTTTAGTCCCTGTTCCATAGCCAAAACAGGAAGTAGGAGGAAATCTCTGTAAATTAAGGGAATTCTTTATGTCACCAGAACGAGTGTCCCCATTGGAAAATTTCCTCTCATTTACTTTTTTTGGGGACAACACAACATTTGAAGTTTTCTACTCTCACTTTCAATGGTAATGGTAAACAGGACAAATAGATAGGGCAAATCTCCCTAACTGGGGGCACATACTGCAATAAACAAATAATAAGTGTTCTATCCCATCTCCACTATCCAAAACTAAAAAAAATAAATAAATACATTTTGCCCATACTTATACTTTAACCTTCCTAGCGGTATTCCCGAGCGTGGCTCGGGGTAAAATTTCAGAGCCAAAAGTGGTAACCCCGAGCCACACTCGGGGTACCGCTAGGAAGATCGCTGGATCTTGAAAGCGGGGTTACTTACCTTGTCACCGGGATCCAGCGATGTATCTCGGCGGTGTCTGGCGGCAGATATGTGTATATATATATATATATATATATATATATATATATATATACGTATATATTTACATATATTTATATATATATATATATATATATATTTATATTTATATATATATATATATATATATATACATACATACATTAACTTATTTATAGTTTTTTATTATATTATAATTTATGATTTTGTGTTTCAAACTTTATCATACCCGAGATGGTATAAAGAAGAACGCACAGTAAAAAAGAATCATGTGTAAATAGTTGGTTTGGGCTGCTCATTCTTAAGAATTACATGCAAATTATTGGTACCGCTTTCAGCACCTAAAATCCGAAAGAATCATACCACCAAGGAGGTTAACTAAATGACTTTGGTGAAGAGATATAGTTGTCTGAAAAGGGCCTGTACCGTGGAGGCTACCCCCCCTCCCTTCACCCAATTAAAAAAATAAATAGAAACGGCAAGCAGAGGACATAGTAACAAGTTGGCAAGCAGGCTACCTGCAGCTGATCTATCTTTTTACATTAACTGATTTATCATGCCTTGTTCTAAACTGTGTATCTGTGTGGAGGTGGTCATCTTTTGATAAGTGTGGGGTTTTGCTTCTTGTGAAAGCTGCCCCCTGATGGCTGGTGATCTGATAACTGATGGGGTTCTGTTGAAGGAGAGGAAACACAGATCCATGAAAGTTGGAGCAGGTAGATTCTTGTATGTCCTCGGGTACAAGCTCTCTGGAGGAAAGTGAGCAACACAGTATTGAATTCCCTAAATCTCCCTCCAAACTTTGTGAAATGAGCTTTAAGAAATAGCAGTACCTTGCATGATCTCACACTGAAGATATTCAACTGTTAGCTGTTTATTCAGGACCACAAGTTGGGAAGTTCATTGCTTTTTTTTCAGTAGTAATTCTAGACAAAGGGTAATTGTTTATGGGTACTGCTTAGGTAAAATTACATCATTCTATATTCCCGATAAGATAGCAAAACTTCAACGGTTTTAACGGTTAATATCAAAAACGTAGTTTATTGCCATTGTGTATTTATTAAAAATGTATATAGAACAATGTAAGTGTTTCTACAGAACACTCTGTTTTTGAATTTTCAGATCCTTGCTGTAAAACTCTGGAAAGGTGTAATGCAAAGTCTGTATGCAAGACTGTATGCACAGGTAAGAGCTGATTTGTCACAATACAATGGTCTATTTTATACTATTTATAATACTGTTTAGCAAGTATGTGGTGACACTACTCGATCAGCTGCTGATTTCGGTGTTCCACTATCTACAATATTTAATCTCATTAATACCTCATCACTTTTGCCCAATTGGTAGCGCATTGATTTCCCCCTCTTTCTATTTTATACTGCTTTATCATCCATGCCTCTCCATGTATGCAGATTTGTAACAGCTTTAGGCAAATTCCACTGATTCACTAGTGGACTGACACATCTTAAAGTACATAGAAAAATCAGGATTTGCTAAAACTTAAACAAATGAATATGTGTGTACTGCAGCTAGAAATTCCTAAATATTAAATAACGTAATAATGAGTCCCAATGGCTATAAACTCCAAACAATGTAATTTATGGATAGCAGCAATAACAGAATAATTAATGGTAATAGGTCTTGCAACTCAACCAGGTAACAGACCACACTGACCTAGTGCAATACATTTTATTTTGCTCTATTGGATTAATACTAAACACAAAATTGGCAGGATTTAAATCTCCTTAATGGCCATGTCTGCAATCATATTGAATAGAATGGCATGCTCATCATGAGTAGCGGTCGGACTAAATGTCGGGATGGCCTGAAGATAGATTTGGTAAGCCACTTGCTTATGCATGTCTATATGAATGAACCCAATTTTAAAAGTTGGTAAAATAAAATTGATTTATATTCTGATTTTGTTCTAACTTGCACATACAGTTTTGTTAACAGCTGAAACCTAATCTTAGCTTGGGTTATCTGTGAGTTCATATGAATCTATAAAAAAGAGGTTAAACAGATGGGAGATTTCTTGTATGTTAAGATCATAAGCCATATGTTGCTAGACAGTAGCTAGACTTTTTCTCCTCGTCTGCGTGCTGTTAGCTAGTTCTGCTTCTTTGTCACTATCTGTGACCCCTTCATTTTTCACACCCTGAGACAGGTCAGTTGTATATATGAGAAGGAGAAAGGAGGGTATGTGCAGACATAAAAGGCATTTTTCTCATTTGTAGCTCTGTTACAGTGCTTTTTACACGGAAAGATTAGGTTGTGTGGTTATGCAGCTTTGACTTAAACACCAGGTTATACTGTGTGTGTTGTGGCTAGTAGAGATGCAGTCAGCTAGACTGTGAGCGTATTCCTGGGAGAACAGATTAAAGGAAGAGAAGTAGAATTGCTCTAAATAAATAGTCACTTCATTCGAAAGATTTCTCCTTCTAGTGTTTAATAAGCAGTGACAGGATGTGATCATCACAATTTTTCTGTTTTCTTTTCTTCTGTTCATAAAATGATTCATTTAAACCTGTATGAAAAAAGAATGGAAGTTGCTGTTGCTGGTCTCTTTCCCTAAAAATTTTAGTTTCCTTAAGCCGGATACACACTATACAATCTTCTTTAGGTTTTTTCCTTTAGATTTACAAAAACCATATATTATGAGGTCAAACCTAAACACTTTCAATTTGTATGCAGTCAGGCAAGCCCTTGCACTCCATAGTTGAAGGTAAATCTAAAGAAAATCTAACAACAAAAGTTGTATAGTGTGTATCCAGCTGTACTGTCATGCTGACCAAATGGCTTCAGCCCTCTCTGAGTTAATGGCCTGGGACAAGTATGCTTGTATTTTTTATTTTTGTTTATCTAGTAATGTACATTTTAGTCAAGAAAGACAATTGGCTTACTTGCTTTCTCTAAACTTCGGTGGCACTTTAGATGAAGTTTCTAATTTTTTTAAAACATTCCAAACAATGATGATGCCTCTATATACATGCATTATTGGGACTACTGCTGCTGTTTTTTTTTTAGGTAAAAAAACAAAAAGTATCACTGCACTTCTTTCTGGTGAGTTTTTTTTTTTTTTATGGCAGTATTTAGTTTGATGACCATTGTACATATGGTGAAGAGTACCAGCAGCTGCTGGAGTCACAGTCATGTGGTGGTAGGGGTGGGAAGTTCTCAGCTGTAAAGCTATGTGGCAGCTTTGTATGATCCAATATCTATTTAGATTATGTGACAGAGTGCAGAACTTTGACAAGTATGCTTGGCTTTGGATGTATTTCATTTAGTTAGCATTAGATTTGTTAAACTGACCTTCCTCAAATCTCAGAGCTACTATATAGTTTAGATCACAATTGGCTATGTGTCTAGCATCCAATTAGTAGTAAAACAATGCTTTAAGCAAGTATATTGTGACACTTTAAAAATGAGTACACTGGGAGTGATTTCATCTATTTCTAATAGAATAATTCAAACCAATTGTGACAGAACGGCACATTTTGAAATTCACATCCATCGGTATGAAGTTACAAAAATTAGAATACATTTAAATTCTCTCAAATTAACTGTACTTTAACTTTGTCATAATGGCAAATTCACTTAGTGAATATAGCAATCATTTTGTAATTCTTTCCATAAAATTGAGATACATTACTTCTTGATTGCATGAACATACAGGTCATCTTTGAAGCTTGAATTGCATAGCAAATGTTCTGGCATCCGATAGTTTATTCCTTCTATGAAAAAAATCTTCAAAGTTTCCAAATGTAACATTAGCCGAAGGGTAGACTATGGAAACCTGAAATATTGCTAGTGAAGCTAAGCAAGTTCAAAGAGTCTTTCCTAATGAGTCTTAGTATTAAAGTATACCTGTTAGCCACACACACTAGGCATATATACCTAGGTTATACTTTTATAGTCACAGTTTGATTTTTCCCCTGCTGTAGCAAATTGGACCATGCTTTGCTGGGGTTTTTTCGCCTTCCTCTGGATCAACTGCGGGTATAGGATTGTGTATATGGGATTGTATGGTTGGATTTTCATTACCGTTTTTTTTTTTTGTTTGTTTTTTATTGGTTGAGCCAGATGGACTTGTGTCTTTTTTCAACCTGACTAACTATGTAACTATGATTTGTCTAAAGCAATTAGTTCATGTTTTAGCAGACAATACATGTGCAAATACTAGTAAGGTATAAGCAATAACAATTTGTAGTTTTCTGTGCTTATAGCTTATATGGTGGCTACATTTGTTTTCCTTTTTTTAGGCTTTCCCCCCTCTGTTTTCACTTGGTTATCTGGCCAGTAGCACACCTCATGTATTAGAGTGCCCCCACTCTGGATGAATGAGCAAAGAGGGCACATTTGGGTAGCAGCATTGTCAGGGGAGTGTTCAATATACTAGCAGATTTAGATACACTAACATGTTGAAGCCATACGCCAGCTCACACTTTATATGCAGTTACAGCAATAGTTTTGTTTTCCTTTTGGGATAAAGGTTTTACATGAATAAATAAAAGATGATAATTTTAAGCACCCATCAGTGTTAAATGGTTTGCCTTATCCCTGTAACTGCTATATCTGCAAGAGAGCTTGTTCTTTTGAAAAACATCAGACTTACTAGCTGGATCCCCAGGTAAATATAAAGAAAAGAAAGCCTAAAAAAGAACACAAATGCAGCCATTACCTCTAAGAATTGGTAAGCTGTAATTTCATAAATGTTTGCTTTTGGGTTTAATACCACGTTAACATCAGTCTGTGAGGATTTGGATAGCTACTGTCAGTGCACACAAGGTGAACATTTGTTTTGTTTCCCAGCAGCTTTAGTTGCTAGCCAAAGCAAAGTGAAGTGCTAGGTACCTTCAGGTATGGGAACATGCAACTAGCTGCTGTTCTTCCCAGTGCTGGGTTCCTAAAGGCCTCTGAACATGATCGAGAAAATCATATGAAAATACCACTTTCGAAGCAATCATACAATAATTTGATCGTTAGTACACAGCTTTCCAGAGCTGATCATGACAATTCATGTAAAATTATCCACAAGGGGCAATCAGCACAAAACCAACCTCACATCACTTTAAAACAGCTGTACACTCAGGGTCAATATATCAAATGCTGGGATTTGATATGTAAAATTATCTAATGTGACAAACACGAAAATTTTTCTTGTACGATACCAGATCATACAATTTTCGTTAAATCAGTATAGTTGTCGTTTAAAAATATAATACAATATGTTACATCACTTCCAAATTTTTATTCAGTTTTATGAGAATTTACATAACTTTAGTAACTGCTTTTATTTTCCATATGAGACTAGCATGCAAATAAAACTGACGATCATTCGTCCGATAATCTGAGCACTGGATCTTACTGCAATGCATGTTACCACCCTGTATATGTGCTTTTAGATGCATAGGCATTCATTCTGCTTGGCTCCCCAAAGCACAAGTACTGTCAAAAAGAGCCCCTACACTACAATGCACCACATGTTAAAGAGATGTATCTCTTTTTTTTTTTTTAACTGGGGAGCTTTTATACCACTTTAAAGGTTCAATCACATGAACAGTTAGGTGTCAAGGATGTTTTGGTGCTTGCCAAGTTTTAGGATTCACACATACTTTTGACACCAAGAGCTTCATTACAAAAAATTTCCAGCGCTGATAAATATATGTTGTGTCACAGAGCGTTCCCAATGTTCCAATTACTTTTATAGAATAGCCATACCTTGCTAGAATGATGTAAAAAAGGTTTTTGAAGAACAATTGCTTATGTTGACAGCAGCATTCAAGGCACTGAAAGGAGGGGCAATGTTTGCAGCTGGAATATTTCATGTAAGTGTATGTTAAGCTGATTTCACACTGGCATTCAAAGCAGGCGTTTGAGGAGCCCCTTAAACGCCAATGCACAAGATACAATAGATAGCATACAGCGCTGTTCACATTATAAAAACATAAAGTGTTAGCATCACGTTTTCCTCCGCTCTTCCACTTACGATGTCTTCCTTCGCTGGTCTTCTCCCTCCACTGTCTTCTCCTTTCAGTGATGTCTTCTCCCTCTGTTGACGTCGTCATCTTCTTCTTCTTCTGCCGCCGCCTCCACCGAACTCACTCAAAATGAAAAAAATCTTGTCCTGCTGTTATGCCAGATAAACTGTCTGCCAGTTCTTATATAACTTTGGTGTGTGGCCACCCGGTGATGTCACCTGGAGACCCCACCCCTTGTGACATCACCGCCTGGGGCTTGATGGTGCAGTGACATCACAAGGGGGCTTCCAGATTCTGATAAGCCCCCTGCCCGCAGACTCCCACAACCACCGACCAGGGTTGCTGGGAAAAGGCCATGGGGACAATGTGCTTTGGGTGGGGGCACAGAGCCCCCCCTGCCCCAAAGCACCCACCCCCCATGTTGAGGGCATGTGGCCTGGTATGGTCCTACTTGGCTGCATGTTTGGATAAGCTCCTGGTATGAATTTGGGGGACCTGATCCAAAGGGCCTGGTATGGACTGGGGGGGGGGGCCCACAGCATTTTTTTTTTTTGTTACCACATTTTTTTTTTTTTAGCTGATGACTCCTTTGTTGTTAAAGACATGGCGGCCCGCTTCCAGGCCCGCTTCTTAGCAACCAGCTATTGTGGGCGTTTGTGGTGCGGTTTTAACAAGCACAAAATGATTGTCAACCGTGCCACAAACGTACATAGGGCATTTTGAGGGGATTGTTTTAATGCTCACTAAAAGCTTATCAACCACACCTTATAATGTGCATTAACGCTAAAGGAGCGTTTGATCAGCGTTAGTATTTTGAGCAAGTGTGAACGAGCCCTTACAGCAGCAATTCACTGAATTGAAGAATTTACACAAGCTTTGTTTTGAATTTTCTCCCAGTGGGGCTACAAGGGCTGTTATATTTTTGCTTGGCTTTTTGCCAAAAATGTCATGTCATTCACCCGCACCAGCAATTTTATAGTAAAAAAAATTATAATTTAGTAAGTAGAAGATAACAATTCTAATCAGCCTAATAATCAGGATCATTCTTTTGCCTGTTCATCTGCTCGTTATTACTATAAATAACCACTTTCTCTGTGGTCTTCTGTGCACTATACACCAGTTAAAAACAGAAATCCCATTTGACATAAAGTAAAGAACTATTATATACCTAATCTTAATTTATCTCTTTGTGTAACAGTCACATATGAACTGAGAAAAATTCCCTTCATTATAGAGTTCACACAGTGCATCCTACACATGTACTGTACTTGCCAATGTATCTGAAGAAAAACAGACCTTATTATGATTATTAAATAAGAACAAAACCAAGTGGGCTGTTCGTCTAGTGTATATTTAGTGTTTGACTAATGATTGCTTCATAATGCATTGGAAGAGATTAAAGGGGAAAGAGCAATAATTATCAAATAACAGTGAAATAAGTAGGCCTGGAGGAAAAATAAAATGTAGTTAAATATGCATTAAGAGCAAAACCATGCACATTTTTACAGGGAAGAATTATATTATTGTAAAGACGATGATTGCTTTTGCTTAAACCCTTATTTGCACATTAGTTGGAACATGGTCAGCAGAAGATATGTGCAGCCAATAAACAGGTCCAATTGTGCTGATCTGTTCTTATACATCAGCATAATGTCTCACAGCATCGCTTATGTGCTTAGGCAAAACTCTGTTGAGTGGTTGCAGGATATTGATTATTTAGTCAATAAGTTCAAAGTGTTTTGTACATTTTTACAGCTGTGGCTATCCCTGAGGGTTAGGTAATATGCATGTGTCTGTTATCTTTTTTTTTTCTGTTATGATTTTCTACTCAAAATACCTTTAGTATTAACCACTTCATGGCTGTAAAATTACCCACGTCTGGATTTTCTTTTTTTTTTTTTCATGAAATGATATTTATGCATCACACTGCAAAGGCATCTATAGTTATATTAGGCTCCTTTCACATGGGGCAGACTCTGTTTTGATCAGCAGGGGATCTGTCAGTTTCTGCAGAGCTGACACAGGCGGAGCCCTCCCTGCTCCATGGGCAGCCAGGTGTAAATGGACTACATCTACATGGACTACATCCGTCTACATCTGACTGCCCTCTGATCCGATCTGCCTAGAGGGAGAAGGACAGATCCCCTTACATTTTTTTTTTTTTTTTAGTAGACCTTCTATCGGAGGTAGGTGGGTGTAAACGGACACATGTCCATTTACATCCGTCAGTCCATTAGGGGTAAAGGACCCTCCGGTCAGGTCCACCTGAAAATCTGACAGATCAGAAAAGACATATGAAAGGGGCTTTAAACTGTCTTAATAAATGCTACTTTCAAAAATACCAGGTTTTCATTCGGTAGCAAGTTTGACTTTATATACAATAGTTTTATTTTATATATTTTAACATGTTTTATATAGTTTAACATGTTGATCAGCTAAGTTTCAACAGATTTCAATCATGTTTTATGCCTAAAACTCCAGAAAAGTAAAAAGTCCTCCCTTGCAGTGGGGGCTGCATCCACACTGCACGGTTTAACTGCCATTTTTGCTTACAGGGCCGTGTAAAGAAATTTTACTTATACACCATTCCTGCAGGCTCCCTTGCACTTCTGACCAGTCCCCACAGCCTCTTTACCCCTGAATTCTGATGGTCTCAAGTCCTTTGACACCATTAGGACCTATGCATAGCCAATAACTCTGCATTGAATGTGAAGATGCTGAGAAAAAGTGCTTTTCTTATCCCCTGAAATTAAATTAGCATTTATACATCCACTGTACCCACACAACAACAAAAGGCTTTATAGTTTTTCAGAGTTCAGTGGATATTGATTCATATTTACTTTAAAGTGATACTAAACACATACTGTTTCATTTACATTGCCCCTTCTGTATATGGATGATGGCATTGTAGTATCCCACTCACATTGTGTTTACCTGGTAAGTGGACATATAGGAGGAGGGAGGGAGTTGGCTGTTATTTACCACAGTTTATATGCCCACATGTGTGACACTATAGTCACATGGGCTGCTCAGATGTGATAGGGAGGAAATGCTTAGCATATAAACTCACTGAAAACTGAGCATGCTCAGAGCTGCCAACACTGCTCTGCAAAATCCTCAACTGCATTGGGGACGTGGACAGAAGGTGGAGAAAAAGAACAGCAGAATCAACAAGGTTGTTTTTCAGAATACAGAAAATGAATCTCCTAGTGAGTAAGTATAAACAGCATATAATACAGCATTTATTGATCATTTTTTTTATACGAGGATAGTGACATTTTAACATTTAGCATTACAGTGGATAATAGGTAAGTAGAAATTGTGAATGTTCAGCACTTCTTCAGACTCCACTTGCCAGTATCTTGCAGAGTTGGCATGACCTGATAGGTGGATCTGTACAGAGAGCACCGGACTCAAAACAAAGGGAAAATAATCTGATTTATTAGGAAAACTGCATAAGTGAAATGAAACTTAAACACCGCTATCAACACAAACATCAATTACAGCAATATAAAAAAAAAAAAGGAACCTACTGTATATAAAAAGGTGAACCTAACTAGTGGAAGTGAAACTACCTAAAGCAAAACACAAGAAAACCTACGTAAATGAACTACAAATGGTTGTGGTACAGCCAATGGTATACTACCTGTGCACCCACCACCTCAGTGTTATAATAGGACACCAGAAGGGAGAGTTACTAAAACTGGTGCACACAGAATCTGGTGCTGCTGTGTATAGTAACCAATCAGCTTCTAGGTTTTACTGTCAAAGCTTAATTGAACAATCTGAAGTTAAAAGCTGATTGGTTGCTCTGCACAGGTGCACAAGATTCTGTGTGCACCAGTTTTAGTAAACCTCCCCCCCATTATGTTTGTACCCTGCAGAGCAGGAGTGACCAGATATGTGGATGTGCACAGAGAACATCAGCCTAAAAATAAGTGAAAATATTGTGATCTATTGGGAAAACAACATGCACCACAAACTCCAAATATAGCAATATATATACAAAAATTCAGTGAAGCTACATAAAAGAGTGAACCTAACTAGTAAAAGTAAAACTCAAGCAAAGCTACCTACACTAACTACAAATTGATTAAAGTTATATAAAAAGCAGCAGGAAGAAAAAAGCAGAGCGGAATGTGGAGGGGGAGGAGCAAGGAACAGCAGGTCAGATAGGTCAGGACTAGACTAGAATGATGAGCAGGTGCAGAGGGGATTGGGGTAAAGATAACTGGCTCAGAGAGCAATGGCACAAATCAAATGGGCACACAGGTAAGATGCTGCATTGACACGAAGAAGAATTAACACCGCAGCAGAAAGCACCAGGTGCAGACTAATTCCTGAGGCCTACTGGGAGACACAGGGACTGCACCCTTCAGGTTTGTGTACCCCAGTGCCACCAGCCCCTAATAGCAACACAGTACATAGCAGGAAGTCAGAAATGTCTTGACATTCAACACTAGAGTATATAGCAAGCAGGCAGAAATTGCTTTGTATTCAGCATTGCTATATATAGCAGACAAGTGGGCTGGAATTCTCTAACATTAAAACACTACAATTGATAGTATGCAGGCAGGAGTTGTTAAACATTCAACACAACAGTACATAGCAGCCAATCGGAATTGCTTAGTAGTCAGCGCTGCAATGGATAGTAATTAGACACAAATTGCTTAACATTCAGAATTACAGTATATAGCAGTCACTCAGAAATTGCTTAGTATGTAGCACTACAGTATATATCAGGCAGTCAGGAATTGAATAGCATTCAGCATTACAGTACACAGCAGGCAGTCAGGAATTACTTGGTATTCAGCATTACAGTATTTATCAGGTACTCAGGAACTGATTAGCATTCAACATTACAGTACACATCAGGCATTTAGGAATTGCTTAGTATTATCAGCAATATAATATATAGCAGACTGTCAGAATTGCTTAGTGTGATGGGAGTCACTTTGGTTGGGGAGCCCATGGAACCCAGCTTACCTTTGAGAGCTCTGGAAACCCATTTTCCAGCTCCCCCGGCCCCTCTTGTGTGTGAGTCACCCTGTGTCTATTAGGGGCACAGGGTGACCAAGAAAATGATAGACAACTACTTCATGATTTGGATTACTTCAAATGGGACAGTAATATTTATCAACAGTATACCTCAAGAAATATATATTACACTGTGAGACCTATAGCCTGTTGCCATGAAGTCTATGACTCCTAAATAACCAAAGCATTGTCTGTGTATTAAGGTGAGATGTGTTTACACTTATAATAATGTGCATTGTACTTCATGAGGTCGATGATGGCAAGTTTGCTAGTTAAATTAGCTCAAGTTAATTAAATGACTGTCATCTATTAGTTGCTAGTGGGAAAGTAGAATACTGTTTGTGTTGGTTGTTCCTTAGATATGTCATCTACATTTCTGTACACGTCTTCTTCTGCATAGGATAATGTAATCGGGCACCTGACCTGGTGGGGTCAAGCTATTCTCGGCTAGTTTTGTATGGGGGCGGCTAGAATACCTGCTATCTATGTTCAAGACTGAAGGAAGCGGTATTCTGACGGAAGCACACAAGCACATTGTGGGGTCGCAGTTCCATTACACTTAGTATTCAGCATTACGATAAACAGTATATCAAACAGTCAGGAACTGTGTAGCATTCAGCAGGACAGCATGTAGCAGGCACTAACTTCTTATTATTAGGCACTAGTCAAAACTACGATTGACAGTCTCTATACATTATATGCTGAGTTTTAGTTAATTTTGTTTTGTATTTAAAGGAGCTCTCTAATTTGTGGCAAAAACGAGGGCCATACCAGTGCACTGTGGTACTGTGTGATAAGTGTGTCCAATCCAAGTGTCCTGCATTGTGAATTGCACCTGAACGCAACTGCTTCACACACCTGCATTTCAGCACATCAAAACACTTTAACAATCTACCATGTGATGTGTTTACCAACTTTGGTGTATGTCCAATTTCCAGTTTGCTGTGGTGCATGGGCAGCCTATTTAAATGAATGGGCTGATTTAATTCAGTGCACATTAACTTGCATGATTATGCACATTAATTCAAATAAGAGCACTGCAGTGGATCATACTGGTGTATATGGACCCTTACACATTAGTTCTTACCATTTAGCTTTTAGGTTTTAACAGTCCATAGAATAAGAAAGCCTGGGGAGATCCACTGTTGTGCTAAATCACATTTTACTCACTGCTGCAGTATAAAAATAATACACACAATTAAGTTTTGGTTGCTGCTACAGGCCACAGAATGAGAAATAACGGGGCTTTTTGCTGTAAACAATCTAACCAAATGTAAAAATTAGACTCAAGTAAATAATATTTACCAAAAATATTTATTGCTGAATTTTGTATTTTTGTCTGCAATTCTTAGTAAAGCAAATATGCATTTAGATCTCTTTATGGTGCAGTGAGTTTTCAGTTCATGATGCTGCTAGACAATCTGCAGTGAGATAACAGTAATTGCTGGTAAACATGCAGTTTATTCTACAGTTTATTACATTAGACCATTGTGTACAGTATGTAACTTTAAAAGGACCCAACACAACTGGTCTGCAAGTATTTGAATACCCATTTGTCAGTTATTAACATCAATCAGGCTTACCTATGAATGACTTGTATTGGCCTACTTATATTTACTTTGTTTGAGGATGATTCTGAGGTCACTTAAAACACAGTTATCTGGGGAGCAAGCGTCAACCACTAAGTCAAGCAGTTTAAAAAAGTGATCACATGCCTGACGAAGGGGGTCCTGTGTGACTCCGAAACGTTGCACCAATCCTGATGTGATGCTTTTGCAATAAAAAGTTTCTTCGGACTGCTGTGCAAGATCCTTGGTGTGCTGGCGAATATTTATGTATCTAAAAAAGTGACCACTCCTGATTCACAAAGCTAAGAGTCAGGCTAATGCCGATTATCCTTGAATTAAAATGAAGGTGGTTTAATAGGGACTGATCCACAGATGGGTATGCTGGTTGTCTACAACTCGATCGACTTGTGTACAACCAGCCTGTCGGGTTTTTCCCAAATGATCAGTGCTACCGCCTATAGCTGGCAACACTGATCATTGTATTCTGATAGTGAGGAAGGCTCCCTGCTGTCAAAATACAATACCACAGTAGGAAGGATTCCCCCAACCACCTCAAATGTTTGGATGGGGGAATCTGAACATTTTTTTTTCATTCAACCCGCTGGTATGGGCTGCAAAGGGCAAAGTTAGTAAAATAATTAGGAGAGCAAAAATACACCTTTCATAGGTAAGCCTGCTTATTTAAAAAACCTTAACGCTTAGTATTCAAAATCTTGCATAAGCCCAGTCAAGATTAGCTCTTTTCAAAGTTAAAGACCTTTTACTATATTGCTTGACATATTGGTGCCAAAGTATTCTCCAGGAACAGATTTGTTGTTTTGACCCACAGCTGTTCTCTTTAGTTGCATGACTCTCAAGAGTTTTGCAGCAACTGATACCCACAAGGAGAGATTATGTAAAAGGTATATACCGCATACTGAATGTGTCCTTTTTTTTATAATTATAAGAATTGGGTGTATTCAGAGAAGCATGCAGGGAGGGAAAAGTTTAAACATAAGGGAATGATTATGAGTGCATCATACATAAAACAGTGGTTGAATCAGGAGGCCTCGGTAGTAACAAGACAACTTTAGTGCACAGCTCCAGGGATCTCCTGTTTCCATAGCAACCAGAAAATTGAACAACATTTTTGTGTATATACGGTTGCTCATACACAATTGTTTTCCGAATATGGGCAGATATTAAAAAGTAAATGCCATGAGCAGTGATATTTGAAACATCTTTTCTGCTACAGCTTAGCACAAAAATGGGATTGCAACCTAAGGTTATTTCTAACACATTACCGTTGATCAAGCTGTATGTCATAAAACAGTGCATGTTTCTTGACTATATGTATTTGTATTCACATATGTAGATTTTAGAAGCCAGATAGAGATTTTTTAAATTTTATTTTGCATGTTACGTGTCTACAGCCCAACAGCTTTTTGTAGCATTACATATATGGTCATGTTCAGGCCTTCAATGTTGTCAGGGGCCATGCTTAAGGGCCCCCTATATCAAGAAAGATTTATAGCAACATTGAATAAACAGAGCCAATGATGAACACACAATACAGAAGGCATGGCGACATTAGAATCTTAAAATCAGAACCTTGTCATATTGTTCTTGATTTTGTAAAATGACATCTGGTTCTTGTGGGTTACTGCAGGTTTACTTCATTTGTGCTTTGATTTGATAAACCCAGTTTACCCTGTTAATCTTGCTAGCTGCCATTCTAGGCACAAAATGGTACTTGGTAGACTTTCTTTAACATATTACTGGGCAGGAAGTTAGCAGATTGTTGGAAAATATCTCACCCCTTATACTACCTTCATGTTCAATATGCTCTGCTCTGAGAGATTTTTGGAATTTTAAAACTACAGCGGTGAGCATCAATAAAATCAGTGAAGGGAATTATGTGATTTTAAGTCTTTAAGGGAAATGTGTACTAAAAAATATGGAGGCTGTCTTTGCTGACTTCCCCTTTTGAAAATTCTACTTTTATGGCTATCATACTAATTAAATGGCTTCAGTACTTTTTGGATCAGTAAACTGAAACACGTTTGCAGTTTCAGAGTTATTTTTTTCTTATACCTTGATCTGCATAATAATGTATTCTAGGTCATTGACACATAAAATACTAAAGACAGAGGCAGCCAGGCCAGTAACATTTTCAGAAGGAGATCAAGAGAAACCTACATTTTTTTTCAGTAAGTCAGTATATTGTATTCACCTTTATACCATTTTATGTGTATATATATTCTGACATAGAAAGTGAAGTCACAGATTATTCTTGATCCTAACTTGGTATTCATAGTTTGTATATTATGGTCACAGGAGCAGAAAAATAAAGATAAAATGATGAATTTATGGCTGTACATAATGAGATAACAACATTAGAGCCCAAGGAAAAATTAATGAAAGCAGACAAACAAAGACTCTGTGTAGGTAGATAACTGGATCTAATTAAAACATTATTTCATTTATTTGATTAGGCAGAACTAGAAATGTGTGAATATGCTTTTCTTTTGGCTCATATGTTATTTTTACATTAAGTCTAATGCAAATGAGATATGCTCTCTTGCTGTAAATGTAAATAAGTATCACTCTGAAAATAACAGCTAATTATATAACGGCAAAATATGTGGAATCTTCCTCAGCTCATAATGTTCAAAAATGTATCTTATGGGTAAAGTTATTGCAATAGATTTGGATACTGGCTATCTTGACCTGTGTGACTGATGTGCTAGTGTTCTGCTCCTTATGTTATTATTTATTATGTAACTGTAATGACATGGGCAGAAATGTTGTAACTCTTTAGTGAGTGAGTGTCCAATCAGGTTTAAAAGATAAATATCAGAAAATTCATGATTAAGACTGGCCACATTTCCAGGCCAGGAATATTTACCAATTGGTGCAAAGTTCTGTTGACCTTCATACGCATTTCGTTGAGTGTCAGGTATTAGACTGTAGCATGCATCTGACACAAAGGGGTTGATGTACTAAAACTGGAGAGTGCAGAATCTGCGGCAGCTCTGCATAGAAACTAATCAGCTTCTAGGTTTTTTTTTTTGTCAAAGCTTAATTGAACAAGCTGAAGTTCGAAGCTGATTGGCTAACTTGCACAGATGCACCAGTTTTTGCACTCTCCCGTTTTAATAAATCACCCCCTTACTGCTTCTATATAACATAAACCAGAGGAAGTCTTATCATTCACATTTCTGAGAACCCTCTATGCCTTGCATAATAAACGATATTACAGATGTCAGATAAACTATGTACCACTGGCACTGTACCAGCCAGCCGCCCACAGGCCCTTTACTAGCCAGCCACCCACAGCCCCTGTGCCAGCCAGCCACCTACCACAGGGTGCCAGCCAGCCACCCACCACAGGGTGCCAGCCAGTCAGCCATCCACCACAGGGTGCCAGCATGCCAGCCACCCACCACAGGGTACCAGACAGCCAGCCACCCACCACAGGGTGCCAGCCAACCACCCACTACAGGGTGTCAGCAAGCAAGCCATTAAGCATTAAACAGAAATGAACATGTTCAGTACCAGATTTGTGTCAAAAATTGTCTTTATTTTTCAAAACTTTAAATGTACAAAATATCGGCCCATATCGGCCGATACCATACGTTGTGACCAAAATATCGGTATCAACCCTGAAAAAAACATATCGGTCTATCCCTAATATATATATATATATATATATATATATATATATATATATATATTTACATAGTTAGTCAGGTTGAAAAAAGACACAAGTCCATCTGGCTCACCCAATAAAAAAAAAAAAAAAAAAAACAGTAAAGAAGACCCAACCATACAATCCCATATACACAATCCTATACCCGCAGTTGATCCAGAGGAAGGTGAAAAACCCTTATATACACACACACACGCACACACACACTTTTACACTCCTTACAAAGCCATTTGGTTGTGTTGGCTTCCCTTTTTTATTATAGGTTTCTTCAGGTTTGTTTGCAGCCTATGGCTAGTTTGACCATGTAAATTGCTGCAGCTGTGTGCTGAGTGTAGTAAGATTAGTTAGATGTAATCAGGGCTATATAGGTTTTCTAGAGTTGCATTACCTTTCTGTGCCTTTTAAATCTCTTAAACCATTTTAGTAAATGAGAATCAGTGTCAGTCTGCAAACCAGCCTGACCCTTGTCATGTATTTCTCACCTTAGATTTCCCTTTATTTCATTTTAGGGGATTAGTATATGCTCACAGTGCGAAGTACTCCTGGTATTGGTAGTCATTTGCAGGTAGTCGAATGGACTCATATTGCTTGATAGAAAAAAGATCCTCACATTTCAAGAGGGATTGCAACTTTATTGTTGTCTGCAACTTTTATTTTCTGGAACAGGGTAGATGTAAACTTTTCAGCAGCAGGTCATTGCAATAAAGTCGGCATTTCTTCAAACACAGTTGCAGAGTTTTATGGCAGTAACTTCAATCAACCTGCAAGAAGCGCACAGTTTTTTAGAACTTGTTCTGAACAGATGAGAGATTTCAGCTCAACATAGATTCACTTTTTATTTTCTTTTTATTTTCTGTTTTATAAACTAATTATAGCTGATAAGTTGCTTTGCAGGGGATCTAAACCAATTTCTTTTCTTTTAGAATAAACCATATGGCTGACAAATTCTCACACAGGGGGTCAATAATTTATTTTTTTATCTGGATACAAGCCATTAGGCTGACACATTCCTAAATTATAATAAGGTAATAACCAAGTAAAAGGTCCCTAAGGTAAGCACAGGATAGGAAACTTGATTTCATAAACTGATACAGTTCACAATACAAATAATATGCTAATACATATGATGTCATAGGTCGTAATGCTTTATCCACTTTAACCAGATTTTTATTTTTGGCACATCATATTATTTGGTTCTCTTATTTTGTCATTTAAAACATGCATATAATTTGTAGATAAAATACTCTTATCCAGTGTATTATTATGGAACGAACAAACCACGACAGGTGTGTTATTGTGAGCATATTGCACACGCACTGCTGTACATCATGAATTGCACTGCATTGCAATATAGTTTTTACAAAAATTGCACTGCACTGCACTTTTTTTCTTTTTTTAAGCTCATTATTATTACTATGCACTGCGGTATTGTACTGTCACTGCTTTTAGGAGCTTGAAGACCAAAAGAAAAAAAAATCTTTTGACATGTAAACAGTTTTTGGTGAGCAATATATGTGTTATTAAGCCTATGGGTATACATGTATCATATTGAACAGGAATGGGCTGAATTTCAGTATGTGTGTGACCCTGTCTGTTTAGGCATGCTTTTGGTGAACCGCCCACCTTGAGAACCACTGTAGCTATGGGGAGGAGAGTTGCCACTGTCAGAATACGATAGCACAGTGGGGGAGATTCCTGCATCTACATCGCTTGTGTAGACTCTGGGATCTGTCAGTTTCATTCAACCCACTGGTTTAACAAATCAAAGCGTCTGCGTGTATACTCTGCTTAACTTTGATGGAGATATGTTTTAGAAATTAATAGCTGGCACTTGCCATACATATGTAATCTTTGACATTTATTTTATTTGAAACCTTCCTGAGTAATTGAACATTTGCATTACCAATAGCAAAAAAAGGCAATTTAGGTTTGGGTTTTTAAGGTGCTGTCCCCAAATTTTCTTAACAACTATTTAAAATTCAAAAGATTTTTATTTATAAATCAACATATGCAAAATATTGCAAAATTTGCAATACCAATATCTACACTTGCTGGATCAGTGACCAGTTTTTTTTTTTTTTTTTAATTTCTATTCCATACCATCTCCCACCTTCCCTTTTCAAACACACGCAAAACAACTATCCCTAGGTCTTCTCGTGGGATTCTGTAAGATTTTGACACTTAGATCATTTGCTTTGAGTAATGTTATTTTCATTTGATAAAAAGTTTATTTCTATTTTATCCCTGGGGACTAAGCAGGGGCCTAAGTAAATAATGTGCTCCCTATGGCCTTCCTTCCCAAAAAATAGGAAATAGGTTAATAGTAATCAGGACATGTACATCCCAACAAGGAAAATTAATTATTTTTAAATCAGATTCACATGCTTCATGTGCTACAATTTGATTTGTTAGTTTTTTGTTAATTAGCATTCCTTATTTTTTCTTTGTGTGTTTAATGTGTGCGATAGGCTTGTTAGAACACCCAGCCTAGTCCCTGTTTGAAGCATTTGCCCATTGCTGAAGGACATACAGGTTTTATATAACATTGTCAAGGCCCCACACTAATGTCCCTCTGAAGTGTAGGTAGTAGTAGTAGTAGTAGTAGTAGTAGTAGTAATAGTAGTCCATATGTTTAGTATGCTAGACCAGGGTTTCTCAACCAGGATTCCTCAGGGTTCCTCCTGAGGTTGCTAGGGGTTCCTTGAGCAATAGGTAATTTCTGGCTCTCAGATAAGTTTCCAATGACACCATTGTTCCTTTTAGCCATCTGTAAGGGGGTAATTCTTCCCAATGATGACAAGTGTAAGGAGCATTCTTCCCACTGACTGTTACACTAATGTGTCATGAGTTGTAGATTTTAAATTTTTAGCAGGGGTTCCCCGAGACCAGAGTTCCTCTGTGTTGAAAACATTGAGAAAGGCTGCGCTAGACTGTTTTCTTGAAGATGAGAAAGAAAGGAACAAAAGAGCCAAGCAGTACATTATTGGCTAATTATGAACTAGCCTGTTTTAGCTTGGATCATGGATCTGGTATATCACTTTGCTTAACTATACTCTGATATACAAAAGAGCATCGCAGTTCAGGGAAACATGTATTTGTCCTTGTTAAAAGTAAGTTTAAAACGAAAACATTCACATTTGCTTACTATTAACTAATGTACTTTTAACATTTGCATTCAATTTTTTATTTTTTTTTTCTCAAGATTGGGTCATGCCAAATCACTACATAGCAAATAATTCATATATACCATTTCTATTGAAAAATATATACTAATAAAGAGACCTTAATTGAATGTAATTCTGCATAGACAGTCAAATGTAAACGTGATCACTACTTATCATTTCTAGGACATAAATGATCATGGCATAAGTTAATCAAATAAGTCTTACATTATCCCTTAATGCCTTAAATCTGGGCCTAAAGCTATGTGAGCCATTATCAAATTGTAGCTTTGTATACAGCACACTGAACAACAGTGTATTTTCCAGATATCACAGCTGATGCCTAATTATCAAAACAAATTATTTACCACCTAATTAAACTGGTAAAGGTTAGTCTATATTTGTTCATCTTTCCTGTCAATCTAATCACAGACATGTATTGTATTTTAATATGGATGTTTCTGTTATGCATGAAGGCCATTAGACGGCAATCATTATCTCTTTGAAACAGGATAATGTTGGGATTTCAGATTGTTTTTAATGTCCCTGTACTGTGTTGGAAATGTTATCTTAGAGATTAAAGCATTACCATTTATGTGCAGTTTTTTCACCGTAATGGAAAATTGTTATTTTATCCTGTGAAAAAAAAAAATAATGTATAAATATAAATATAAATATATATATATATATATATATATATATATATATATATATATATATATATATATATATATATATTATATATATATATATATATATATATATATGTATATATATATGAATATATATATATGTATATAATCATATATAATGTCTCACATTTACGCTTATGTCTTCTGAAAAATATTTTCTACATAAGATCGTAGAATTGCAATTGATGGTCAGTTGTCTCTCTAAAAATGATTGCAGGGCTTTTTATTTAATGGGTACCTCATGCTCTGTTGTGGTGCAAACCTCTGCTTTAAAGCTTATAAAAAAAAACCTTACATTTCCATAGAGCTACGCTTCTGTAGGAATGAGCCAAACATACCAAGGTTTGCAGAATATAACTAACGTTTGAGCGTTAAATCTGAACTTAGTCAATGGGAGCTGAATGTTTAAAAAAAAAAAAAAAGTAATGATGGTTTTCTAGTCTAATAGGCAAGGGATTGCCAAATGGCATGGAGGACTGGGCACTATCTGGGAGGACATGTACCAAAGTAAGAAATGTTTTTAAAAAATCAGTTTGACATTAGGAAGCAATTGTAATAATGCAATAATTTTAAGTTCAGCATTAAAAATGCTAAATTCCTTTAAATAACGAGCCTGGGGGTGCCTTCAAGCTGTATGTCAAAACATACTACAGCAACACTGACACTTACAAAGAAATAAAAATGCTGTTTAAATTTCCAGCACATGACAGCTTTGGCTTCTTTACCCTTAGTTCTAAACAACAGCTAGGGATTCCCTTCGTCTATAGCAGACCCTATCCTAGAGATGTTCATGAGGGACCCCTACAAAAATAGTGTGGGGTACCCTAAATATACATACTAGGCCTTTTTTCAAGCATGCAGCCTAGCAGGCAAGGAAAGGGCAAGACAAGTGTGCCCCCCTTCTAAACGATACCTGCCCACATGCCATCAACAAGGGGGTGCATCTTGCCAGGGGAGACTCCCATCTTTGCCACAACTCTGGCACAGTGGTTAGGAGTGGTCTGTGACCATAGGGTTTAATAGCATATGGAAGCCTCCCATGTGCAAGACTAAGGTGTACATGGTACCCTTTCTCATTCAAATAAACAAAAGTAAATAAAGACACACATTTGACAAGTCAAAAAAAGTAGCGTGATATACATTCATCTTTAAACAGTAATATATATCCACAGTAAAAGAAAAAAAAATTGCCACAGACCAATAGGCACATTTGATCTTGTTGCTGATTATTGCCTAATTATATCTTCTGGGCCCCTCTGCTAAAAGTAAATAAAAGAGCAGGGTCTTATGGGTGATGCCATTGACCAACTATGGCCATTTGGCAGATCTGAAAGCACACAGCAGTAAATTAAAGCTGTAATGAATGTAACCCAGTTATGACAGTTCAAATCATTGCTGTCTGGTGGACACAGTGGTCACAGGAGTGGCGTGCTGTGAACCCAAAGAGTCAGGATGATGTACATGATCCTGCCTGGCTGTGCTGCCTGGCTGCAGTAAATGTACTGAGTTTTGGAAAGCAGATGCTTTAAGCCCAGGAAATCACTCCATGCTGGGCAATATTCTGCTGCCTATATACTATGCAAGAAAGCAATAGTTCCGATAAGTGTGTTTGTTGTTATTACTAGTATATTAGTTAGGTAATGATGAATTTAGAGCACAAGCAAGCATTAGATTTATAAAGTATGGATCATATCTTCAATAAAACTTTATGATCCCTATTGCTGAAAGGTTTATACAGAAAAAGGGCACTCATGACATTCAGAGAGGGACAGCCCAAGTGCACCCAACACAATTACCCTGAAGGATATCTGACATGCAAAACATAAAACAAGATTGTTCTGCATCTTTGTAAAATATAGTAAATGTTTAAGTTATGTGGTTTCTTATTAAACAATTTATTTAGAAAACAATAGTAGTTGTCTTTTACTATACAGAGAAGCATTGATAAATGGACAGTTGGCTCAATAATTATTTTATTATTTATTATCGTCTTACTGTTAAAATGAGCAATACTCACATGATTTACTTAGGATTTTCTGTGGTTAAACCTTGAGAAATATTGTCCCAGGCAATACTCTTGTGTAATGTCTGGGTGAATGTATGGATAAGCAGGATTTTGTTGAATGGAAGGCCATATAAATTGGATTGATCTAAGTCTAGCAAAGATAAACTCATTTTGTAAGCCCATTGTAAGTAGTTATGTATGCCTATATATTTGTGAAAGGACAACTATTAAGGTAGACATGGTACAAAAGTAAGGTATGCCAGAGATATTAGTTCTAAAATCGAATAATTTCTACATGTGCAGAACAGGGAAGAGCTATTCAGAAACACATGCTTAGTGTATGTGGTGAGAATTCACTTTGCAAAGAATATCCAATCATCTGCAGGAAAAATAAAAACAAATTATGCTGAATATCAGCAGAACTTTACTTCTTTCACTAAACTAAGGCAAAATTCCCTTGCGAAGTAAACAGCCTATTTGTCCTAATAAATCAACACTATTATGTCTATTATCCAACTGTGTTGTTCAAAGTCCACTAATCGGCTACAATGCCTTTAGCCTTTGAGCCTCTATGACTAGAAGGGCTTTCGTGATGGGTGTAGAGCCAGCTGAAGCCATTTTGTGATCATTTGTTTGGTGATTTACTAAAACAGTCCTTGGAAACATTTGTGATTACACATTGCTTAGAATGAATGCACTGAACACATATGCTGTATGATTATATGAATACTCTACATTTCTGATGCTTGGTCTACTTTAAGATTGTGTAAGTTAAGGAATACAGTATATATATATATATATATATATATATATATATAATTTTTTTTTTAATAATTACAATAGCTATATTAAACTGACTCTGCATATAAAGAACATATTTTTTTTTCTTTCAAATATTTTTATTAAAGAATGGTGAGCAGAAAATACAAAACATCAAGGTTGTCAATAAATTACATTTATAAAATGTAATATCAACAAAGAACAAGATGTCATAAAAGTCATATTAACCACTTTAAGACCGGAAGGATTTGCCCTCTTAATGACCAGGCCCTATTTTGCGATTCGGCACTGCATTACTTTAACGGACAATTGCGCGGTTGTGCGACACTGTACCCAAATAAAATTGACATACTTTTTTTCCCACAAATAGAGCTTTTTTTTGGTGGTATTTGATTACCTGTGTGATTTTTATTTTTTGCACTATAAACAAAAAAAGAGCAACAATTTTGAAAAAAAAAAAAAACAATATTTTTCACATTCTGCTATATGACATTCTCAAAAAAAAAAATGATAAATAACAAAGTCAGATACGGGTAAGGGAGCGAAGAAGGAAAAAGAGAAAAGGGAATTACTGTAGAAAGAGAGAACCAGTATTTGTCCAGTACTTGTCCTTAGTATATCAATGCGCATCATTGAAAATTGACTACCCAGTAGGTATAGTTTAGATTTACAGTTGGAAGTCTAGATCCACCTCAGGATGGTGTAGTCATGAATTTCAGGTTTTCTGAAATTGTAGGGCCTTAAGGCTTTTTAGTGCAAGGAGTTTTTCATAATGACCTTGTTCATTAACTCGGGAAATTACTTCCTCTATTTTTGGTGGTGTAGGAGAATTCCAATGACTGGGGAGGGATATTCTGGCTGCAAATAATATAATATAATATAATGGGTTTAGGGGTTTGATTTCCTCTGTGATTTTGCTAATTAGGATAGCTATTGTTTTCCAGGAATAGGTCATATAGAGGCATGCCCACAAAATATGATGTAGGGTGCCTGTTTGGTTACACATTCTTTAGCATTTGAAAGTGGAGTCTCTATAAATTTTGAGATTTTAGTTTATATGGGGTCATGTACCACCCATGGTAGATTTTTGGTAGATATCCCAGTGGTTAATGCATGTGGACATTTGATAACTTGACTGGATAACTTTTTACCACTGGGGTAGGGAAAATTCACTTGACAATTTGTTTTCCCATTTATTCATATCTGAAGATTTGGACAGTGAGGTTGGACCTATTTATATAGCGTAGAAGAATGTAATTCCACGTACCAGTTTGTTTGATTTACCTCGCAAGAAGTTCCATATAGAATTGGGTATGGTTATATTATCACTGCACTTATTAACAGAATGAAAGTGTCGAATTTGCATAGTTCTGTCCTGGGGTAGACTACTTTGTACCAAGCTTTTTAAGGAATTGATACCATGAGATTGACAGTCTTGCACCTTGAAATTAGGAATCAGCCATTCGTACAATTTGATGGGGATGTCTAGTTTGTGTAGGTTTTCATTAAGGTTCTGACAGGAAAGGAGAGTATGCCAGGAGTCTAAAGTGGGTGTTACTGTCAGGTGTAACAGTGTTTTACTTATAGTGGGAGACAAGAGAGATGCTGCTAATATGGTCATGCGATCTTGACGTTTTATGAAGGTTTGCTCTATGGCAACCCATAATTTATCCTCTGATGGGTTTAACTAAAATTTTAGTTGGTCCAGCAGGGATTTTTTATAGTAACCTGAGAGGTCTGGTAGGCCAATGCCTCCACATTTCCTCAATCTTTGTAATGAAGTGATGACAATTCTGGGATTTCTGCTTTGCCAAATAAACTTACATAGTGAAGAATTACACTTGGCAAAGAAATATTTGGGATGTCAATTTGAAGGGTCCTAAACATATATAATATCTTTGGCAATACTTGCATTTTAAAGGCAGCTCCTCTGCCTATCCAGGAGACTTGTACTTTTCCCAGGAGGTTTAGATCCTCAGAAATATCAGTAAGGAGTGGAGGGAAATTTGTTTCGTATAGAGAGTTGACCGGGTAGGTTAACTGAATTCCTAAATATGTTGTGCACGGGCGCTTGAAGGAGCAAAGAAATCTGAAAGCCTACAAGGCCCTGCACTGTCTTTCCTCTTCCCCCTCATGTCACTTTCGCGTCTCCGGTGTAGAGCAAGGAGCTGGGTCAGAGATTGTAAGTGTCCCCTGCCGCTTGTTGTCTCCAGATGGATCCAGATGGATCCTGCTGAGCCATAGCGAGATTACATCTCTTTCAGCTGCTGGTCGCGCCCCCTCCCAATGCATTGTTTTCAACACCACAGAAAAGAACACCAGGAAAGTGGACAACATTTTCAAACTCGGTTTTCACCAATGTTTTAGGGCTTGTTTAAACTTGCAGTTGGGAACAGTAAAAATAGGCAATTGAGTTTTACCACCCCCCTTAAGCTGCAAAGGCAGCCAGGTACCCATTCCATGGCCACGATGCCTCGGTACGGCAAAAGTTATACCCCCTGTCACGTTTGTCCTGCAGTAACACCACTGAATGCAACTCATTCAAATGAATGGCCCTGTGCAGTAACTGTGAGCCAAACAGGGTTGTGTTTGTAGTACATTGTATTCCCACTGAAAAACCCCATTTGGCTGTCAACAAAAAAACAGGCAATCCCCCCCCTCAAGCACCCCCCCCAACTAACTTGTTTATTATAGAATTTCTGTCTGTATAACTTTGTACATTTCCAAATAAAAATGATTTAAAGTAAAAAAAAAAATGTATTACATATTTAAACTTAATTTGTTGTAAAGTTTTGAATTTTTGTATGAATTTATATTCTCATTTCAGTCCTATTTCTGTGATTTCCCATCTGTAATATAATCTTAAAATAATTTCAGCAGAATTGGACCACTATAGAAACATCTGTTTTGTTGTTGTTAATGGTAAATCTATGAAGGTTCATTATTTGTCAGGGGGTTTGTCTTCCTAACATAGAGTTCCGTATGGCATTTTGCATACAAGAGGAAAGGATTGGGCCAATCGAGTACTATATTTAAACATTCCCCTAAGACTTTTCCCATCTCTGCAACTAAGCCTGGAGGGTGAAACACGTTAGACAGCCAGGTTCTTAAGGTGGAGACTTAAATGTGCACTGTCTGGCTGAATTAGGTTGAAGTGAGTGACGTCATCAGAGTGCAACCTGATTTCTTTTTTTTTTTCCTTCAAACAAGTTTTATTAAAGAGATTGTATCAATACAAAGTGTTGACATATTGAACATAGAAAGACACTTTTTTTGCCACTTGAATGGTCAACAGTTCCAACATTCAACAGGGGGTTTATGCTTTATTAAGAACAAGAAAGTTAACAGGACCAAAACTTGTAAAGCCTGACCCATGTTGAAGTGATATCTTTTTTTTTCATTCTTGTGTTCAGACTGGCTCAGAGGGGTTCAAATACAAGCTTAAGTGCCTAAGAATAGAAGGGTGGTTTCTAGAGATAGGTTGCAACTGTTTGGAAGACGTGTAATATTGGTCAATTTAGCATCACTAAATGTCGGTATGACGGCTCGCTTTGTGAGTTAACATAATGGGGAATTAGAAATCAGTTCATATATTTGCTCATGCGAAGTAGTCCTTCAAAAGAGTCATCCAAAACTTAGACCTTGTTTAGGGAAGGGAGGTCACAATTGTAGGTGTGATATAAGAGTGATTATTGGTGGAAGTGGATAATTAGCTATTGAGGGGTTTTGGTAGTATTTAATCCCTTAGAGTATCTATCTGTGGTGCGGAAGTGGATCCAGCAAGCCCAGACAATTTTGATGGTGAGTCTTGTGCAATGTGAATTACTTCCTCAATTTCTGTGATTTTCTCAATGTGAGCAAGTCATTCACAGATGGTCGGGGTATGGGGGGGATCCCAATGTGATGGGATACACATCTTAGCTGCGTTGACCAGGTGTATGACCAGGGATTTCCAGTATGAGTGAACGCGTGTAGTGGAATGATGCAAGATAAACTGTGCTGGGGTATGTTCTAGGGCAGGGATCCTCAAACTACGGCCCTCCAGCCGTTGTAGAACTACATATCCCATGAGGCATTGTAAAACTCTGACATTTGCAGACTTGACTAGGCATGATGGGAATTTTAGTTCCTGAACATCTGGAGGGCCATAGTTTGAAGACCCTTGTTCTAGGGAGAAAGTGTAAATTTGCGAGGTTAATTCATGAATTAAATGATTGTATTAATGGGCACGACCACCAAATGTGAGAAGGGTACCTTGTTCCCTAGAACATTACTAGCATTTGTTTGGGACATCTGAATTAAATTTGTTTAGAAGGGTAGGTGATCGGTAGCATAGGGTGAGGGTCTTATAGTTATTTTCTTGGATTGTGACTTTCAGTGAGCCTTTGTGGGCTATAGTGTAAATACGTTCCCATTGGTCTTCAGAAAAATCCACCTGTGGATACCTTTTCCATATGCGGCATGCCTTTCCTGATTTGGGGGAAATGGAATCAAATAGCATGGTATGGATATTAGAAATCATGTGTTGTTGAGGTGAGGTTTGAGTGCATAAAGTTTCAAATGGAGTGAGGGAGCGAGATAAAAGGAATCCTGGGTAATGCTGCGGAGGAAATATCGGACTTGGAAGTAAATCCAGTAGGGGAAGGGATTATTATTTAGACTTGTAGGGAGCATGTTGCGGTCCAGAAAAGTACCATCTCAGAAAAAATTATGTGCTAGTATGTCAGAATGGGGCCAAGTGTCTACTAAGAATCGAGTAGACATCCCAGGGAGAAAGGCCAGATTGTGTTGTAGAGGCGTAAGGGGTTCTGGGTTTGAGGAGAGCTGAAATTTCTTACATAACTCTCCAAAACACTTTAGGGTCGAGGTAATTAGAGTGTGGGCTTTTAGAGCCTGAGGGATGTGGGACAAGAGGACCCAGGATGTGGATAGTAGAGGAAGGGATGAGAAGGAGTCTTCTAGTTTGACCCAGTCTTTGATATGGTCGTGAATCGACCAGTCTACAATCCTTGATAAGGGGCAAGCTCGGTAGATCCTAAGGTCTGGAAGGCCGATTCCACCCTTCGTTTTGGGTTTTGTTAATTGCTCAAAGCTTATCCTGGGGCATTTTCCTTTCCATAGGAGAGCCATTTATACGTCTAGAAAAAGATTGAAGGAAGCTTGATTGGAAATGTTTGCAGGATTTATAAGATGCAGGGGAGAATATTCATCTTAAGAATAGCTGCGCGTCCAAACCAAAAGAATTGGGGTTTATCCCATTTACGTAGGTCGTCTGAGATCGTGCGTAATATTGGTAAGCAATTCTTTGCATATAGATCTGGCCAATGTGCTGTTAGCTGAATTCCTAAATATTTAATCATGTCAGCTTTCCAAATACATGGGAAATTAACCTTACATTGGGCTACTACTTCTTCTGGAAGGGATATGTTGAGAGCATGAGATTTGGTCAAATTGTTTTTTAGATTAGATAGGCGATGGAATGATTCAAAATCTTTTAGAAGGTTCAGGATAGATGTTAGTGGGTCTTTCAAGAAAAGTAGAATATTGTCAGTGAAAGACGTTACTTTATAGGTACGGCCTGTAATGGGTATGCCTTTTATGCCATCATTAGTTCCTAAACGATGCAGAAGGGGTACCATGGTTAATACAAATAGGATCGGGGAAAATGGGCTGCCCTGTCTTGTTCCATTATGGATAGGGAAGGCGTTTGACAGGTGGCCATTGTCTCGGACCTTGGCAGTTGGTGTAGTATATAAAAACATGATATAATTGAACATTCAGTTTTTTAGTCCAATGTGGTGAACGGCTCCCATATAGTCCCAAGCTAGCTTGTCCAACGCCTTCTCCGCATCCAGAGATAGAAAGAAACCTTTGTGTTTCCGGGTGGTTAGCCAGTGGTGGAGGTTTAGTGCTTTGATGATGTTGTCCCTGGCTTCCCTGCCTGGGACAAACCCTACTTGATCTTTTCCAATTAGTGATGGTAAAAGTGGCAGGAGGCGGTTGGCTAATATTCTTGCAAATAGTTTTAGATCTACATTTAGTAGAGAGATCTGCCTATAATTGGGGACAGAAGTAGCGTGCCTTCCATCTTTCGGTATAACTGTGATGTCCGCTTCTAGTAATCTATGAAAAGGTAGAGAAGATGAGGGGAGGTATTTAATGGCCTTCAAGAAAGGGGTTGTGAGGGTATCTGCAAAGGTTTTAAAGTATGCTGCAGTGAGCCCGTCTGGGCCGGGACTTTTGCCTATTTTAATTTGTTTAATCGCTCTTTTGAGTTCTTCCTCAGATATGGGTTCATGTTGCATGCTTCTTCCGTAGAAATAGGCTTAGGGCTGTATTTCTTGAGGAAGTCTTTAATGAGTGTATTTCTTGTATTATGACCCGTAGACTCGACTGATTGTTGGGACAAGTTGTATAGGTCATTGTAATATCATTCAAAGTGGGAGGCTATATCAGTGGTGGTTACACTAGCTCATCCCTGTGAGTCCTTAATAGTATGAATGTTGGTGCTCGCCTTCTTGACTTGAATCGATCTAGCTAATAATCTCCCACATGTGTTCCATTGTTCATAGAAAAGTTTTTAGTTCAGTATGTATTTGCGTCAAGTTTTACAATTCAGTTCCTCAAGTTGTGTTTTTCTCAACTGGGTAAGTTCTAAATATGTTTGCCGAGCATGTGATTGTTTGTGAGCCAGTTCTAGGGTCTTAATTATATTTATCAACTCTGAGATCGTAGCTTGTTGAGCTTTTTTCCGGGAGGTTTTTAGCGCCATAAATTTCCAGCGGACGACACACCCTTATGCACTTCCCATTAGGTAAGCGGGGTCTGATTTCTTTATTCATGTACTGAGTGGGAACAGGCTCCTTTGGTGGGCACCCAACATGCCCACAATAAGGGACAGCACAGAGCATGGGAGCAGTGAGACTGGATTTCTAAATATATCAATTGGTCTGATTTCTGAAGATACTGCAGACAGGCTGCAATACAGTCATTATGCGGAACGTTGGTATATAAGGATTCCACATCCATGGTTATAAGGATGATTCCTTTGTACAGGGCCAATGGCAGAGAGTTTGTTTATGAGGTGGGTATTGTCTTGAACATAGCTGAGTGTTTTATGAACCACGTTTTTTTTTTTTTTTCTCCACGCATTCTAAGAATTTTCAGTGGACATTCCATTATCTGAGACTATGGGTCTGCCTGGGTTCCCCTCTTTATGCATCCTTCAAAGCATGTATAAACATTCCACTTTTGATTCCTCAGGTATTCTACTGTAGTAATTATTGATAGCCTTAGATAATGTGATCTAAGCTGCTTAGACTGGGAGCTGGGCAACAGCAGTATTTATTATATGATAAGAAAGAGTTGTTTTTTAGGGGTATCAAATGGACCCCTTTCATTTTACTTATAGATCTGCTATTAAGTTGAACTCCAGGAAACCTAAAACAAAAGGATCTTTAGCAGTGGGGCTGCACATGAACTGCAAGGGTTAACTGGTCATTTATGTCTAGAGAATTTGTAAAGACAGATATGCTTACCCAATTCTCTTCTCCTACAGGCTCCTACCAGTCCATGCACCCTCTGCTCCGCATGCTATGGTAGTCTAGGGTCCTCTGGCATCTTCAAGACCGATGCATGGTACATAGCCCTACATTGGACATGAGGACACGGAGGGAGAGTCCACTGCCAGTGCATGGGGGGGGGGTCATCTTCCAAGAATGCTGAGGAATGGAAATATGATTTTACTGCCCCCCCCATAGACTAAGGCCCCTTTCACACAGGCGGACCGTTCAGATCCGCCTGTTCGTTTTTTTGGCGGATCTGAACGGTCCCCCCATGCATTCCTATGGGGCACCCGATCCGTCAAATCTGGACGGATGGAAACCCTATTTTCCATCCGTCCAGCGGATAGGATCAGATGAGAACGGACCGACGGTCCGTTCCCATCCGATTTCCCCCATAGAGATGCATGGGGAACTGACAGCTGTGTCTCTGCACACAGCGCGGAGACACAGCTGTCATCCTTCTGCTCAGTGGGGGATCGGCGGCTCGATCCCCCGCTGAGAAAAGCGGAGTCCGTTTGACGGACATAGTGTGTGAAAGGAGCCTAAAAGAGCAGGTAACTCTTGCAGTGCAGGCACAGCCCCACTGTAAGGGAGATCATTTAGGTTTCCTGGAGTGGTGCTTTAAGAATGGTATTGTATAGTTTAATTGTTGTTTGTTTAAATCCAGCTGTAATGCAGAGTGATTTTATTATTTATTTTTCTAATCATATATTTTGACTGTCATGTGTTCCTTTGTCTTCCTCTTATGTCAACTGTACACCCTTCACTTGATATCTTTGCCACTGAATTAGTAGGCGTGAAAATAAGGTCTAATTTTACATCCCTCTTCAGATCAACATAATAAATAATTGGTCAAATGTCATGAGAGAATTAAATTAAAAGCGTATGTAATCCCAGAAGAGGAGTCTGTTTAGCTTGCGTTTATTCCCGAAAGGAAACATCGAACCTTGAGATGTTTAGATGTTGCATAGAAGAGGTTATTTAAAGCATAATACACAGGGGACAATACACAGCATCACACACAGAAAGCATTAGCAACTTGTTCAAGGATCCTGCACACATGTCAGGTGTATTCAGCCCATGTGTCACAATACTAGATTCATACAGGTTTGTGATGAGATAACCTGTTTTTGAATTGAAGATACTGTCATTTTACACCCTGTTTGGTTCAGTATCCTTGCAGTAATTTACAAGCTGGCAGGATTACTTTCAAGACAACCAATTTTCCAGACATACATCAAAAGCTGCAGAGCTAACAACACCCTGATCTGTGTCAGCTGTAAAAATCGTCCATCATGACTTCCCCAGGTAGAAGCCGGGTATTTATTGCTCTATCCTTGCAGAGAGTTATCATTTTTTTATCAATAAATATGTTTTTGTGTAAGTAAATATTTATTGCAATAGGATGCTGAATAATATTGGTAAAATAAACCATTGTGGAGTACTTGGAATACAGTTTTCTTAACAGAGAATGTTGACACTGGTTGGAAGCAAGCATCTTTCTCTATACAAGTTCATATCATTTCTTTGCTAAACATCCTGAATAAACTTGATTTTATTTCTTCTTTGTAGATAACGCTGTACATCTATATACAGGATACAAGGGAAGTATCTAGTTGCTATCCCTGCTTGGAAAATACCTAATATGAATATCAATCAAAAGTTTAGAAAAGGCACTCATTAATGGTAATAAATAGACATGGATTTAATCAACCAATTAGTTAGCAATATGACAAGGTTTATTTATGGATCTTGTTTTTTTTTTTTTTTTTTTGCCTTCACCTTTGCTGTAGTCAGTCATGCAAAGAATTAATCACAGGTTATCTCAAATCAAGTACATCTGAAATTAAGCTTCTTCATGTGTTTTTGGTATGTTTTTTTAGTATTTTAAACACACTTTTTGTGTGTTTGTACTCGTCTTTCAGGCGTTTTCAAGCTTGAGCATTTTTGTTTTAGCCAGTGGAAAGCTACTTGGAGAAGGAGAGGCAAGAAAGTGCCTGAAAAATATTCATTATGTGTATTTTTTAGGGATTTTGCAGGCACTCCAGTTGAAGTCTATAGGAACCAAAAATTTGCAGCTCTGTCCCAAAAAAGCTTATGTAATTTTTCAAGTGACACATGACACTCGGGTGTGAATGGGATCATAGAATTCAATGGGAATCCTTATGTTAATATTAATGTTGATGCACTTTAGAAAAAGGTTTCAAATCACTCAGGTGTGCATAACGGGTTTAATCACAAGTCACTTGTGTACTGTGCTGTAAGTCAATTTGCTCATCACTTTTCTTGTTTCCTAGGAAGTTCCAGCCCCTTTCCTCCAATTGTTTATTTGTTTTCTTCATGCTGTGTTTTTATGTAAATGAGCCCCAAACATCTTATTCAACTCTAACTCTTCTTACATTAATAAAGATGTGTATTCTGATTTCTTGAGGCTCACTAAATGAAAATGCAAGTAGAAAGTAAACACAATCTCACCCATGTTAAATGCTTACATAGCTGTCTCCATTAGCAATGTGCATTGAACATTGAAACTATGTACACTTTGTGCCTTATAATCAGTTATATTTGAGTGTACATACTGCTATCTGCTCTCTGATGGACTCCCCATTGTTCACTTTGCACTGCCCTCTATATTTTGTGGGGCATTCAGAAAGTTCAGACTGTGGTGTGGATGAGTGTCAGTTGAAGTGTTCTTTGTATAACACTACAGAAAACACTCCATGATAGGTGAGGAGTCTGGTCATGTGACCTGGCTGCCTTCCACCTCCTGACACAATTTCCATTCATTTACAAGTAATGTATTGTGAAAATACCATGGTTGCTAATCCAGGGTATGAAAAGTACAGTATACTGTAAGTGACAAAGACAAAAAAGGCAGTGAAGTTTCATTACAACATGCATTCATATGCAGCTTCATAGAAAATGTTGTGTGAATGCACATTCACAATGCATGCATGCATTATATAACCCTATATCTACCCACTGTCATAACTCTGTATATAGGCTGAAGTCAGCCTGTGATGATCCATTCAACTCAGCAGCCAGTGGTAGGACATATGTGCATAGGGGTAGCAGTGAAAGAACAATTACTACACAAGTAAGCAGGATCAAAAATAAAATTAAAGCAGTAGTAAACCGAAGGTAAAGAACAAAAGAATCCCCTGAAAGGCAATGTCATCATTTGCATTGCATACTAGCACATTATGCGAGACTTGCCTTAAAACTAAGCCCTCCAGGGCCACGCTGTCACCGCTGAGAGGGCTTCCATTTTCACCCGGTCTTCCATTAAGGTTCGCGTCCTCCGGCTAAAGTATATGAGTGGCTGGGGGGCGTGATGGCGTCACTCCCGTGCGAACCTTCAGAGCGCTTGCGCCGGTGACTACACCGATGACGTCTCCGACTGCATGCACAATGCAAGTTTAGGAAATATTTACAGTACCTACAGGTAAGCTTTATTATAGGCTTGTAGGTAAAAGTGAGTTTACTATACATTAACACCACATGATTCTGCCTTGTAATTTGACAAGCAGAGAACTCCCCATTAACTAACATTGTAGTGTTGTTGCAACGCATGACAAGCAGAGAACTTCACATGATTCAACATTGTACTGTGAGTGCAATGCATGACAAGCAGAGAACGACACATGACAAGCAGAGAACACCCTATGATTCAACATTGTAATGTGCATGCAATGCATTACAAGCAGAGAACAACGCATGACAAGCAGAAAACTTCACAGGTTCCAACATTGTAGTGTGAGTGCAATGCATGACAAGCAGAGCACTCCCCATGATCTAACATGGTAGTGTGAGTCCAACGCATTACAAGCAGAGAACAATGCATGATCCAACATTGTACTGTTATTGCAATGCATGACTAGCAGAGAACTCCGCATGATCCAACATTGTAGTGTGTAACATAAAGGTTGCAGTATAATGCACTGAATTCCTCCTTGCAGTGTGTGTTTGTCATGTGTTGCTGTATACACTGCAGTGTGTGTATGTAATGTGTTGGTGTATACACTGCAATGTGTGTGTCATGTGTTGGTGTGTACATTGCAGTGAGCATTTCAGCCTTACAATGACTTCTCTCTCTCTCTGCCCCAAAACAAGGCTTAGAAGAGATGAGCTGCTGCACAGTCTGCAGAAGGCTAGGAGGAATGGGGGCAGTGCTGGGCAGGACAGGGGCGGGTTTCACCCTTTTCAGGAAGTGCCTGAGAGCTGCCAAATTTAGCTCAGCAAGCAAAGTGTTGTCGGTGAAGAACAGGAAGTAGCTGATTGTCTGGCTCAGATTAGACTTTTTTAGCTACACAATCAGCAAACCTGAAAATTAATAATATCAAAGATAAACCTCTTTAGCATACTAATCATGGGCACATTTTCAATTTTGACTGGAATTCCCCTTTAAAGAGGAGCTCCAGGCTCTCTAAGAAAAATTAATTAAATTAAGTCAACAGCTACAAATACTGTAGCTGCTGACTTTTACTATTAAGGCACTTACCTGTCCAGGCACCCAGCGGTGTCCTTACCCAAGCTGATTACTTAATCCGCTATCTGGTGCTGGTTCTGCCGACTAAGGGAGACCAGCGGCATTGCAGCTTCACAGCCGGCTTCCTACTGGGCATGCGCAAAGCTCACTGCACTTTGCGAATGGGTGAATGTGAATAGGTTAATGTCCCAGAAGACTGCGGAGGAAAAAGGGGGTGAACTTCCTTCTCAGTTTGCTGTGCCAAACTGAGCCGTGAATGGGAGTGGGTACCTGTCAAATCCAGGTACCCACTCCTCCCCCCCCCCCCAAAAGGTGCCAAATGTGGCAGCCGAGGAGGGGGGGGGGTGGCAGACAAGCAGAGCTTCCCCTTTTAGGTGAAGCTCCGCTTTAAATTTGAAAGAGACTCACATGAGTTTTCCTCAGGGGTTTTCCAGCACTTTCTCTGGCACAAAATTAAACGTACATCAGCCTCCTGGCTTCTACTTGTAGCACTTCTGCTCTGGCCTTAAAGGCTAAGTTAACCTTTTGGAACATGTTACATGTTCCACCCACATTTAGGGTGGCACATGTAACATGTTCTAGCTCCTGCTGCCATTCCCCCCCGATTTCCCCCTTTCCTGTGACAGCAGGAATGGGATTTTCTACCAGCACCCGGTGTCACAATTTAAAAAAAAAGTTTTATTGTGACTGGCAGCTTTTAGTTCTGAATGAACTGTGAGGGTGTTAGGTGCTCTCATAGTTCCCATAGAAGGTATAGGCAAAAAGTTGCAGGGCTTGTGTACTGATCACAGGTGCAATGCTTCCCAGCCTCCTGCATAAATGCACATTTTTTTTCTTGCAAAAATACAGTTTTTTTATTATTTTTTAAGGTCTTACCTGTCTCCTCTAGACAGTATTCTTACAAACTCAGTGCATGCCACCCAACAGCTCCCTGCTGTACTGGCTTCCACCTGTCTCCTATGTTGAGCTTTCCTGGCTCCTGGGAAATGATCTCCTCTGTTCACTGGAATGGTGCCCTTAACCATGGTCATGTTTCTAATAAAAGCTCTGCACACACCTGCTGGTTGTCTTTAAAACCTTCTTCCAAGATTGGACACTTCATTTTTACCAAGTCTCTATGTAGTTTCTGGATTCCAGGTCCCAAACTGGTTTTATTACCCACTGAGAAAACTGAAAAGCAGTTTCCTCTGAAACAAACACCCTGAAGACCCTCAACCAGCCTGGATGGGAATTCTGGGTGACACAAAGCCCTTTCAACACAGTGACAGTGCTTAGTACTATAAAAAAAAAATATATATATATCCATATTAATATATATGTGTATATATATATATATATATATATATATATATATATGTGTAAACACAAATGATTGACTCCATGTTTGCGTATTCCCTTTCAGTGTCTAAACATTATATTTATTGGTTAATGCTTTGCATACATTTAGTCACAGATAATTAAAAAAAAATGAGATTGAGATTGCATATATTTGCAAGTGCAGTAAAAGCAACATTAGAAGTTGTTATTGTAGCAAAACCTTTGAAATGCTTTTTCATCAAAATCACACCCATATTTCTGAGCTCCAGTGCAATTAAAGCTTAAGGTGTTACTAAACCCACAACAGTAAAATCAGTCTGTATATGCAGTAAAGCATGCTTGTTATACTCACTCTACCTATAATCCTCCACATTGTGTAAAAAGGCTGTTTGATCCAGTCTTCTCTGATCTTCCCCTTTTCCACAGCCCCCAATCTATCTCCTAATAATACAGACCATTTGAAGCACGAGTGTCAAACTCAATTTCATAGCGGGCTGCATCAGCATTATTGTTGCACTCTAAGGGCCAGTTGTATCTGTAAGACTATAAATTTAACCATGGCTTTTTTTCTTAGAGAATAGGTGCAGGAACCAGGAGTTCATTATATACGAAGTTTAGGGGTGCCCTATGCACAGAGTGCAGAGTTCAGGGATACACTATTTACAGAGTGCAGGGTCGAGGAGTTCGCTAGATACAGAGTGCAGGGTCTAGGGGTGTGCTCTGCACAGTGTGCAGGGTTTAGCTCTTTCACATGCTGTCTACATCTCACTTCCACTCCTCCTCGGCTCTGACCTCTGCACCACTCTCCCCCATCCCCCACCTCTGCACACATCTCCCTCCATATCTCACCTACCTGGGTTGGCTCAAGTACTTCCTGGCAGTGTAGGCGACTCTCTCTCACTTGAAGGGAGATCATTGGTCAGAATCTGTGCACCCGGCACAGATGGGGATCACAGTGCAGCCTTCTACGTGATGCCCCATCTCAAACTGCACCTGCATCTCCCTTGAGTGAGTGCAGGGCAGGCAGGGACCTGTGAGTGTTGCTGCCATGTCCTGGCTAAAAAAAAGCCCTGGGTGCAAGGGCCACATGAAATGGCCTGGAGGGCTTGATTCGGCCCAAGGGTCTTGTGTTTGACACATGTGCTTTGAAGTCACTCTGCACATGCTCAGTTTGGTGTGTATTGCTGGAAAGTTAATCTTTTTTTGGAAGGGTGAATGTGATCAGCACAGGGCAAATCGGTACTGTCCAGACAGAGGGTCAGGGGCCCTGCAGCCTCATAGGACAATCAGAGGAGAAAGAAAACTCCGTTACATTTCCCTGTCCTGTATACTGTGGGAGACCAGATATAGTGAATGCAGAGTCCTGGGTTTAGTAACACTTTAATGGTGATGCTCACAAGTACTGCCTTTCATAATGTGAATTCTGACAAACAAGAATATCAGGATTATAAAATTAATGTATAAATAATTATTAATTGAAACATCTATAAATCTATGTGTGTGTATATACAGTGCTTTGGGAAGTATTCGGCCCCCTTGAACTTTTCGACCTTTTGCCACATTTCAGGCTTCAAACATAAAGATATAAAACTGTAATTTTTTGTGAAGAATCAACAATCACAATCATGAAATGGAACGAAATTTATTGGATATTTCAAACCTTTTTTAACAAATAAAAAACTGAAAAATTTGGCGTGCAAAATTATTCAGCCCCCTTAAGTTAATACTTTGTAGCGCCACCTTTTGCTGTGATTACAGCTGTAAGTCGCTTGGGGTATGTCTCTATCAGTTTTGCACATCGAGAGACTGAAATTTTTGCCCATTCCTCCTTGCAAAACAGCTCAAGCTCAATAAGGTTGGATGGAGAGCGTTTGTGAACAGCAGTTTTCAGTTCTTTCCACAGATTCTCGATTGGATTCAGGTCTGGACTTTGACTTGGCCATACTAACACCTGGATATGTTTATTTGTGAACCATTCCATTGTAGATTTTGCTTTTTGTTTTGGATCATTGTCTTGTTGGAAGACAAATCTCCGTCCGAGTCTCAGGTCTTTTGCAGACTCCATCAGGTTTTCTTCCAGAATGGTCCTGTATTTTGCGCCATCCATCTTCCCATCAATTTTAACCATCTTCCCTGTCCCTGCTCCACCACCATGTTTGACAGTGGGGATGGTGTGTTCAGGGTGATGAGCTGTGTTGCTTTTACGCCAAACATAACGTTTTGCATTGTTGCCAAAAAGTTCGATTTTTGTTTCATCTGACCAGAGCACCTTCTTCCACATGTTTGGTGTGTCTCCCAGGTGGCTTGTGGCAAACTTTAAACGACACTTTTTATGGATATCTTTAAGAAAGGGCTTTCTATTTGCCACTCTTCCATAAAGGCCAGATTTGTGCAGTATACGACTGATTGTTGTCCTATGGACAGAGTCTCCCACCTCAGCTGTAGATCTCTGCAGTTCATCCAGAGTGATCATGGGCCTCTTGGCTGCATCTCTGATCAGTCTTCTCCTTATATGAGCTGAAAGTTTAGAGGGACGGCCAGGTCTTCGTAGATTTGCAGTGGTCTGATACTCCTTCCATTTCAATATTATCGCTTGCACAGTCGTCCTTGGGATGTTTAAAGCTTGGGAAATCTTTTTGTATCCAAATCTGGCTTTAAAGGGGGCTGAATACTGTTGCAATGCACGGTATATATATATATATATATATATATATATATATACACTATATTGTCAAAAGTATTGGGACACCTGCCTCTGCATACACATGAACTTTAATGGCATCCCAGACTTAGTCCGTAGGGTTCAGTATTGAGTCGACCCACCCTTTGCAGCTAAAACAGCTTCAACTCTTCGAGGAAGGCTGTCCACAAGGTTTAGAAGCGTGTCTATGGGAATGTTTGACCATTTTTCCAGAAGCGCATTTGTGAGGTCAGGCACTGATGTTGGATGAGAAGGCCTGACTCACAGTCTCCACTCTAATTCATCCCAAAGGTTCTATCAGGTTGAGGTCAGGACTCTGTGGAGGCCAGTTAAGTTCCTCCACCCCAAACTCGCTCATCCATGTCTTTATGAACCTTGCTTTTTGCACTGGTGCGCAGTCATGTTGGAACCTGGAAGTGGCCATCTCCAAACTGTTCCCACAAAGTTGGGAGCATGAAATTGTGCAAAATGTCTTGGTATGCTGATGCCTTAAGAGTTTCCTTCACTGGAACTAAGGGGCCAAGCCCAACACCTGAAAAACAACCCCACACTATAATCCCCCCTCCACCAAATGATTTGGACCAGTGCACAAAGCAGGGTCCATAAAAACATGAATTAGCGAGCTTTGGGTGGAGGAACTTTGACTGGCCTGCAAAGAGTCCAGAACTCCTTTGGGATGAATTAGAGCAGAGACTGTGAGTCCAACATCACTGCCTGATCTCACAATTGCGCTTCTGGAAGAATGGTCAAACATCCCAATATACACACTCCTAAAAGTTGTGGACAGCCTTCCCAAAAGAGTTGAAGCTGTTATAGCTGCAAAGGGTGGGCAAACCTAATTATGTACCCTACGGACTAAGTCTGGGGTGCCATTAAAGTTCATGCGCATGTAAAGGCAGGTGCCCCAATACTTTTCGACAAGTCATCAACACATTTTGTGTTACTTTTGTCATCAGTTTAGTGTGGTGTGCCGTCTTTTGTTAGATGGACAGTTGTCCTGCTAAGAAAATATTTAATGTATGTTTCCAGCATAGAACAGAACATATCCCCAGCAGATTTTCAAATGCATAAGACAATCAATCAGCATTTATATTTTGAACTGTTCTGCAGAAAGTAAAGTACAAATTTTACATACAGTCAAAAAAAAAAAAAAACTGAAATAAGTGTGGGGTAGCAGTACGAGGAGACGTTTCATTCTTAATAATTGTGGGGAGGGTGAAAAACAACAGATGTCGCAGTTGTAAAAAAAGAGCACTGGTAGATAATGCACAGCTTTATCACAGAATTTTCAGTCGTTTTGTCTCTAGCTTTGCACGTCTGATGTGTTAATTTTAATTGTCTTATGTTTAATGTACTATACTTAAGGGATTCAATTATTGCCGTTAACCACGTCTGGACTTGTTGGATGATGATCTCCCTTTGAAAATTGTGACAGAAAGTTATTTTCTCTATAGTCTTTAGTTTTACAAAATATGTTTGATTTAGAGCCAGCATTTTATAACAAGTAAGACGAGATAACATTGTGATTTTTTTTTTTACTTTTTTTTTTAGCCTATTTTTTTTTTAAATAATAGATAAACCATTATTCCTGCCTCATTTATTGCCACAAATACTCAAGTAGATCATTTGTCATTTTCATTCAGTTATCACTGAGACATACAGTAAATTATAAAATAGCTAACTTTCTGAACAGGTCTTTCTTACATTTTCCAGCATGCTGAAAGGTTTCTACCAATATCAATATGATTTGGTTGAGAATTGAGCAGGGAGCTGACTGATGCAGTGATTTATCTCTGTAAGGTGAAATATATGCCATGCTATACTGGCTTGTTACGGTAATCTGATAAAGCACCTCACCTCAGTCTTAAGTGTAGGGATCTTAGTGCTTGATCTTATTTTTTATGTATGCAAGGTCTTATATAGCAATAATTACGTGACTCTATGGAGCTCCAAATGTTTAGCTGAGATGTACTAGTCTGCTCACCTCCAGAGCTGACAGGTCCTCACTCATTTCTGCTGCTTTATCACTTCCAACTTCTCTATTTCTGGACACTGATGATGGTTTGCTACCTATACAACAAAAGCTGGCATCCTGCCATTCAGGAACCCTGATCCAACATAACCATGGGAATTGTTCCCACCAAATGGAAAGCAGCAACAGCCTTGAAGAAAGGGGGGTCTGTTCCAACAAAACATGTTGGCTTGATGTACATGTTGCTAATTTTTAATAAAGATCCATGAACCAGATTTTAGAAGTCAATATTCTTTTTTATGGACTTTTTTGGATGTTTCCATTAAAATTTGAGTCATATTACACTTAGAGTGGCGCCTGCCTTTCTTTTACAGTCCACTGCAAGTTTCTCTTCTTACTTGGGACAGAGCAGCCTTCAAGTGTTGTAAAGACTTGTTTTTTTCATGGACTTTTTTGGATGTTTCCATTAAAATTTGAGTCATATTACACTTAGAGTGGCGCCTGCCTTTCTTTTACAGTCCACTGCAATATTCTTTGAACACTGGGCGCGCCTTCCTTTTTATTCCAGGTCTAAATGCTGAAACTACCTTAAGGTCGCACAGAAAAATTAGCCCAATCCTCGAGAGGGCCTATGACCACCACCCATCACTGGACACTATCCACTCCATTCCTTCCTTTTTGCCCACACAAATACCCACTCAGGACTAATGACCAATCCACTCAGTCCAGCACAGTCTCCAAAATGTAAAAAAAAAAAAAAAAATGCCCCTTTCTCCCTTTGCTGACAAGCAAATGAAACCACACAGGTACCACTGCAAATATTGGAGTGAGAGCAATAATTCTAGCACCAGAGCACACATTTAACTCCAAACCAGTAACCTGTAAAGGATTTTTTTTTATTCTTTTTATTAAATTTTACAACCATCAAGTCATGCAAAAATAGAAAACAATCACAATATCAAAGTCTATACTCTATGATGTAAAGGATTTTAAAGCATTGCATGTGGATATTTTTAGGTACAGTAATTTTGTTGCCATTTCACAGGCATGCAACATTTTCATTTTTGAAATGTTTGGTATCTATTTTTATGGAGCAACATCATATTTTATATTTTACCAAAAAAAGGTATTATTATATTGTGTTTGCCATATTTATGCTTTTAAATGTTTTTTTTTCCTGAAAATTTGTGTTTGATAAACACCTGCGTAAATATTGTGTGACATAACAAAATTGAAACCACCCCCATTTTATTTTCCAGGGCCTCTGCCTTCAGAAATTATACAATGTTTGGGGGTTCTAAGTAATTTTCAAGCAAAAAAAACAATGAGTTTAACATGTTTGTGAAAAAATGTCAGAATCAGCCTGGGCAGCTAGTGGTTAAACTACCTACCAATATTAAAGAGGAAGTAAAGTCCCCCAAAAAAATGAGAAAAAAAAAGCCCTGTAAAGAGAAAGGCATAATGAGCTAGTATGCATCGCATACTAGCTCATTATGTAGTACTTACCTTAAAACGAAGCCCCCGCCGTGCCGCCACCTCAGCGACAGGAAGGCGACATGTCCGGCCGTCCCGCTTCCGGGTTCGCGTCCTCCGGCCATCTGATTGGCCGGAGGCACGATTACATCACTCCCGCGCGCAGTTCACGGCACTGAGCTCTGAAGGAACGTCACGGGTGGCCGTTCCTTCAGAGCGCCTGCGCCGATGACGTCATCGGCAGTATGCCTTTAAATATCTCCTAAACGGTCCATGTTTGGGAGATATTTATAGCACCTATAGGTAAGCCTTAATATAGGCTTACCTATAGGTAAAAGTTTGTGAGGTGGGTTTACAACCTCTTTAATAAGAATATTTAAAGTAATATACCTTTTTAAGGACCACCTGCCCACAATGTTCTGTGGATGGGCAGCCTGTGCAGGCAAAGCAAAGTACTGGTAGGTTGCTTCCTGCTCTCAGATTTAGGACGCGTACCCCCACGATCAGCTGTGTCCAATCACAGCCCAGAGCCCTGTGTTGACAATCAACACAGTGCATTGTACACAGGGAAGGATCTCTTCTGCAATGCAGGGATAAGAGACAATGAGATCTGTTAGTAAAATCAGCACATATAAAACATTGTTTGGTACACATTTAACCCCTTGATAGCCCTAGATGGTAACCCATTCCCAGTCATTGTCATTAGTACAGTGAAAGTGCATAGTATTATCATTGATCACTGTATTAGTGTCACTTGTGATGTCAGTGGCAGTTAGTGAATTAGTGTCAGAAGCTCTTTGCACTATCGAAGTCCCATTATAAGTCACTGTTAACCACCATTAGTAGTATAAAAAAAATCCAATATATACTGTATATTTAATAGTTTATTGTATGTAACTTTTATGCAAATTTTCATATATAACTTTTATGCAAACCAATCAATGTACACTGGTTGACATTGTTTTTTTTTTTTTTTTTTACCAAAGACATGCAACAGAATACATTTAGGCCAAAATTCAGGAAGACATTTGATTTTTTTTTAAATGTTTTTATTCAATATGTTTATTCACCAAAAATGTATATAAATTTTGCTTGGGTACAGCAAAATTACCAGTTAAAGTAGCGCAGTGCTAAATAGCCACTTCAGCTCTGGAAGGTTTAACCCCGTTCATGACCAGACCATTTTTTGCTAACACAACCTAGGTAAACCCAAGTACTAAAATATCATATAAGCATTAACACATCAGTCTAATTTTAAAAGTAATTTTCAATATTTATTTTATATATATATATATATATATATATATATATATATATATATATATAAGTCCTACATCTTTCATTGCATTGATATCTGGTGATCCTGCCATGAAGGTTCTTATTCAAGCAATTCTTATATAGAGAAAACATCCATCCCTGTCTCCTAAGTGGACTCTGGCATTGTCAGCATGTCACATTTTGCTCCAGTTGAGACACGTGGCTGTTTCAGCACACATTATGCAGGCATAGTCCACTTTTGACAGCAACAGAAAAAAAAAAGTATACACATAGACAAGAAATAGCTGCAAAGAGGCTGCAATAGATCCGCAGCATTGAGCTGCAACAAAGGATAAAAAAAAGTATAATAAGGGTAATACCGTTTTGTAATTTAGTTGGAATTTACATTTTGTGTGCTTTTAATTTGTCATCAACAAAAAATGTTGGTTTTGCTATAGCTAGGCTAAAGGAGGTTTAAGAGAAGAAAAAAAAGAGAGTTTATTCCAAGTTCCATCTAAGAAGACAAACAGTTTGAAGCAGTACAGCAAGCAAATTATTTTAATTGGTTGGAATGGATGATTTGCTTGAATACAGCTAGTTAATACAAGGTGATGCTTATTTTGCAATTTCACATAGTTTGAAGTAATAACCATACAAGACATTTCATCAATGTGGCATCTCACTAATTTGACACCAGGAAAGATAGCACAGCAATCAGAGCAATTGCATATTGCTCCGATAAATTGTACACTGCATTTGCTAATTCTGGAAATAAGGTAATTATCACTTTTTGTGATGTATATTGCGGGCACAGAACCCTTCTATATTTGGTTTTAGGTCAGCTTTTTGATGAACCTAGATATGTTACACTATTTAAAGTGTTTATAAACCCAAGAGCCTGCAGTCACTATATCTAGTCCCCCACATTACACAGAACATGGGAATGTAATTATTTAAGTAAATATAAACTGAAAAATACCTTTTTTCATCAGCAAAATATAGCAGTCTTGTGATTTCTATCAGTGTCTGGCTGAGCACCGGTTAAAGCTTTAGGAGGAGTTTTCATTCTCCTATGACTGTCCTATGAGGCTGCATGACCCTTGACCCTCTGTCTGGACAGTGCTGATTGGCCCTGTGCTGATCACATGCACCCTCCTGAAAAAAAAAAAATGCAAAACACACCAAACATGTGCATAGTGCCTCCTGGCTCTGCACTATCAGGAAATGGACTGGGGACTGTGGAAAAAGGGAAGGATCAGAGAAGACAAGATCAAACAGTCTTTTTACACAATGTGCAGGATTAACCCCTTAGGTCCCAGAGTGAGTATAACAAGCATGCTTTACTGCATATACAGACTAATTTTACTGTAGTGGGTTTAGTAACACTTTAAATTATTTCATTTATTTAGGGCCACATATTATTAATAGTTTTCTCCCTAGCACTCCAGTGTTGTAGCATTAATTGTCGATTTAAAGTTTATGTAATTTTTGAAATAAACATACTTACTTTATGTGCAAATTCATGTGGGGCGCTTCTGGGATAATTCGGAATTAATTTCAATTGAATTCATATCAATTTGACCTGCAGGTGATCTCCTTCTAATCTGCATTATACCTGGTTTAAATCTGCTGATGTATTCCAGAAGGCCTGTATGGGTAGATAGTTGATTCTGATGCAAAGTCCCATGTACACAGGCCCTGAATGTCACCGTCCTATCAAGTGCCACTAGCTGTCTCTACTAAGCCCTGACTTTTCTTGATCTTAACTGTTCCTGCCCCTGTATACCCAGCGAGGCTAAAAATTATATATTTTTTTTTGTTTCATAGATTGAGTAGGCTAAAGTGGTGGTATTCTTTGGAAGACTTAGGTAGCAACTCTGCTTTATAACAAGTCTTTGAAGCTTCCATACTTTCTTGTTCAATGTGTTTATTAGGAAAAATAAAGGAAACATAATGCATTTACAGCCCATTCAGACTGGCGCGACACGACTTTGTGGGGCGACCTGTGAAGTCGCGGTGCACATCGTGCACCGTGACTTCGGCGCGACTTGCACGGACTTCATATAATTGAAGTCAATGCAAGTCGCCTCCAGGTCGCCCCAAAGTAGTACAGGACCCTTTTTCTAAGTCGGAGCGACTTGTGTCGCTCCTATTAGAACGGGTCCTGTACTACTCAATGGCGACCGACCGACCGCGACTTGTCAGGCGACCAAGTTGCCTGACAAGTCGCGCTAGTCTGAATGGACTCTTAACAATCGTAAGGAATACTGTAGCCATTGTTACAAAACATAGGTTATATACAAGGCTGCACTTACAGTGTTCTACAGTGATGGCAAAAGCAATGGCTTACATTCGAGAACATATATGAGGAAGGAACAGTATGTATTATGTTTATGGCATTCCAGTAAGTAGCTGCAAGTCACGGGGTACTGAGTAACAACCATGTCGTAACATAACCAAACTTAGGGAATAGGATGGCTTTGTAAAATTAGACGTGATTCAGTGTGGATAAAGGATATAAAGAGAGGATGAAAGCTTCCATACTTTCAGGTTGTAGTCTGACTATCTGGTTAAAGGTTATATGCAAAAAATTTTGGCAAGAAAAAGTACAGCGGCATCAATATAGACCAAATGTATGTTCATATGATCTGTTATTGCATCATACACATATGAATAAACATGTCTATGTATTATACCTCTGAGTCTAATGGCATAATTAGTCTGGCTGATATATATACATACACACACGCACATATATATATATATATATATATATATATATATATATATATATATATATTTACATGCACACACATACATATACAATCCTATACCCACAATTGATCCACAGAAAGGCGAAAAAAAAAAAAGCTTGACCCGATTTGCTCCAGCAGGGGAAAAAAAGTCGGATATTCCCTGGATCAACTTTACCTATAATTATTAGTGTCCAGTTATACTATGTGTATCTAGGCTTAATATACACAATGACTTCCTTTTTGCTTCCATGTATGCTAAACTTTTAGTTGCACACTAATTAAACTTTTCTTTATTGTTTTGAATTCCTCCTTGTTTTTACTGACCCATAAATATTGAACAATGTTGGTAACTTTGGAGAAAACCCTGGATGTTTTCTTGCACCCTTGTTTAAAAGTCACAGATGTTCTGCTTATTTCCAGTTCAACAAACACAAATTGCATATATAACATTTAAAGCTTCAGTTGCTTAGATTTCTTTCCTGGGCTGATAAAAATACATTCCATTTAAAAGAGCAAACAGACCAAAAGATAGGTTGTCTTTGCTGCTCAGACTTAAAGCCCTTACTAATTTAAAATATATCAATCAAAGACAGATATTTCTTGTTTTTTTTTTTTTCCATCCAAGTACCTTAACATCATGCACTGAGCATGAAGCAAAAAACTTATATTTTTTATATTTTGCAACATAAATAGCTTCTCTGGTGTGCTACTCATTTTTATCAACTTCTGATTGCAGATAAATCAAATTTATACTACAAAATTCCAGTTTAACCCCACTGCCTCCAAAAGATTTTATTGCATTATGTTATGAGCTGTAACAAGTTTTTCCTGTCTTTCCCAGCTCTTGTGCTCTACCTTGATTGCTTTGGTAAATAATAGCACAGTGACGTATAATATAATTCATCCTTTATTTATACACATATGATCATGTGGGTGATTTTATTGTAAAATGGAGAGGTGCTCTCTCATTTGACAGCTATAAATATGCTCTTTATATGAGTGCATTGAAACCTGCTAGAACAGCAGCTCCACATTTTGGTAGCAGGCTTTCTCTCATCTGTGCCTACTGAGACTTATTAGAAGTTTCCTTAACAGTTAATAACTTAAGAATGTAAAACTGCACAGGAGGCATTGGAATCTTTAAAGAAAACCTGAGCAAACACATTTTGTAGATAAACCTGTACATAACTCAAATGCTTAAGAAAACTGCTTTTTCTCTGAAAAATGCTGTGGTGTACCCATACCACTAACAGTCATAATGGATTATGAAACTATAACCGTCAAAACTCCTGCTGACATCCAATGTTCCTAAAATAAACATCAAATTATTTTTGTTTATTGGTTGAGGAAATGTGATACTAGCAGCCATTCTGTGTTGAAAATCTGATGAAAAATTGCTAATAGGTTTTGATTATGGGATTAGGCCTATTGGCACATGTCAGCAGTTTTCCACAATGCAAGGCCCAGTGATCGTACAGACTTTCAAGCAGAACTTGCATTGGAAGCTAGAGGAGGGTAGTGGTGCTTAGAGGCTGATTGACTAAAGAACTTTATAATCTTTAAACAATAAATTGTGTAAATCTTTACTTCATATATTCAATTATTTGAAAAGCAAATTCATGTTTACTTCTTTCATATGCGCATGATTGGATAATTTAGGAGAATATTCACACAATTTATTGTGTGAAGATTCTCACCTCCTCAGCTCATTAATCTCCACTGTGAGAAAGTAGCATTTTTCAGTAAAGATCTGTGCCAAATCAACATGCAAAAATGATTCTGTCTTCTGATGCTCCTAGTTTACACTATTCGTTTTTTTTTAACAGAGGCACGCTGTAAATTAATATTGAGATTCTGGTGGATTTAAGAAAAGTTAAATCAATTGTCAGCCTAATAAAGTGTTCCAGGACCCAGGTAGAGAGATTTCCTTCAGCCTTTTTTTAAGGTCTACTCACTAGCTGTTGCAGTATGTTGGTTGGTAGAGAGGTATTGCCCTGTTAGCAGAGTTTTCAGATTTCTGCTTAAAGCCTAAATTTAACTAGAATATATAAAAAAAAAAAAAACAGCCTAAGGGATAATACTTAATCTCAGTGAGATGAGTCCCTTGTTCTGCTGTGTCCTCCCTTCATTAAAATCTTCCTTCGATGCCCACTGTCTGTCGCCATAATTATTCGGTGCAGTGGGGGTTGTTAGAGCTAAGGGGCTGTGACAGGCACTCACCAAGAGTGCCTACACACGCCCACCCTTTCCGCCCAGCTCCTCCATTCATAGAAGTCCTTACTGCAGCTTCTATGAATGAAACACAATCAGTGAATGGAGGGGGTAGATCTCTCCATCATCTTCCCACCCTACATTATAGGAAAGGGTGAGCATAGTTAAGCAGCACAAGGACACATTTTACTGATGGTGAGTAAAATCCCTTGTGCTGATTGTTATTTATTTTTTTAGTTAAACGTAGACTTTAATTTCATGTCACACCCCTGAAATACCCACCTCAGCTTTATGCTAAGCTGTAGTATCAGCAGGCTTGTGCTGCATTCCTTATATTACTAACAGCAAGTGTTGGTTACCAAAGATATCACCACTATTACAGGGGTCTCAGGACTAGTTAGGAATTGTCATTGTTAGGAAAGGACGTGAGCTGTGAGAAATATCAATGTATTAGGGGTTTTTTTTTACATTACTGATAATTCTTTTCTGAATAGTGTAATGTCAAAACAAAAGAAAAAGTATAATAAAATGTAAACATTTCATTTAAAAATAAATATAATAAAAACTATAAAATGAGTCTCTATTCTCTGCCACATCCAAATTCAATATATACACAAAATTTGCAAGAACCCCAGTTCTGCCTACCTAGGCGGACTTTACTGGCGATGGACTGAGACCAAAATAATATAAAATTATAAATTGTATTCACATAGTATAAAAAAGAGAAAGTAATATTTAATGCATATAACATTTAGAGCAAGTGTACATAACATATATCACCTAGAACACAATATAATAATATACATAATATATACAGGATATAGAGAACACTAGAACAAAGGGGACCCTCTCCTAGTAAGGAGGCTAAGGTGATCCTGTGCACCCCACGATGACACCATGAGGTGAAATAGTTCCAGTGGTAGATGATATTACAGCCAGTAGGTTGACGCATTTCAAAAACCTTAGCTTTATCAAGACCAAGCTGTAAGTATGTCTTTATTTACACATGTCATTTAAGACCTATAACAGAATTATGTCTGTGGATCCATTCAGGGAGTGTCAATATCTGGGCATATATCCGTCACGTAAATCCCTATCCTATATGTGCACGACCAAAGGTCCTCATTCCGATAACCAAGAGTAGCTGATAATTAGGGGAACAAAGAGGGGCCCAAAGGCAGCCTTTGGCAGACCATGGGTCTCATTCACTCATGTATGAGCACCAAAAAGGAAGCATATCAGCCTGGATCCCCCAGTATCAGATGAATATATAACCATGCAGGCATATCACTTTTACATAGTGACCTTAGATTAGTGGGGAGCCGTCATCCGTGCATGTCTTGTTGCTGTGAAGCACTCGGGTTCTGCAAATTTTGTGTATATAATAAAAACTATATTTATTAAGCACACACTGTGTTTATCACAAATATCAGATATTGTCATTTCAACAGAACCTATATCAGCAAGAATAACAAATAATTTTTATCCACATCATGCAGCAACCCTTAAAAATCCCCAAAGCTATGTTACTAAAAAACTAGTTAAAAAAGTAAATATATAGCCCTTAACATTTTTACTGTAAGTTACATTTAGGATTACCCAAACTATTAGTCATATAATCTTTGGTATACCATTCCATATATTTAAATGTAAAGATAAACTGTTGTATCTCCAGCAGATCTAAAGTGTAAACTTTTTCAATATACAGCAGTTTTTTATAATTGTTAATTATTCAGCCACTGTAGGAGAGACACTAGTAATCCAGTGCCTTATAATAGCTTTTCAAGCTGGTAATAAACATACCTGAATCCACTGCAGAATAGATATCTGGCTATTTATAGTATCCATTTCTTCAACTCGACCACAGCTCAACATTAACATCAATCGATCTTTATGGATGGTCATACCTGTAACCAAATGTATATATCCCAAGACCTTCTCCCAAAAAGACAATGACACAATTGATGTGCCAATATGGGTCTATATCGTTCACATTTAGGACATATTCCTGCATTCAAGAAGCAGGGATTTATTATGAACGGAAAAAGGCGCTATGCATAAAATTAAATTGAGTTTCTTTCCAACTCATTTTTTGCAGCAGACTTTCATGGGGAAAATCAGCACACCAGTTTTTTAAGCTTGTGTTTTTCACTGATTTAGATAAAATCTAATTCAAGGGATGATTTATGTTAGATATGAAATGTACCTACTTCCTATCAGCTTATCCAAAAAGGTGGATCTAAAATCATGTTTTTTCTATCTCAGCAGCAAGACCCTAAATAACAAAATATTTTCAGATAATAGAGATAATGCTGCCTCAGAATATTACATTTTATAGAAATACTTTCCTTTAGGTTTGTAAAAAAGCCTGTGGGTAGTAAGTGTACTATTAAAAAGTTGTGTTTATTTAATTGTGCTCAGTTAAAGAGACATTTTTACATATGCTTACACAAATGTTATTTTCACAGTCAGTACAAAGATCAGAGTCAAATTGTGTAAATACTTATGCATAATTGTTGTACGAATATAACATATGGTCTGTTTCCATCTGACAGTAATCAGATGCTAACTATTATCATCAGTGTGCTAGTTAGACTAATAAAAGCTTTTATAAGATTATCACAGGTTATACCACATACAGATGGAATAGTTTGTAGTTTAACTAATCGCATTGCCATACAGTATCGTCTTTTCAAGTATATGGGAGCTCTTTTATAAATGCTAGTAGGACATGCTACTGAAAAATGCTCTAGTGGATGTGTTTTTGACAAACATTAGATAAATGACAGCTTAAAGCCAACCATACATGGATCAAAATTCAGCTGGTCCAACAGGGACTTGCCGAATTTCAATCCATGTATAGGCAAGCTGATTGTATACAAGCAGCTAGGATTGCTTTTACGAAAAAGAACATCGCTGCCTCTTTAAAAAAAATAAGATACTAAGATTATGACTGTAGCTGCAGCCATGGCCCTGGTATAACCACTCAAACTGCCACAACGTACTGGGACATGCTTATACTTGTAGTGCCTCTCTAAGCAAAAAAGGAAGATATATACTGTAGAAAAACAGGATATAGGTCATACGGTATACAGTAGGGATCTTCTTGAGGTGCTTAAGCAGCCCAATACCCAGGCAACCAACCTAATAATTACAAAATGACTAAAAAAGGAAAGGGAGGCAGAAAAAAGGGGGCGAACTCCATGAGGCTATACTTCTCATGTGATTATTTTCAATACATGTTTTATATGTTTGGAGGCTTTGTATATGCTCCTTTTAAAGCATATTTTATATATTTTTCTTTGTATGAATAAACAATGTTGGTATTTTTCTATATATTTGCATTGTTGTGAATCAAATTGATATACCCAGGGTCCCCCATCCAACGCCCATCTATACTTCCCTTTTTTCCCCCTCCGTTTCCTTTTTTTGTCAAGATATATACTGTCCTGCTGGAATGGGGTGTCAGCATGAAATTTTACCATCCAGTAGTGTGTAGTATACTTAGTAGTATACTTAGATAAATTGCCACTCTCCCAGTCCGGTCTATGTTGTTAACTTGTGTGAGATTGCTTCAGCCTTACACAACTCCACAAGCCATGCCCTCTCCACCTTAGAGGGTGTGGCTTGTGGAATGGTGTAAGACTGAGGCCATCTCACATACATTATATTACCAAAAGTAGTTGGACGCCTGCCTTTACATACACATGAACTTTAATGGCATCCTGGTCTTAGTCCGTAGGGTTCAATATTGAGTTGGCTCACCCTTTGCAGCTATAACTGCTTCCTGGAACCTTGCTTTGTGCCTTGGTCCAAATCATTGGGTGGAGGGGGGGTTATGGTGTGGGGTTTTTCAGGGGTTGGGATTGGCCCCTTAGTTCCAGTGAAGGGAACTCTTAAGGCATCAGCATACCAAGACATGTTGGGCAATTTAATTCACCCAAATTTGTGGGAACAGTCCCTGTTCCAACATGACTGTGTGCCAGTGCACAAACAAGGTCAATAAAGATATGGATGAGCGAGTTTGGCGTGGACATAGACTGAACTTGGAGAGTGGCAAGTTTTCTAAGCATTCCACATTGTACGGGTACGTTGTTTGGCGGCAAGTGGTAAACAAGGAATGGCATTGCAAGTGTGAATTTTTTTTTCCCTCATAAATGCATGGAAAAACCTGAAAAAGCTAAGGTGTGAACGAAGCCTAACAGTCACGGACATATCCCTCATCTTTTGTTGAATTACATGCCTGTATAAGGTTGTCCTAATGAATATCACCTCCTGGTGCCTCTCTGTGCTCTCCCGCAGATGTCTCAGTAAAGAGGATCCATCATGCTTTATTGATTTCACAAGGGATGTTTACATTTATATTTTTCCCAGAAATTGGGTATTATATTGTTTTTTATTGCATTAAAATTAATTAAATTAATATTTTTCCCAAAAGATTGTGTATGTATATATATATATATATATATATATATATATATATATATATATATATAAGTTTGGGGGTTCTAAGTAATTTTCTAGCAAAAAAATACTGATTTTTACATGTAGGAGAGGTTAATGGCACCTCAAATGCAGCAAGCAGACTCATGTTTTTCCATGCAGAAAAATGCTCATCAAACTCAAAATCAACTGAGCGTTTAAAAGACATGCAAAAAGCTACATGGGCTGCTTTGACACATTTGTCCTTTGTAGGGCAGCCCATCTATAAATGGCACCCTGCATTGTGCATCATAATGTGAATACAGCTTTAGAGGTGCAACATGTCCAAACTCAGCATATTTTTTTCTCCTAAGCTGTGCCTAAACTGCACTGCAAGTCTATGTAAAGCATTACCTCAAGTAACAAAACCAAGAACCATACAATATGTCAAAGTAATACTCATGCTAATGCCACATGCGATAATATAGTGATGAATGAATTACTAAATAATTACAGAAAAAACATAAAAAGTAAAAAAAAAAAAGTAGCAAAAAATAAGTATAACTGCTTCTGTGTCTTTTTTAATGCACTGTTCCCCATCAGATTTTGTCCCTCTTTAATACCGAAGTCTCTTTGCAATTCAGGAATTTCTGTGTTGGACCACTCTTATGGTATATAGATTGTGTGATTCGAATATCAATAGATAAGGTAACATAACCTTTCAGCATGTAAGATTATGGGATGACATTTGTCTTTACTGATTTTTTTCTTTCTGCGGTTTTACACGTTAAACAAATTGAAAGGTTTCTCCACCAACCTAATGTTGATCAGCAGTGGTCTCTTAGAACTAAAAATTGAAATCGACCTAAACTTTTTATATCAGTCATGATCTGCCAGGTAGAGTATTTCTTGTGCATCCTGAAAATGTGCATTGATGCAGCTCTGGTTACTATCATTAGCTAGAATAAGGCAAATTATTTGTGCATGGATAAGCAATTTGTGTGCATTGGCCAAACTTAGCACTATAATTGCTTTATAGAATATATGTTCCATAGTTTGAACACATTTCAGGTAGTTTATAATGTGCCTAGAAGAAAATTTAATTTTCTATACTACTTTTGGGACTAACTGATGTAAATTTTTTGATGTGCACACATCAACTTCAAAGACAGCTATGTAATGTATGTGCTGATCCTCCAAGCAGCACGATGGAAGGAATGGGAGGGGAGGAGCATACTCCCCTGAATAACATGGCATGTGAGGCTGAGGGCCCTATTAAATAGTGACGGAAGTGGTTGAAAGTGGTTGGGTTCCCTCCCATTCCTTTACTTGTGCTTCTTGGAGGATCAGCACATATATTACCTAGCTGTCTTTGAAGTCAATTTGTACCAGACTGTTTATCCCTATTGGGCCAGGCTATTTCTGTCTAACATGGCCAATATATCTACTTCCTATGCTGATGAAACTGCCTAATATTGATTATGGATCGATGTTGAAATTCCTCCTATGACCTGCAAGTGTCACTCTTTCCCCTATTGTATTTACTGCTAGACTCTCATGCTTCCTGAGGAAGCTAAATAAGAGAAATGAGTTGACTCATGAGGACGATTCCACCATACAATCATATATAGTATTTGAAACAACCCCAATGTTCATTTACTAATATGAATACTGGTATTAGTGAGTCAGCAGTTATATTCACTATACAATCATGTGTCTATTGTTTTTTTAAACCGCAATTTTAAGCTTGAGGAATAAGCTGTTTTAACATGGCTGTAAGTGAACAATATGTTTTTTTGAATTATTTGTGTTCCCTTTCATTGCCAGTAAGGTCCACCTATTTTTATTGTTGTTTTTCTATAGATGTACACTTACGGGTGTGGCAATTGAGCAATATATCCTATAACATAATCTAGCAAGTTCAGATTTGTTTCTGTCCTTGCACAGATTCTTTTTGTTGATACACTAAGAACTGAACAGCTGGAAGACCAGTGCAACCGTGTGCCCTGCTCTTTTACATGCCATTTGTAGGTGTACTGATGCAGAGTATGCAGACTGCCTTTATTATTCTCTCTGCCCCAGCTTCAATGTACCTTGTATGGCTATGACATCTGACGCTTTTATATGTGATAACAATGGTAAGTCACCTGGAGTAGGTGCAAAGCCAAACAATACATTTAGCCTAGGTAAAAATGTAGCCCCGGGTGTTGCTTATTTTTGCTAAGTATAAAAAGTGAAAAGATTATTTGCTTTTCATTTGTGGAAAGGTGAATGGTTTTTAGTTTTTTGGATAGGTTAACCAGCATGGATAGAAATCTCTGCAACCAATGCCACAGACATTTGTAAAATTAAGCAGCCACCACTGCTCATATCACAACTCTCTGCTATCTAATAAATGCTGGCTCTGAGTCTTAGCTTTAATATGCTGTACAGTTGGAAGGAGAAGTGATTATAAGCTACCTTGGTACTTTAGGGTTATTGTGTTTCTGTCAGTTTATAAAGGTTTGTCTATGATATGTGGATCCTTTTATACAGGATATTTATTTTTCTTCCTTTTATAAAAAAAAGCATACATTTTCCTTGTCTGCTAGCTCTGTATTTGCTGCATATCTCCATTTGCTTTCCCTTTTCTAATTTTCTATTCAAAATGCATAGGACTGGAAACACTATTTCTGTGTTTTCCTGTTTGACATGTAGAGATTGATTTAATGCTGTGCTTGATGTTGCATCATGGAGAGAAGAGCAGCTTCTGAGCTATTTTATACATGAAAGATGAAATCTTATGCAAAGAAGCCCAAATGATCATTGCATGATCAAACATAAAAGATTGCCACATGCTTTTCTTTCCCTTTGAAAGATCGATGCACCAAGGTAAAGAAAAGTGTACATTCAGTTGTGCCAATTTTCTGTTGTCAGAGAAACAAATGCATCTTGATAATTTATTTCCATTTTTTGACTGAAATGACCAAAAAAAACTTGCTTGTTTGGGAAAATATATACAGAAGCGATGAAGCCTTTCTACTTTTTGGTTCAGTAAATAATGACATATTTTCAAATTTGTTTGCTTTCTATAGCCAATGCGTTGTCTTTTCCAATTTCTTTTAATCATATCGAAGAATGGTATTGCAGTCAGTAACAGTTCTTTCACTCAGCAATCAACACGTTTTTTTATGGGATAAGTACTGCGAGAGCAGAGATCTGTTATTAATGTTTAGGATAATTTCACTGACATTGTGCTGTGGTGACTAATGCAAAGGAAGGGATTCTCAAGATCTCATATTTGTTCATATAAGCATAATCTGAGAGACCACAGAAAAGCATTCATTATTTCCTTGTTATTCATGAGTCATGGAAAGAGCACATTTTTGTGCCTATAAAAAAATAATTTCCAAATGCATGCATGTGGAAATACAAGAAGAAGAATTATTTTATAAGGCAACACCATTTTTCATAATTATAAGCAGCTTAAATCTGGCAGGGAATGCTTTCTTGTGATTACCAATCATTATGACATACAGCTTCAATTTGCACCTCATGCAGTGAGTAGGTGTGATCCACTGGTTGGAGCTAGGAGACAGAATTTATATTCCGGTTTACTGGCCCTGATTAATATTTCAGAGCCCCTACTGCAGAATTTATTCAAGGTGGTTCAGACTGAGTAATAACATTTCATTATCGTTGTATATAAAAACCCAATACTTTTCTTATTATGTCTTTGGAGGTAGTCAAATCATTGGGGATATTGAAGTATGCACTCTGGTAGGAGCAACAAGACCCTGCTGATTATAGACCATATTTCAGTGACACAGTGTTTATCATTGCAATGGTTATGTATATTGTAATATATTTCCTATAATCTTTTGGTGATTAAAGGGGAACAGAAATGAAAACTACAACATGATTTAGTAATGCTGTATACATATAAATTTTTATTTTATGTTTTATACATTAAAATTACAAGTAGAAGTTTTACTTTTTTAAAAGGCAAACACTGGGGCATTAGTTCATGTTTTGTACAGATTAGGACAAATGAAATCAATTTTGTTATGAATGCATTCAAATGCCATTCTTTTAATAGTTGTATTTTATATTAAAGCACATCTCTAACCCAAGCATTTTTTTTTTTTTTGCATCTGGGACAAAGTAGGCATAGTTAAAATCACTGTCTGTTCTTTTTTTTTTTTAAGTCTGTGTCCCACTAGGGAGTTTCCCTTTCATTCCTGGATACATACATATTCGCCAGCACACCAAGGATCTTGCACAGCAGTCCGAAGAAACTTTTTATTGCAAAAGGATCACATTAGGATAGGTGCAACATTTCGGAGTCACTCAAGTCCCCTTCGTCAGGCATGTCTGACGAAGGGGCGAATATGTATGTATGTATCCGTGATAGATCCAGTGTCCAGCTGGTGATCGTTGCAGCAGCCACAACTGATGTGCCTATATCCAGGAAGGTGTGCAATGGGAATATGAACTATTCCCTTTAACTCCTGTCACAGAGGCACAGAAGGAATCTTTCCAACATATGGGGGAAATCCCCTCTAACAGAGGTGTCCCTATTGGAAGATTGCCCATCACCTTCTTTTGTGGTAACAACTGTAAGATTTTAGATTCTCCATCACTTTTTATTTCAGTGGACAAATTAAAAAGATAAATCTCATCAGTGGGGAAACACACAACAATAAAGGCCTGGAATGGGTTCTAAACCTTCTCCACTCTATCCAAATCTAATTTAAAAAAAGTTTTATCTAGAGATGAACTTTAAACTATAAACCATTAATGTGGGGTCATTTTCTCTTACCTATAATGTAAACTGCAGTATGCAAGCACAGGGTGTATTTCTTGATATGGGTATCTGGTTCTAAACCCTGCATCTGTATTATCAACAGATTATTATATATTAATTGTTTCTTCGCAAACATTAAAAAGGTGTTTTTACTGGGAGGAGCTGGAACTTAATAATAAATTGAAAATAATCTGGAGCTATTTGATTATGGGTTGTGGTATTTTACTAGTTTCCTATTTTAGTTCCAACCAGTGGGTGGGAGATTGATAGAGCAGAGGATCAAGGAGTTGGTAAATTAGGTTTTTTTTGTTTTTTTATAAAATATTTCTTGAATAATAATAACAGTTCAGGTAGTAATGTTGATTTATTAAGGAGTAGCAGTTGTGAATTGAATCATTCACAGGGGAAATAAAAAAGAAAACATTTTTGTTGCATATGATTGTATGATTGTAGTCAGTGTAACTTCATCTTAGCTTCATCTAAGCCCAGTGGCGTTTACCAAGTCAACTGCTGCTTCAGGAAACCAACCCAAGTGTCCTGAGTTTCTCTTTAAATGTTTAGTATTAAAATAGGACTCAAAGCAAACATTGCTTGAATTTGTAGAAGATAGACCAATGGTACTTAAATGGGTAAATGTCAGTATTGTTGTGACAGATTTCTTACATAGTGAAAGGAACTGCAAAAACAATGTTGCCTAGAGATACAGAATCATGAATGCAAAATACATTTTTGTTCTGTCACACATGAGCAAGCCATTTAAATTCTGATTATGTTTGTAACCTATCTGGCTGCCATGACAACCAAAATATACCCTGATAGATCACCAGCAGCATGTTTAGAGGTGCATGATTGTACAGTTGTTACCATAAGGAATGCACACACAATAGGAAGCTGTAACTGCTGCATATATAGTATAAATACGTTTGATTTAGTTGAAAGTTAATGTATTCTGCTTAGATTCTGAATTATTTTGACAGATATCATTGTTGGCAGAAAAAGCCTAAAAACTGTATTACGCTAACATTTCTGATTAGACTCTAATTACATTCTGTTTTAGTAATTTGTGTGCTGCTAAATTATATTGTTGTAAGAAAAAGTTTATGAACCCTAAATATTTTACTGAACTGCTTCATAAATACTGTAGTTTAATGTGATCTGATTTTCATCTAAGCACATTAATGAATAAGAGCAGCCAAGCAACACCTACAACATTTTGCACTGACAAGTATTTAAAGTGGAACTTTAGTTTGGTCCCTTTTTCAGTTATAGCTATGTAAAACATGCAAAATGAGTGTCTATACTGTTTACAATCCAGTAATACACTGTCTCACCCTGCTCTGCACACGCTCAGTTGCTTTATATTTTTAGGCACTGTGCCAAATTTGTAGAGGTCGATCTGCTGACAGCCTAAACATTTACTGCTGGTCAGGGGCTCTGAGCTTCACCAAAATGGCAGTCTCCGGCAGGAAGAAACAGAACAATGCTAGAAGCAATTTACAGGACACACTAATTTTAGTAGCATAATAATTTTCTAATGTGGAATTATTTTTATTTAAGTTGTTTTGGGTAAAGTTCCACTTTATTAAACAAATTTGTCAACTTCTAGAGTAATAATAATAATACCTTGACAACAGGGTAAGTGGAAGTAATGTATTCTAGTCATTGAGGATGAAGAATTGAGAAAAATTGGGCTTTCACACCTGAATGTATAGGGGGCTTGCCCGTTGCAAGCTGTATCCTTAGGGTAAATACCTTTAGGTCTGTGCAAACCTGAATGGGAAGGGGGCTGTTGTGACATAGTTAAATTAGTGGGGTTTAGTAAAATCAAGCAAGGTGAAACTGAGGATGCAGAAGTTAAAACAAACTAAATATGGCTAACCAAGGGTCAATACAAGTTTAACCCTTTCACTGACAGGTCCAGCACAGCTTGCAGCTGGCCAGGTCTGTACGCCATACGGACCTAATTTCTCCCTCTGCTATAAGCTCGTGATCACTTCAATGACCATGAACTTATAACAAAATTGTTCAGAAGACTCTGTTGAACAATTCTATAACTCTGATCAGCAGATTACAATCTGCAAACCGATCTGGGGGTGTCATTAACTTTGTATTGACACCCGCACCACTATTGATGAGTATTTTTAGCAAACATATTGGTTTGATAAACATTTGTGCAAATATTGCGGTGCCTTAAAAATCAGTAGCACCTTTTTTCTATTCTACTGGCCATGTGCTTTCAGAAAATATATGGTTTGGGGGGGTATTTTATAAATTCCGAAAGCTATAAGTGAAAAAGGAAAACCTCCAGATTTTTGAAAAATGTTTGCGCACGTCCAATTTTTTATTTCTCAAAAAGGCGCAATTTAAAAAATGTTAAACAAATATTTGTTATTTATTAACTCAATACAGGTTTAGCTTTTATATTTAGAAGGAACTTAGCAGGGATTTTGTAAAATTTGCTATGTTTCTATCTGCTAATAATTATTTTAGTGCATTTTTAGCGAAAATATTGTTTTGGCAAACATTTGCGCAAATATCGCGGTGCCTTAAAAATCAGTAGCACTTTCCATTTTTTCTACTGGCCCTTTGCTTTCAGAAAATGTATAGTTTGGGGGGTCTTTTAAAAACTCTTAAAGCTGAAAGTGAAAAATGAAAACTGTGTATGTGACCCAGCGCAGGAGAGCCACCGTGCCACTGTATATGTACTGTATACAGTCAGCAAGCGGTTAAATGAATTGCACATGATCTTTTTACATAAAATAGGAAGAAAAAGTATTACTACATTTTTACATGCTATGCTATTACTACATTTTTACATGCTAATATGGGGATAAAAATTATCAATATCTATACTAAAAATATAAGGACAAGGGAAAAGAAATGCTGGCCATGACTCAGGCCTTAATATATTTAAAAAGCTGGTGCACCACAAATGTATTGCTCATTTTCTTAAAGTGTATATTTGAACTTCTTTAGAGCAGACATCCTTTGATTACAAAATGATGTAGAATGAAGCTAAGATACAGCTTTAACAAAGCCTGAAAGCAATATACACTTAAATACACATTAGAGTTTTTTGCAGCTTTATACTTCACTATGCTTTTTTCTTTATGGAGCACTCACATAGGCTGAATGAATATGAGACTTCAACCTGTGTTGTCTCCTGAAGTGCCCCACTATTCATCTCATTGTGGTTCATATGAACTGACTACAATCTACTAGCCTTTGAAATTAGGTCTTTTTGACCCCTATACTACATAGGCTGATGACCCTATCAGGGAGGACAATGCAGGAAAAAAGTAAATGCACCCCAAATGCAATTTTTTTTTTTTTTTTTTTTTTTACTTTTTTACACTGTGTGCTCTTAATAGCTTTGTAAAATACTTGAAATACTGTTGATTTGCAGGTAGTCAATTCACAAGGCATATCATATTGAGCCTATTGAATATATCAAAAGTTATTCAGTAGAATATTTTTAATGCTCACTGATGTTTTACCTAAACATAATATAGTTATGTTCTAGGCAAATTGAAACTCAAGGTTAGAAACTGTAATTTGTCTGTAACAGTAGAATTTACCATCTATTTCTTCTGTTTCATTTATGGTAAAGTATAGTTTAAATTAATGTACGTGTGAGTTTTATTGGATGACTTTTCAAGATCAATTAGTCATTTTGGTTTATTGGCCCTGTAAGACAGACAAACTGAAATGCTCAAAAAGTTAATTATTGCACAGCTTAAAGAAAAGTGGGGATAGCATTAACATTTTATAAATGAAATTTCTTTATGATATATCTTGCCAAATGCTGCCTTGTGCTATCACTTCAAAATATATTGTTTTTGTAAAAGTTATTCAGCAGTTTTAACTTTTCTGTACAACGGCAGGTCCATATTGTAGAATGAAATTAAACTGACAATGCTTGTTTGCATTCTGCGAGAAGATGATATAATACTCTGAGCAGATAAGCTACTCCTTCCCTTTTATCATACAGTTCCTTTGTGGAAAATGGAAAGCACAAACATATAATGAATGAAGAGCCATAGATTACTTTGAAGGTTATCTTTTCTTTAAAATACAAATAAAAAAAATTGCTATGCTCCTGGTTACAAAAAACAAATAATAACCTACCAACTGCTTCATTGTACTGGTAAGTTTGGAGGTTTGGAAGATAGTATTAAAATAATGTTTTAACAAAACTAGCACAAAATATATACTGACTAATTACTAATGACACATGGATAAATAAAGTAAAATGGGAGGAGAATAATTGAAATGACTACAATGCATAAAATGCTCCCATTTTTTAGAGGTCCAGTATGCTTTGTTTCACAATTTCATAATTTTTTTTTAAATGTGTTTTTAGGTTCACAATTTCTATTCACTAGTTCAGCCCATTTAGATTTCACCATTTTCTGCTGTTTTCCTCAGTATTATTGCAATTCATAATGCTGCAAAATTGAAATCTGAGAAACAAATTTGCATAATTTATTACAGCACCATAAGACCTAGCTCACACCGATGCAGTTTCAGATGAGTGGAATACCAATAGAAATAACATTGCTTCCAATGATGCCCATTTACATCAATGCAGTGCAGCTGGGAGAAGGGTCCTCTACTACTTTGGCATGATGCAGTGGGAGTTTGTTATCCATAGACTATTACATTCATTTTTTTATGCATTTTTGTGTGAGATTTGTGCTGGTTGTTAGAAGCGGGCATCTGCCGCCATCCTAAAAACCAGTGACTTATCCCTGCTGTTAGCAGCAGGGATTAATCCTCAGTTGTTAAGAAATGCCGACATCCCAACGATGATAAGTCATCCTTGCTGTTAGCAGGGGATTCCCCACGAACAGCATAATGTAAACAAAAGAGCCGACAAAAAACCCTTTGGGTCAGGTATGGGTCTCAGGGGAACACCACATAAAAAAATGGCATGGGGTTTCCCCAAATTCATACCAGAAACTTATCTGAGCAAGCACCAACCACCCCCCCCCCCCCCGCAGCCTGCAACATGGGGGCACTTTGCCAGCGGTTCCCCACAACCCTGGCCCTGTGTTTGTAGGGGTGCAGGGGGTAGCTTGTGGAATCTGGAAGCCCCCTTAACATATTCCTGGCCCCACCATGTGAGTATGGGGTACATCATACCCCTACTGATTCACCAAAAAAATATCAAAAGTAAATAAAAAACAAGACAGTTTTTGACAAGTCCTTGTTTATCTATTTAAAAAAATGAATATAATATAAATATAAATCCATCATCAACCATGATCATCCATCCACAACAATGCCAGCCACCAACATGCACAAAAAAAGCCAGCTGAACAGGACCGCTACTGTCACTTGACACTCACCCAATGATAGTGCCACTTCCCCCTTCTGTTAAGTAAAAATAAAACAAAAGGGACCTGGTCACCTGGGGATGTCACAGTTTTACGTGGGTTTCCCCTTAAAATTCATACCAGACTAAAGGGTAGTCATGCATTTTTTTTTTTTAGCGTGTAATTCCCTTGAAAATGCATACCAGGCATACAGGGCTGTCCTAGCAACCAATCACAAGCGATTAACAGGAAAAATTGTGCAGCTCTGGTGCTCCATTGAGAACTGTCCAGCCTCCTGCCATCAGTTCTAGAACTGCTGTGTCTCCCACACTCAGCCCTGTGTAAGGTAGGATAGGGGAGAGGGCTATGCACTGCTGAGAAGGGTGGGGAGGAAGGCGGGGGTAATATAAAGGGAGGGCTTAGGACAAGAGTGTGAACAAGGAGGTGAGTGATATAAAAGAAGGGTGCTGAGGACATGAATGTGAAGTGGGGGGTGATACTGTGTGAAAGGGGGCTGAGAACTGGAAGAGAAAGGAATGGGGGGGTGTGATATGAAGGGGAGCCAGTACAGGAATGTGAAGGAAGAGGGGATGATAAAAAGGGGGGCTGAGGACAGGAATGTAAAGGGGGGGGGGCATATGAAGGGGGTTGATATGCAGGGGGGACTGAGAATACTGATATATTAAAGAGGTTGTAAACCGAGAAATGTTTTTTTTTCTTTACATCCTGAAGGAGAAAGACATAATGGGCTAGTATGCATCGCATACTAGCTCATTATGAAATACTTACCTTAGAACGAGCCCCCGCCGTGCCGCTCGCTTACCTCTATGACGGGCGACATGTCCAGTCGCCCGTCTTCTGGGATCGCGGCATCCGGCCATCTGATTGTCCGGAGCCGCGGTGACGTCACTCCCGCGCACGCGCGCGGGAGCCGACGGTCACGGCACGGGGCTCTGAAGGAACGGCACGATCAGCCGTTCCTTCAGAGCGCATGCGCCAGTGACGTCACTGGCTGCATGAAAGGTAAATATCTCCTAAACGGTACATGTTTAGGAGATATTTACAGTACCTATAGGTAAGCCTTATCATAGGCTTACCTATAGGTACAAGTGTCAGAGGAGGGTTTACTTCCTCTTTAATGGGATTGTGATATGAAGGATCTGAGGTTACATTTACATCATTGCAGCTCATTCATTTCAATGGGCTACCTTACATGCATAAACACAGAAAAAGAAGTACCTGGCCCTACTTTAAACTGAGCCACGCCGAGCTGCATGGTGCTTTGGTGCTTGTGAAAAATTGCTGCTTTTCCTGATGCGATGTGGTTCAGACCTCTGCAGGAATAAAATTTTACCGACTGGACCTCCGTGGATTTTAATTCAATACCCCTGGTTTAGGGTATAGTTGTTTTGTGTGGTATTTTCCTTTTAAATGTAATGTGTGTAATTGCAATATTCAGCATGTAATAACTAGATTTTTTATCTATGAAAGGGAAACTTTCAGACAGTTTCCTTGCCCTATTCCCCAACCTACCAGGGCTCTTCTAGACTCCCTAAGCTGTATACTTTCCCTGATCCTACTGCCAAGGTCTGCCGCATTGTTTACATACCTCACACTGGCTTCTTCACCAGATGTCTACATGTTCACAGCATAGCCTCTTGGACTTCTATGGGGATGGTAGACAGATTCATGCCAAGTCATCTCCAAGCCATAAAAAAGTCTATGGGGTCAAACTTTAACCACTTGCCTAAAGTGCACTTTCACCCCCTTCCTGCCCAGGCCAATTTTCAGCTTTCAGCACTCTCACACTTTGAATGACAATTGTGCAGTCATGCTACACTGCACCCATATGAAATTTTTATCATTTTTTTCACACAAATAGAGCTTTCTTTTTGTGGTATTTAATCACCTCCTGGATTTTTCATTTCTTACAAAGAAAAAAGACAGAAAATTTTGAAAAAAAAAAGTTTTTCTGATTTTTTGTAAGTTTTGAAAATAAATACATTTTTCTCCTTCACAGATGTGCGCTGACTAGGCAGCACTGATGGGCACTAATGAGGTGGCACTTATGGGCACTGATGAGGTGGCACGTATGGGCACTGATGAGGTGGCACTTATGAGGAGGTACTAATATGCCGCACTGATGGGCACTGATAGGTGGCACTGATAGATGGCACTGATGAGCACTGATAGGTGGCACTGATGGGCACTGAGAGCTGGCACTGATGGGCACTGACGGGCGGCACTGATGGACACTGACAGGCGGTACTGATGGGCACTGACGGGTATCATTGATGGGCGGCACTGATGGACAGCACCATCAGTGCCCATAGTGCTGCCCGTCATTGCCCATCAGTGTCTAGATGAGCAGGCACTGATGAGTACTGACTGGCAGCACTATGAGCACTGATTGTGGGCACTGATGGCAGGCACTGTGGGCACTGATGCTGGGCAGTAACTGGCACTTTATTTACATTTTGTGTAATCAGGGCACTGATGATCAGTGCCCTGATTACTTGTTTTGTCTCCCCTGGAAGGAAGAGCCGCTGATCGGCTCTCCTCGCCTCACACACTGACAGTGTGAGGCGAGGAGAGCCGAATAACAGCACTTCCTCATTTACATGTGACCAGCTGTGATTGGACACAGCCGATCACATGGGTAAAGAGTCATGTAATTGACTCTTTACCGAGATCGGGATCGCACTGTGTCCTAGCAACACGGCGCGGTCATGATCGCGAGGATGTTCTGGTGCGATCATGACTGGTTCGCGGCGCTGTTCTGGTGCGCAATCATATGACGGTGTCCCAGGATGATAGCTACACCGCTCCGCCGTCATTTGATGGTGGGCGGGTAGTAAGTGGTTAAACAGACATCAGATGAAGGCCTCAGTGTTGAGATCTCAGTAAGTGTAGATCTTTGTGGGGAAATACTTCAGATCAGGAAGGGGGAGGAAACCTTGTATGAAAGTCTACTTACTCTTTAAATTGTCTGTGTAAGGCATGAATGGAGATAAAGGTTTTTTTCCGATTTCATCTAAAGACTTTGTGGCTTTCTATAATTGTTTCTAATTGCTTTCATATTACCATGATGTCAGTAACTATTTCCTAATAGTTACAGATCTGTTAATACATTTTACTTTAGAATAGGTCTACTTTATAACCCATTCATAATTATAATTATTAAAAAAATAGTTTGATGTCTGTGTTATCTGCCTAGTCTTCATTCTCTATAAAGATGGAGTGTATACTCATACTCTATCTCATTGTAAGAAGGCTATATAAAAGTGGCAAGAAATTTTATGAACAAGACTGATGGATATTTTACTGCCTGTACTATCATAGAGTCTAATTCTTTGATGCAAGAAGCAAGGTCAAGAGTTAAGTGCCATAGTCTATTGTAAGAATATTTGATTCATAATCTTCATACCTTCCTTTTGCATATGTGCCATGAAGGAAATGTTCATTTTGATAATGATCCATAATTTCCATACAGCAGTGCCCTTTGTTACAGGATACATTAGGGCGTTACAATGCTATTTTTACCTTGTAATTATATGTTAGTAAGTAACTTGTTTTCTTCTTTGGATTTCGTGTTTTAGAAATAAAATGGTTCTTATTGGTTTAATACCATATTAATAGCATCAGTCATCCAATTTTGAAGTCGTTAACAAGATTAGAGAAACACATTATACAACAGGATTTTTGCTACGAGTTTATCGCATTAAATGTAATTGTAATTATCTCCTTTCTTTAATAGGCAACTGAATACCCATAGACATAGCTCATTTACATTGCACTTTCTAGTTCTCATAATCAGTTGAATCACTTGCAACAATTTGGAATGTATTTAGATCCTTATCTTTTTTGCTTTTATGATAGAGTCAAAAATATCTTGACAAAGTAGTTTTCAATGGATATAGCTTTTCATGTCATACTTCAGCCTCAGCTGTTAAAATACAAATAAAACAGAAGAACCTTAACCAGATCATCTTCAGGGCTTTTTTCACATTTTAGGCCTATTAATACTTGTTATACAGAGGTGAGGCTGTATTAGTTTTTTATTTTGTTTTTTTATTTTGTTTTTTTGGTTTTTTTTTAGGGACAAATAGGGCTTTCTTTTGGTGGTATCGTTTTCAAAGATTTATTTCATTTTTCTATGTAATCTAGTGTTACCAATAATCATATCCTAAATACTAAGTGTTTCCTATTACAGACATACATTGCTAATTTTATAATCCAACTTGTCCTGTTTATTTGTACACAAAATAGTGGCTCTTTACATTTTTTGTATTTTTACTGTGGCAGGCTGGCTCAGCTGCGCGAATCAACATATGGGTACGTCGGTTCGCGGGAGTGGTGCTGGGGGGGGCGAGCACTCTACGCCGCCGGCGCGCTCCCACCTCCACTAGGCAGCAGGGATCCATGGAACCAGTGGTCGCGATTGCCGCCGGGCTCCCGCGATTGCTCCCCGATGAGAGAGAAGGACGGTCATAAACACAGCTGACGGTTGTTCTCTCTGAAATGATCACAGAGTGCCTGTGATCCTTCTATGTAGGATCACAGATCTCCATGATCATCCCCCCCCCACAGTTAGAAAACACTCCCCTAGGCTCACAATTAACTCTTTGATCAACCTTAGGTCTGTGCCAGTGTCATTATTACAGTACCAGTGCATATTTTTAGCACTGATTACTGTAGTAATGTCACTGGTCCCCCCAAAAGTGTCAAAAATGTCAGTTGGGGGTCCGATCTGTCCGCTGCAGTCATGCTAACAATTGCAGATCGCCACCATTATTAGTAAAAAATAAATAAATAAATAAAAATGACATAAATCTTTCCCCTAGTCTGTAGACGCAATAACTTTTGCGCAAACCAATCAAATTAGGCTTATTGTGATTTTTTTTACCAAAAATATGTAGCAGAATACAAATTGGCCTAAATGGATGAAAAATATTGATTTTAAACTTTTATTTTGGGAATGTTATATAGCAGAATGTGAAAAATATTGTTTTTTTTTTCAGAATTGTCGCTCTTTTTTTGTTTCTAGCGCAAAAAATAAAAATCGCACAGGTGCTTAAATACCACCAAAAGAAAGCTCAAATTGTAGGAAAAAAAGGACAATCATTTTTTTTTTGACACAGTGCCGCGCAATTTTCCATTAAAGTAACGCAGTGCCGGATCGCAAAAAATTGCCTGGTCATTAAGGGCCAAATCTTTCTGGTCCAGAACTGGTTAATGGCTTCACTACAAGAAACGAATGGACAAAATGTAGAAATTTGAAAACCATAAAAATAAAAAAGGCAAAAAAAGCTAAGGCCAGCAGGGAGAGTAAAACAAATATAAGGGCTAAGTATAAAAAAAAAAATGTTAAATAGAAAACATTTGTATAAAGAAACAGAAATTGCTTACATGGGGGCTGTGGTAAAAAAAAAAAAACAGTGAATTAACAGTGCAATATATGCTTAAACTTATTTTATGTTTTTTTTTTGTTTTTGTTTTTTTTTTGGGGGGGGGGGGAATTAAGCTACTCTTGGTTTCCAAACTACAGAACAACTTTTTGTGTATTATGTAAAATAGAAATGCAATGCACATGACTGGATGGAAATGTGTGTCTAGTAATAAAATGACCATGCTGGGCATAATACAGGAGCTGACCTCCAGTCACATATGCAGTACATTAAAAAATACAGTTGTGTATTCTTTAAAAAGAAGTAAATGTATTTTTACATACAATTATCATAAGTATATGGATCTGTCTTAATATCAGCCTCCTGTCATCCATTGTACAGCAGTGCCAGGGGCCAGTCAGACTGTTTCATGCACAAGTGCAACAAACATCAGGGCAGGAGGAGAATGATCAGATCTGATGTGTTATCGGCGTATTGCTGCTTCTTCATTGTCCTGTCAAAAGAATGCTGGCAGGATGAGGACACCACTTTATAATTCTAACATAGAAGGTGGTTTCCACCTTCTTAACTTTGCCGCCTGACAAAAGTGTACAAATCTCATAAATGTCTGGAAAGAACTGCAAATCAGAGACAGTTTAACTGTGTATACTGTATAGCTTTGCTTCAGTACAGCTATGACATATTAAAATACACCTTTATAACCATGAGCCGACCACCCTATAGCAGATTTACTGCTAAAGGCCAGCTGCACTGCGCAAGATCCTGCATTTCTGGGTCTCGGGCGTAAATGCGCGCCGCCGGAGGTTTGCTCCAGCTGTGGTTGTGCACTTGATGTCTGCCGGCACCTGGCAATTATTCATTACACAGGCAGAATGGCAGTCTGCATATGTAAACAAGCCATTCTGTCTGTATGGAAGGCATTGATCCTGTGTTCCTGCAAATCAGGAACATAGATCAGTGCCTTCCATTAGTAAAAGCACCTCTCCCACAGTAGTCAGGCACTGATCAGGCACACAGTTAACCCTTTGTCCGCCCCTGATGTTAAAACCCTTCCCAGCCAGTATCATTAGTACAGTGACAGTGCATATTTTTAGCACTGATCACTGTATTGGTGACACTGGTTTCCAAAAAAGTGTCAGTTAGGTGTCCGATTTGTTTGCCGCAATATCACAGTCTTGCTATAAGTCACTGATCAACATTATTAATAGTAAAAAGTAAAGAAAAAAAATACATAAATATATCCCATAGTTTGTAGACGTTATAACTTTTGCACAAAACAATCAATACATACTTATTGGGATTTTTGTTTACCAAAAATATGTAGCAGAATACATATTGACCCAAATTGATAAAGAAATTAGATTTTTTTACAAATTTTTATTGGATGTGTTTTATAGCAGAAAGTAAAAAATATTGTTTTTTTATTTTTTTCAAAATTGCCAGTCTTTTTTTGTTTTATATCGCAAAAAAATACCACAAAAAAGCTCTATTTGTCAGAAAAAAGGACATACATTTTTTTTGGGTACAGCGTCACTCGATTGCCAGTTAAAATAACACCCTGCCATATCACAAAAAAAAAAAAAATGGCCTGGTTATGAAGGGAGGGTAAATCTTCCAGAACTGATGTAGTTAAACATGGGGGGGGGGGGGGGACAAGTGCTTTGGTGGCCTGGCTGTAATGATGACTTTAGTCATTTCTGACCTAGAACAAATATGCTTATCACAAAATCTGAATAAAGACAGAAGGCCTTTTATTCTTTCATGTTCTGGGCTAGATTTACAGTGCTCTGGTGCAACACAGCTCTGTCTGGCTGGGCAGGAGACTTGATTTTTCTCTGCTGCAGTTTAGGAACACTTAGGCCCCTTTCACACGGGCGATCTGACTCGATTCGCCTGTCAGTTTTTCAGGCGGACCTGATCGGATGCTTCATGCATCCCTATGGGACAGCAGATGTCAGCAGTGACATGTCCACTGACAACCGCTGCTCTCTGATGCGATCCTGTCCGTGAAATCCAGATGGATGGAAACCCTATTTTCCATCCGCCTGGAGGATCAGTTTGGAGTGGATGAGAACGGACAGGCCCCATTAGGGTCCTTTCACGCAGGCGATCCGCTGATCCCCGCTGAGCAGGCGGATGAGAGGTCAGTCTCCGCTTTGCAGAGACAGACCTGTCAGATCCCCGCTCTCCTCTATGGGAGATTGGATTAAAACGGAGCGTCTGTCTGTTTTCATCCAATCCCATCCTCCAGACGGATATAAAATAGGGTTTCCATCCGTCTGGATTTAGCAGACAGGATCAGATCGGAGAGCAGTGGGTGTCAGAGGGGATGTCACCGCTGACATCCACTGCTCCATAGGGATGCATGAAGCATCCGATCAGGTCCGCCTGAAAAACTGACAGGCGGACCTGATCAGAAAACTCATATGAAAGGGGCCTTAGAGTTCTCCCCATCGCCCCTACACTCCACCCACAGCCTGTGATTGGACAGTAAAAAGAGAAGCAGGAGACTGATGAGTTCAGCTCTCTGTCACTGATCTAGCCTCCTAACACAATATTCGTTGTTAGAACATGAGCATTATTTGTACTGCTTCTCCTTCCACTAGTCTGAGCTTTGCTGTACGTTGGCAAGAAAGAGACTGTATTTTAAAAGAGCTATAGCCAAACCAAACTCCGGTATTTACACTGCTTTTATTTAAAAAAAATTATATTTGATGATACATTATTGAAAATGGAGTCATAGCGTAGCAGTGGAGAGGTGTGAAAATAAATGAAGCGTTAAACACTACGTTAACCTGTGACAGCAACAGCCCGGTGTATTGAAAGCTGTGGTCAGAAGACTCTTGTCTTATGAGGCCCATGGTTACAGTAAACCGTGCAAAATATAAATTCTTTATTTTTAATGAGCATTTCTCATGTTTACTTTTTAACAATTTCTTTTAACCTAAATGAAAATGTATTTTCTCTAAAACAAAACACCTAATGATTTAATAAGCCACTGTTTTATGGAGCATTTTAATGACTTTTCCAAGCATTATTACATTTTACCTTTGTTATTTTGCTTCAGTGAATTCTCTTTTTATCGTTTTCTGTCCAATTTCCCTTTAGGTTTTTTTTTCCACCCACAGGGTATTCTACTGGCTGCCAATAGTTTCCTCGCACCATGCTGTTAATATTAGTCTTAGTATTCTATCCAGTGAGTCAGCTGGGTACTGAAACATTCCCTGAAGGTGCGCAGGTGCATTAAATAGCTGGAATTGCTGGAAGAAGATACAAGCACCCAGCTGCCACTGAATTTATTTGAATTCAGTGTAAACCAGTCATCTCTTTTGCCTGCCTACAGCTGTATAATAAAGAAGGCTGAATGCATTAGTTGTAAGCACTGTTTAGCTTTAAACACCCTTATTAATATTAACTTGATTTAGAAATGAACAATTCCTGTTTTGTGTAATTACCAATTTATAGGTACTGTTATATTCATTGCATACTGGTTTATATACTGTATGTTTATATTATATATACTATACACACATGCAGATCAAGCAGAAGATTTTCAGACAAGTGTAAGTATTCCTTTCTACATGATTGAACAACTGAAGTCAATATACATTCTTTGAGCTAAGTGAAAGATATACTACTTTCATAAAATGACCAAAAGATCTAGAAAATCAGTTCTGTACGTGCCGGGTCACACTTGTGCGATGCGGGAAGGCTGCGAATTTGCAGCCTGTTCCCGCATCGCAAACGCACATCTGGCAGTTCACACTGCCATATGCGATACGCTGGGGGTGTCAATGAAATGTTAATGACACCCCCAGTTTGATCGCATATCGCAGTGCGATCTGACAGTTCGCACAGGATCGGATCGCACAAGTGTTAACCACTGTGCGATCCGATCCTGATGTGGCTGAAAAAATGCCTCATGTGCGACTTTTGTGCGGGTGCAGTGCAAATTTAGCCATACAAAGTGTATGGCTGAATTCGCACTGCGCATCCGATCGCATGTAATGAAGGAGCAGTGCGCTCCGATATTACATGCAATCGCAGCACACGCGGAAGTGTGAACCGGCACTAAAGCACACGGTCCTTTCACACAGGACGGAGTACATTCTGCTCAGCAGGGGATCGATCCTGCTGAGCAGGCGGATGACAGGTCCGTCTCTGCTCTGTGTGCAGAGATGGAGCTGTCAGATCCCCGCTGTCCTCTATGGGGAGATCGGATGAGAACGGACCGCCTGTCCATTCTCATTTCATCCCATCTGATCCGATCCTCCAGACAGATGGAAAATAGGGTTTTCAGCCGTCCGGATTTCATGGACTGGATCGGAGAGGAGCGGGTGTCAGCGGACATGTCAGCGCTGACATCCGCTGCCCCATAGAGGCATGGCGCATCCGATCAGGTCCGCCTAAAAAACCTACAGGCGGGTCGGATCGGATCACCCGTGTAAAAGGGGCATTAGGGTCCTTTCACACAGGCTTTCTGCCCGGTGGACTCTGTTTTGATCAGTGGGGATCGATCCACCACTCCCCGCTGAGCAGGCGGATGACAGATCCATCTCCGTTCTCTGTGCTGAGACGGACCTGTCAGCTCCCTGCTCTCCTCTATGGAAGATCAGGTGAAAACGGACCGCCTATCTGTTTTTATCCGATTCGATCCTCCAGAAAGATGGAAAATAGGGTTTCCATCTGTCTGGATTTCACGGACAGGATCGGATTGGATAGCAGTGAGTGTCAAAGGAAATGTCACCGCTGACTTCCGCTGCTCCATAGGGGTGCATGGCGCATCCGATCAGGTCCACATAAAAACTGACAGGCGGACCTGATCGGAAAGCCTGTGTGAAAGGACCCTAAGACGCCTGTCATGAACCCCAGTTGTGAAGATAGAGCTCACAGTTGAAGAACAACGAGACACAGCACCCACTCCCAACCTCTGCATACTATGGGTGTGCTCACTATGAATATAGTAGGAGCCAGGGATCACAATATGAGTGTACTGCTCCACTAGGGTCCAGAGTTCTAACCACTTTAACCTCTTCTCTTACACCACAGCTATGCAATTATTTCTCTCATACGGGAGACTATATACTTTATGAATTTTATTGGCATTATAGAATATTAAGGAAGTTCAAACTTATCTTTTTATTATTCTCTATGTAGAACTGGCTAAAAGCTTATTAGTAATGTAGTGCTTGCGGTTTTGGTACACTTGTTCTATGCTAATAGTGTTATGTTAAACATACTGCTATTGTCCAGTGTGCAACTTCCATAAACTATAACAAAGAATTTTTTTAATGGTTACTCTTGATATTATGCTCTGTCATGTGTGTTTTCTGCATTAAACTAGAGCAAACTAAAGTTGAGGTGTAGCCCATAGCAATTAAAGCTATTCTGTGATTAAAACTGCATGTTAGAAAATGAATGCAATATTGGACTCTTTGCTATTGTCAGCAGCTCAACTTTTTTTTTTTTTTTTTATGGCATATTTTTTTTCTTTATGGCAAATATCACATATATCCTTTTTTTTTGTTTTGTTTTGAATGGCAGATGTTTTGTTTATGGCGAATATCACACATAACCTCCTTTTTTTTTTTGTTTTTTTGTTTTAATGGCAGATTTTTTGTTTATGGCAAATACCACATATATCCTCTTTTTTTTAAGCAGGAAGGCAGATAAATGGATATGTTGCATACTAGTTCTAAGAAACTAAACACATAATCTAATTTGTTGTGCACAGAGTCGATAGCTTAGAACTAGGTGTTAGGCTCGGTTCACATTTGTGCGATGCGGGAACACTGCGAATATGCAGCGTGATCCCGCATCGCATCCACACATCTGGCAGTTCACACTGCCATATGCGATATGCAGGGGGTGTCAATTAAATGTTAATGACACCCCCAGTTTAATCGCATATCGCAGTGCGATCTGACAGTTCGCACAGAATCGGATCGCACAAGTGTGAACCACTGTGCCATCCGATTCTGATGCGGCTCAAAAAATGCCTCATGTGCGTGTTTGGTGCGGATACAGTGCGAATTCAGCCATACAAAGTGTATGGCTGAACTCGCATCTGCACATCAGATCGCATGTAATTTAGGAGCAGTGCGCTCCGAATTACATGCGATCACTGCATCCGCACAAGTGTGAACCGGCTCTTAGAGGTTGAGTCCCATTTTGTTATGTCTGTCATTAGAAAATCCCTATCAAAATATGTATTTAAATTTGAATTATGCTGGTTTTGTTCAAATATACTGTAAGTACTCTGGCCTTCATTTAAAATGGTACGTAAGTCTGCAAAATACTCGCCCCTGCCAATTAGTGCAACTTTTTAGAGTCCTTTCTCACTGAGTGAGGCACTGGCCATAAAATGCTGAGCGCTTTTGCCATGTTTTTCAGGCACTTTTGAGGCATTTGCAGTGCGCTTTTTAAAGGACACTCTCCAAACATGCTCCAAAGATTTTTTTTTTACCGCACTGCCAGCGCACTGCCCCCGTGTGAATGCATTTATTGATTTTAATGAGCAGGAGTTTTCGTGAGCTTTTCAGGTGCTTTTTTTAAACGCCAAAGTGCTTGAAATACTATTCAATGGGAAAGGGCTCTTATTGACCAACAGCATTAATTTGCATGCTATAAGGCCTCATGCACACGGGGCATATTTACAGCTGCTTATGTCACAGACGTCATCTGTGACATAAGGGGGCGGGGTCTCCTGATGACGTCACTGGGCAGCCACGCCCACAATGGCTATATAACAAGCTGCAGAGACTGGAGACATCGTCGGAGGAGGACCGGAGAAAGAAGAAGAGCTGAGGGCAAAAGAGCAGAAGAGCAGCGGGGGGATAACCAGAAGAGCGGAGGGGAGAAGACCAGAGCAGAGAAGACCGGATGAAGATTTTCAATAAACTTTTGAAAATGTCTCCTGTCGTTATTTACATACACTGCCTTTTATGGGGTGAATGGGTAGGGGTACAATGTACCCCATACCCATTCACATAGGGAGAGGGTCCGGGATCTGGGGGGCCCCCTTGTTAAAGGGGGCTTCAGATTCCGATAAGCCCCCTGCCTGCAGACCCCCACAACCACCGGCCAGGGTTGTGGGGATGAGGCCCTTGTCCTCATCAACATGGGGGAAAGGTGCTTTGGGGTGGGGGGTGCAGAGCTCCCCCTGTCCCAAAGCACCAACACCCCCCATGTTGAGGGAATGTAACCTGGTATGGTCCAGGGGGGTGGGGCTGCTCGCTTGTCCCCTCCCCCTTCCTGCCCTACTGGGCTGCATGGATTTCGGGGACACCCCACGCAGTTTTTTTTTCTGGCGTGGGGCTCCCCTCTAAATCCACACCATTTTTTTTCCCATTTTGGCATGGGGTTCCCCCTCAAGATTCTCAGAGCGCAAGTCGCACCTCAAGTCGGATCATCCTGATCCAACTTGCGATGCGCCTTCCATCCAAATCAATAGGCTCCCATAGGGAACCATTGATTTTGAATGGAGGCAGAAAAAACACTGCTAAAAGCGACGTGGCCAAACGTGCAATGACCCAAATAGAAAAAGCTACTAAAAAGCACATTTTTACAGCTGCTTTTTCCTGGCATTAGAATTCGCTCTGCAGCTCGTTTTTTCTGACGCCCTGTGTGCATGAGGCCTAAGAGTTTTTTGTATGTTTTTGCTCTAAAAGTATTCTACCTCATTGTTTTCTGTAACCTTGGTTATTAACCGTTCCCTGATATGTGTCTGAAGTCTTAATGGACACTTTTTACCTGATACCATTTATATTTTTTCTTACAGTATATCAAGTTTTCCTGTGTTACCAGTAAATAAAAAAACAAGCTCGCCTTAAGTAGGATTTTATTTTAGATTACAAGATCAAAGCTAGGTATTCAAAGGCTGACCATGTTCTATTATTATAAAATTATATTGTGCTATATTAGTGGACTTGGAAGTAATTATTCTTTATTAAAAGTGCCCTACATTTTGTATTACTTAATATAAACCTAGCAGAGTCATATCACATTCATTAAAAGCATCTGTATAAGGTGTAAAGGCAAACTAATGAGCCTTGTGGTTTCTCCAGTATATTTAATGAATATTTCAAGTTATATGAATCATGTAGAGAACTTCTGCTGTTCATTAGCTTAGCATAGATACTGCATGTATGCAAATATGCCATATTCAAGCTCAGCATCTTTTTTTTTTCTTTGCAATTTATAAGTGGTGTAGAAGCGCATCGTTTCTTAGTCATGTAGTAACATAAAGAGTGAAGAGTGGTTGCCCCCACCTTTAGCCCAGGTTGGCCCTGCATTGGCACCGATTTAGTTATGCGTGTCTCTTTGTTCCACAAATGAACGCTTCATCATAATATGCTCTCTAACTAATAGATTCTTTCTGGCTTATAAGTTTTACACTTGATGATGCATTTGTGTTTATGGTAAATGTTATTAATAATGAAAAGATGTTGTATTGCTCTGACTTACATTTTATTAGGGTCAAGAGGAATCTAACTACACCCCTGTCCTTTTTTAAAAAGCTAATGGAATTTTAAATTGCCAGTAAATATCAGACCTGAACTTACAGATGGAAGAAAAGTAAAGGGATTATATTTGTCTTTAGAATTGGATCCTTTTAGTGATAGACACAATTTTATCGTTAATGCCTCAGTCTACCATTGGCTTTTTTTATACTAGAAAGCCTTGTGCATAACATTTACTAGATTTACTTGTATTAAAGGGAAACTCCAGTCAAAAATGAATTTTTCCTATTGATAGTATGTTAAATATCTTTATTTTTGATATTATTCATTTTCTGGCTAGCTGCTTGTGTAGCTTAGAAAGTCTTATCTAAGCTAGACAAACAGCTTCTTCCTGTTCTTCACCGACAACGATATTTCCTGTTATCTGAATTTGCTAAGCTGTCTTTCACTTCCTGAAAAGGTTGTCACCTCATTCACTAAGCTCTAGTGATTATTCCTTTGCAAAGTGCAACTTCCCTTTTAAAGTGAACATTCTATTGTACTACATTAAATAACTACTGACTATGGGAGTATGACAAGCTGTTCAGAATTGCTGTGCTTTTACTCTCGCTTTGTTTCTTTTTGTTACTCCCTGCCTCTCATTTTTTCAACTTTGTGCACAGATATGTAAAAATATTTTTCAGTACATTGAAAGTATGGCACACTTCAGAGCAATTTCAGAGCATGAATCATTACTGTTTGTAAATGTTACAAGCATCTATTATTTATTATGAAAATGATTGGCTGCGTTAGATATGCTCAGCATGCTTCCTTTATTTGTCAAAAAGGAATCTTATAGTTCCTCTGTGGTTTCTTTAGACAACAATTTAAATCCAGTGAATTGCTAATAAACCAACTCCACACATTTTCATAAAGTATTTGTATTTTCTACATTGCTTATGTACAGTTCTGAGTAAATGTTTGTAAGATTTATTAGAATTTTGCAAGAGTTAGTCTTTTGGTCTTTTTAATGCATACAACATTTTACATTGGAATGTCTTTAACAAGTCAATGGTTTAAAAGAATTGACTTGAAAAGATGGCAACTAGGGTTTGGCACCCCAGTTGCTAAGTCAGGTATTCTGATTAGCTTAGATATGGCTTTTATCTGCCTGGCTCTATAAATAAACACATTCTTGATTACCAGTTTTAGGGGACCTCTGCGAAAGAGTAAAAGCCAAGCATACTGATACATTCTAGCAGACTCGCCTGGCTGTTAGTCCTGGCTATGACAGATCATGTCCCTTGTTGCTCTATCATTTTCCCTTTCCCTGGTCTTTGTCTGCCTCCCTTTCACTCCTGTTGGGCCAATGAGATGCCTTTGATGACATAACTTCTGCGTGGATGTGCACTGGAGTTACAACATCTAACTCCAGTCCTGGCATCTTGCTTATGCCTGAAATGGGCTGATGTGAAGGAGAAAGGCTTTTTAGGCAGAATGCAAAGTCTTATCTAAAAACTGTATCCCTTAGCAAGTTGTGAAAGAGTTATTTAAGATTTGAAAAATACTTGAAATTCTTTCAGTCTGTAGTCAGGATGATCATTTACAAAAGAAACACTCACTTTTGGCATCCTACAAAAACAGTATAGGGAACATGCGTTATCTTCCTTTATGTGAAAAGGAATTTTAGACTAAAGCTAGGGTGATTTTGATGCAGAGAACATCTTGTGCTGACATGTCTAATGTAAGAAAAACAATGTGGGTTTATGGAAAGTTATTGAAAATTAAGTTGATGGGCCCTCTATACTGCCTGTTCTTTGGATCCAGAATCCTCCACATGTGCAAAACAAATTATTTGAAGACAAGTTCATATACTTTGTATTTTGCCAGTAGTGTTATTTATTTAAACATTTATTTCAAATGAGTTTATTTTTCACAAGTCTGTTGGAAAATGAAAGCACAGATCACCCACTATATTGTGTTCATTATCCATGTGGGCCATGCATTGATCAGTACAGCAACTCCCTTATAGGCATATATCATTTTGTAATCCCTAAAGCATACCTAAACCAAAGAACACAAATTGATAGAATTGCATCCTACCAATGCTTAGATGTGGTGGCTGCATTTGTTTGCTTTTTCAAACATGTTTTCCTTTCTTTTAACCTGGTAATCCTGTTTATACCTCCCTTCCTTTTCTAGGGTGACAACTGTACTGAGCTGCGTTGTCACCCTATGATAGGGAGTAAGTTACAACTACACAACACTGTGTTAGAACTACATTACCCCTCCCTCGTTCTTAACAGTCCAGGGGTAGAGGAGTTGATTTGCTAAAGGCAAATAGGCTGCTTACTATGCAAGAAAAGTTGCATTTTGCACTATCCCATTTTTTAATAAATCATCTCCAGAGGGTACAGTAAGTTATCAGCACACAAAATTTCTGCTAGGATTACTTTTTTTAGATTTCAGTACAATTCTGGCTCATTTGTAAAAAAATTGTATTTTTTCTTTTTTGAATTAGCCGGTAAGGCCACATTCGCAGGGCAGGTTACACATGGCCACCATATTCCAGTGGCAAAAATCATTAGATTCTTGGTGCTGGGTTGAACAGGCCTTTCGATCAGCAGCGCCGCACACAGAGCACAGAGCAGCAGTTATTAACCACTTCTGGACCGGAAGGATTTGCCCCCTTAATGACCTGGCCATTTTGTGATTCGGCACTGCATTAGTTTAATGGACAATTACGCGGTTGAGCGATGCTGTACCTAAATAAAATTGATGTCCTTTTTTTCCCACAAATAGAGCTATCTTTTGGTGGTATTTGATCACCTGTGCGATTTCTAATTTTTGTGCTATAAACAAAAAAATGAGCGATATCTCTGAGAAAAAACAATATTTTTCACATTCTGCTATATAACATTCCCCAAAAAAAAAAAAAAATGTAATCACATTATTTTAACATTTTAGGCCAATATGTTTTCTGCTACATATAAAAAAAAAAAAAAAATATATATATATATATATATATATATATATATATATATATATATATATATATATATATAAAAAAATCGCAATAAGCGTATTTTGATTGTTTTGTGCAAAAGTTATTGCGTCTACTAACTACGGGAAAGATTTATGTCATTTTTATTGTTTTTTTTTTTTTACTAGTAATGGCGGTGATCTGCCATTTTTAGCGGGACTGCGACATTGCGGTGGACAGATCGGACCCCTACTGACATTTTTGACACTTTTGGGGAGACCACTGTTACTGTAATAATGACACTGGCAGGGAAGGGGTTAACACAGTGGTGATCAAAGGGTGAAATGTAAGCCTAGGGGAGTGTTTTTAACTGTATGGGGGTTGGGCTTTTGAAATGATCACAGAGACCTGTGATCCTATATAGAAGGATCACAGGTGCTCTGTGATCATTCCAGAAAGAAGACCGGTCAGATGTGTTTACAATAGTTGACCATCCTTCTCTCTCAGCGGGGAGAGATCACGGGTGGCCGGCAGTAGTCAGAGCCACCGGCCCCGTGCATCAAAATCCTTGCTGCCGAGTGAGGTCGGGAGCGCACCACCGGCGGCGCGCGTTCCCCCCTAGCTGCAGGCATGCGGTCAACAATGAGCTACATCGGTTCGCGCAGGAGGGCCAGCCTGCCGCAGTAAAACTGCGGCGGGTAGTCCTTAAGAGGTTAAACGATGTCTGAGCCTGGACACAATCAGCAGCATCCAGGCTCAAACATCTGTCCATACCCACAACTATCCACTCTGTGTGCAGGTACATGTGAACAGCGGCGGGTGCTGTAGGCCACCATTCATTTTAAATAGGCTGAGCGGCTGCTGCTGATTGCATGCCCCGTGTCATTCCAGCCACAATAATCCAGTGACCGGCTAAGTGAAAGAGCCCTTTTTTTGGAAAAGCTGCAAATCAGCTTGAAAAAAACAAATCAGTTCAAGAAGCATACAAACACTTATCATTACAGAGCATCAGTTTTGTGCTGATAATTTTCTTGGTTGAGCTCAAAGGGTCAACCCTTTTGTTTTGTCCATTGTAAATAAGAAAAGTTCACTGTCACTGACAGTTGGTTGTTAGGAAATGTAGTGCACAGATTATAGTTACAGCAAAGAGCTTTGACAATGCCAAATGAACAATTGAAATGCATTAGTTGATGAGTGACATTAATAAATAAAGGATATGCATTGTGCTAGTATCTTAATTGTCTGAAATGTCATGCACTTGGCCTTCATCATCTCCTATAGGAAAGAACATGAAAAACAATGAAGGATCACCATTATTATTATTTGACCATAATAGTCCTTGTAATAAATAAACCATGTATCACCGTACAGTGTATTTGATAAAAGGCCACTGTGCATCTGTGCATAGTACCTTGTTTAATAATTATTATATTATTTTGTTTATCAGCTTGTACTGTAATTTTCTATAACAAGTTCAGTTGTTGCTATTTTGTTTTCCATTAGTATGGCAAAACCATTATAATTCTAACCAGTCTAAAAGCAAATTCTACTGCCTAATGTCTGTAATGTCTCAGTTGGATAACTCATTACAGTTAATAACATGCATGTGTATATTTCCATTATATTTTAATGTACATTTATATTTATATCCAAATGTTTACTTTGTCTTTCAGTTTTAATTCAACACTGTCTTAATTTCATCATAAAATCTGCACATTTTATATACTGCAGCTCTTTCTGTGTTCCCATATATCAGCATTATGTTATGACTGAACACATGAAAATAGAAAATGCCGCCCTTAAGTGCCAAAAAGCTTAAAAAAGAAATTGTATCCACATAAATGAACATAAACATAGCTATATGCTGGCATTTAAAGGTCATAAAATAAGTCGTTTTGCAGTATCAGTGGGTTCACTTATGTTCTGCTTTAATATTGCTTTTGTCATAAACAGAGCAGTATATCATGCACTATACATGTTGTAAACAAGATGTAAAGCAGATATAATGTAATAAAGATAATATATATTTTCTTACTATACCATTACCAGCTATAATGCTGACTAATGCAGTATGTTGGGCATGCATTCTAGAGTAATCAATATTAATTTTGCTGTGAAGTTATGTAGATTTATACATAGTTAGAGGCTAAGAATGGACACATTGTTGGATTTAAGCAGTCAATTCCAACAGTTAATCATTAGAAGATTTAGGTCCATTGGACATGTGGATTTGGGAAAATTAGGAAAATATCCCCTATCACAAGGGCAGGGTCCTTCCCCTCATAGAGAAAACAGAACAAATACCATGAAAATAATTTGAACATGTTAAGGAGGCAGACCTTAATGGTACAGAGGTCAAGAATTATGTGGTCAAAAAGTGGTTGTTGCTTTGCTATGTATGACTTGTAGTTTGGCCATTTTCTCTTTAGCTTTGCTACAGTATGTTTTACAAGGAAACGTGGGAATTAAGTCTCATTTTTACAAACAGTAAAGAGTGAAGTGCTTTTCTGGCAGAAATTAAAATAACATTTGCCAAATATATAAAGGAATTGTGAATACTCAAATAAATGCTATAAATATTAATAACAAACTAACAGTAATTATGATGACCCCCCACATATTGGGCCTAGAATCAACAATAATAACTGAGTACAATACAATGGCTATAATAAATAATGGTAATAGATGTGCAAATGAATGTATAAAATAACTGTGATACTGTCATCACCCTGGTTAAATGACTGCTAGAATCAGTGTATATAAACATCTTCTAAAAGTAAATTAAGTCCATCAAATAGTGAACATGCCAAAACAATCAGTGATAGCGATGCTTAAATGATATCAAGGTTCTGTGAATACTGTGTTCTTCACAGGTACATACCAAGTGCCATCCACCAGTCATATTATGGGCTCACCTTATAGGGAGACCTTACAAAGGTCCATACAAGCCTTCCCCTTAAAGACATAGATCCAATGGCTGGCAGCTTCGTTGTTGGTCCTGGGACACTTGTTTCCCCTGTGTAGTATATCACATACACGTTGCGCTCGTGAAATAGGAGAAACTGAGATAGTGCCGAACTGTATAAAAACTTTCCTTTTAAAATGAATAAGAATCACACTCACATTTGTAGTAGATGCCCTGCCTCCAGTGTACTCGAGTGAACCGCTATACACATTACTGTAAATGTCAGAGATATCCGCAGGTACTCAGCTCTGGAAATCACAGTATACTTTTTTTGCTGCATGATAACGTCACACGGCTCTGCCCCATCACATTTCATCACTAATCATGTGACCTTACATCAAGTCACACAATTAGTAATGAAACGTGTCAGCGTGGAGCCTTTGATGTCATTGCGCAGCAATAGGAAGCACACTGATTTCCAGACCTGCGGATATCTCTATGGCATTTAAGGGGACCATACACCCCTATGTGTTCATCGGTTCACTCTAGTGTACTGGAGGCAGTACACCTACAAATGTTAGGGTGATTCTTATTTCTTTAATTAAAGAAGGCTTTAATACAGCTAAGCACTATGTCAGTTTCTGCTTTTTCTTGAGCAAAACATGTATGAGGTATACTACACAAGGGAAACTAGTGTCCCAGGACCAACAGGGAAGCTGCCAGCCATTGGAGCTATTTCCCTAATCGGAAGGCTTGTATGGATCTTTGTAAGGTCTCCTAACGCGCGTAATGTGACCAGTGTGAGGGCACTTGGTGTCTGTGAAGAACACAGTATTCACAGAAGCTTGATATCGTTTAGGATTACTATCACTGATTGTTTTGGCATGTTCACTGTTTAAAAGACTTTATTTTTAGTAGATGTTTATATACACTGATGATAGTCATGATTTAGCCAGGGTGGTGACAGTATCAGTTATTTTGTACATTCATTTGCACATTTATTACCAATATTTATTATTGCTATTGTATTATACTCAGTTATTATTGTTGATTCTAGGCCCATTATGTGGGGATCATCACCATCACTGTTAGTTTGTTATTAATATTTACAGCCTTAATTGACATACTCCAATTACTTTTTTATATATTTGGGCACATTTTTTAATTTATTTTAGAGAGGTAGCACTTCACTCTTCACTGTTAGCATTATTTTTGGTTTATGTGGGAACACATACAGTTGTTTAAGCAGCAACCTAAGATATATCACCTCATTGGTGGCTATTGCTATCCTGTAGATCCACTCATAATAGTGCCAAGGTCAAATTATTCATGAGTCTCATCTTTGGTGTTAGTGGCAGCAATAATAAACCCCATAATTAATGGCAGTGGCTGCAAAAAAAACACAATAATTGTTGTTCAGTTGTTTTACTTACTACTGCCAAACTGCTGCCTTACTCCCCACTGGGCCAGAACAGTACTTCTTTTTTTTTTTTTTTTTTTATATTTATTAAATTTTTCAAATAGTAAAAAAACATTACAACACTCCAATCACTGGAGATCAGTGGGAGAGCAGGGGGTATAGCTCAGTGTCAGAGCATTCGACTGCAGAACAGTACTTCTACTGCCAGGTGGAGATTACTCAGCCTTACAGTACCAGTGTTATTTCAGTGTCAGATGCACTCTAGCCTAGGACAATGCCAACCAGTGCCCTAGGTGAAGCTGACAAACTATGTCCTTCTTTCCCAGTGTGTTCACCCACTTTTCTTCTGCAGTTGGGATCTCACTCTCAGCTGCTTTTACAATTGTCAGAAGGGATGCAGTGATATTTATCAGGCAGGGAGCTTGCCACTCCCGGACCTTCTGCTGCAAAGCTCTAAAACCTACATAACCCTGTTCACATCCCCTCGGACTCCCATTAATTTACCAGTTGCTCATTCCTACCACCATCTTCTATTGTCCCCTCTGTCCCCCGACCTGGCACCCTCTGATTGTTGACCACTGACCTCCAGCTCCACTCACTTCTCCAATCACCACACAGACGGTCATAGGAGCACATTACAGCTAGGGGCATGAAGAAGGGGGAGAGTCCAAAAGAGAGAGAGAGCACGGTTCTGGGGGAGGTTGAAGATTAATGTGAGAACATCTTGCTAGTAGACGATGGAGAAAAGGAGGTGATAGAAATTGCAGAGCAACAAATTTGGTCTGGCCCAAAATGTCTAAGGGCCTTACCCTGCCAGGAGAGGAGATGTCGGTACACAGTACCAGCACACTTAGGCACAAAAAAGGCCTACCCTATAATTCTGAATCTCTGTGCTTCGATCCCTGCACATCTAAAGCATTGACACCAGAGTATAAAGGTACACCACGAAGCCTTATGGCAACTTTAGCTAATCGAACCTTTAAAAATAGCAGGATATTCTGATATATGAATACTGAAAGTAGTGGCATCTACTGACACCATATGGTGGCTGCTTTGATGTACAGATGCCATCATGAGTGACATTGTACCATAGCCACAGCTTTTCTCTAACTATGGTACTACATTTTTGTATCTTTTTTTAAAATAAAGGTTTTAGGAGAAACATTAAAATGCAGCTGTAGCAGCAGTCTATCTCTCTTTAAAAAATACATTTTCAGATAAAAAATGTTATATTTTGCAGATTTTGATTTAAACATTTTTGCCAGCTCTAATTATAGGTGTTTTTTTTTTTTTTTTTTTTTTTTGCATTTTCTGAACTATAAAATCCCGCTGCACATATTGTATTTCTGAAAATAAGAACTCCAAAATACTGACATGTTTTACTTGAAACTGTGAAAGTTGAGGTGTGAAGATGCGAAATGACAGAGCAGCCTTCAGGCAGGCTCCTATCTTACATACATATGGGGATTCCCATGGGAACATGTGTTACTACCAACAACTTTTAATGTGACGGTATTAAACAGCAGTTATCATGTTCATATCATAAGGAATATTAATCAAATTTGGCATATAATGCAATATGCCAAAAAATAGAGGGGAAGCTTCATGTGGTGTGAATATACCTGTACCAAGTAGCCATAACAATAGACACTGTGTTAAAACAAAGAGTCTGCCACATTATGTGCATTGTTTGAGTTTATCATAAAGTCATTTCAACACTCTGGGAGTCTCTCAAATGTATTAGACCAAACAGTACTTTTCCAATTGTCAATAGTACAGTGCTGGCCCACGGAAAACTAGAACATTCCAAGGAGGAAGATGGAATTTGTTTTTTTCTAGAATGTCCAAACTTCTAACAGTGTATGTGATTTTGTTCATCCATTGCAATATAAAACGGTAAAAGTAAACAAAATCTTGACTTTTAAATGACATTCAAATGTACTTAGAATTTTTGTACAAGATTTCTAAGGCTTGGTTCACATTGGTGCGATGCGGGAACCCTGTGAATCCACTGCGGGTTCCCGCATCGCACCCGACTCGCAGGCAGTTCACACTGCCATATGCAAAGTGCTGGGAGTATCAATACAAAGTTAATGACACCCCCAGATCAGTTTGCATATCGAAGTGCGAAGTGTAAATTTGGACAGGAATCGGATCGCATGGGTGTGAACACTCATGCGATCTGATTCTGGTGCGGACCAAAAAAAGGGTCCAGCATGACTGGTCTAAATGTGATGCAAATTCAGCCATACCATCTGTATGGCTGAATTTTCATTGCACGGACATCGCATGTGATTTGCATAGCAGTGTTGTTCGAATCACATGCGATGTCTGACATCGCTATAATGTTAACCAGCACTAAAAACTTTTGTATGAATTCTCATTCAAAATTCTACTAGTGTATACACATCTTTAATGTATACAAATGTTAAGTACAAATTTGCTTTCTTAGGGAATAATGCACCTGACCAGTGAGTTTTCTACTAACAATACAGGAAAAGGCATATTAACCACTTGCCGCCTGCCCACCGTCAAATGACAGTGGAGCGGTGCGGCTCTCGCTCTGGGACAACGTCATATGATGGCGCCCTAGAACGGCTGCTCTCGCCCGCCCACGGAGGCGCGCAGTGCGGCGATCGTGGCTGGGCCATGTTCCTAGGACACGGCGCGACCCCATCTTGGTAAAGGGCCAAGACTTGGCTCTTTACCCATGTGATTAGCTGTGTCCCATCAGTGCCGCCCGTCAGTGCCCATCAGTGCTGCCCATCAGTGCCGCCTATCAGTGCCACCTTACAGTGACACCTATCAGTGCCCATAAGTGCCACCTCATCAGTGCCCATCAGTGCAGCCTATAAGTGCCCATCAGTGCCGCCTCATCAGTGCACATCAGTGAAGGAGAAAAATTACTTATTTTAAAAATTTACTGACAGAAAATAGAAAAAAAAATTCTAAATTTTCTGTCCTTTTTTTTTTTTTTTTTTTTTTTTTAGTAAGAAATAAAAAACCCAGCTGTGAATAAATACCACCAAAAGAAAGCTCTATTTGTGTGAAAAAAATGATAAATATTTTGTGTAGCATGACCGCGCAATTGTCATTCAAAGTGTGACAGCGCTGAAAGCTGAAAATTGGCCTGGGCAGGAAGGGGGTGAAAGGGCCCTGTATTGAAGTGGTTAAATGTGCAATCTGTATATAATGAACAGATTATTTAGTAAATGGTTTATGATGCCAGAAGTGCTTTGAAGATTTATGTCTTGAAAAGTAGTGACTTGTAGGTGACATTTTTGCATAATCCTAATTAACACTTTTGCCTGTAATATACCACTGTTTCAGGAACTGCTAATATTTAGGAACGTAATTTGAGTATTGCCATCATGGTGTTTACTCCCAGGTGAATACAGCACCAAGAAGAAAAAGACAAGTTCCTTTGTATTAAACTTGGCTTATGATTTGTTTATTTAAGTGTAACATGTACTATTTGCAATGTTCCCCATTAATATCTTTGAGGGGGCAGTGTTCTGACTCTTTTTTTAGAATGATCTTTTTCTCTGAGGCAGTTATGCATGCATTTATAAAGAAAATAGAAATTAGATAGATATAGAAAGTAGTGCGCTCAACAAAAATTTCATACATTAAAATGCATATAAAAAAATGTACAACACTGTGACAACGCAGGTATTGTGATCAACGTAAATCACCAAAGTAAACAATGGTGATACAAACTGTGCAAAGAGTCTCACAAATGAGTAAATAAATGTGACTGTGCACAAAAACTCTAAAACAAAGAGTCTCTGAAATAAATAAATGAATAGAGGTGATGTCTTCTAATCTTGCGACTGTGAACCAATACCAAGTGGTCCGAGGTGCAAACAAAAAGTGTGAAGTGGTCCCTTACCAGATTCCACTTAAAACATGCTCTGGTCCCAGCTGACACCTTGTGATGAGAAACGTGTCGGGGGAGCTGCCACGCCATCACATCACGCAGTCCGCACTGCAGGTGGCCACGTTTTTCAGCAGGAACCATTTTTTGTGTGTTTTCATCTGTTGCCATGTAAGTGTATTTCTTGTTTCAATAAATTGTTATAAAGGGTAATGCACTTTTGGCGCTTCATTTTCCTATTTCTGGGGGAGTCACACAAGTGATAGGCACCATCGCTGCATTTGGGAGCCTAAAACTCCCTTGTGAAGAGAAGAGCCTCATAAGTCCCATGAGCTGGAGCCGATTCTGTTTACTATCTGAATTTAGGAATTTATACACCAACCTATGGTTCAAAGTCTACCCTCCATCTATATCTGGTAAGAAGCCTATATGATCACCGGGTCACACCAGAAACGTTTTCATCACTGAGAGTGGAATTTGTGGTCACTACACTATGTGATTTTAAGTGGAATCTCGTAAGGGACAACTTCACACTTTTTGTTTGCACCCAAGACCACTTGGTATTGGTTCACAGTCGCAAGATTAGAAGACATCACCTCTATTCATGTATTTATTTCAGAGACTCTTTGTTTTAGAGTTTTTGTTCACAGTCACATTTATTTACTCATTTGTGAGACCCTTTGATTAGAGCTTCTTCTTTGCACAGTTTGTATCACCATTGTTTACTTTGGTGATTTACGTTGATCACAATACCTGCGTTGTCACAGTGTTGTACATTTTTTTATATGCATTTTAATGTAAGAAATTGTTGTTGAGCGCACTATTTTCTATATCTAGTTATTCATGCATTCCTAGAATGGCTTTAAGCACTACAACAGATAAATACAAGACAAATACACTAGCCCTTGGAAATTTTTTTCTTTAAGGTTAACTCTGGGACAAGTGGTATTGTCTAAATACGAGAATCCTGTGTATTCTTAATTACATTTTGGTGCGCTTTGTGTATTTCTGCCGGAGCCATGCAGTAATCCAATGTGCAACTCTGCTTTTGTGCAGGAACTTTCTGTATCAAAGGTCAGTCTTTGCTGGGGTGTTATTTTCTTGGGTGATTGGTTATGTGTCACCCTCCATAGGCTTCCCTATTGTGGGTGGAACCGGTCAGGTTCAGCAGCACAATGAAAAGCCCACTGCTAATTTAACCCCACTGGCGGGGTTAGTCCAGGATCGGTATCCTCGAGCCACGCTCGGGGTGAATGTGCAGAGAGCGCAGCGGTGTCTCTTACCTTCTCCTGGCAATCCAGCGATGATGTCTCATTGCTGTGACCGCCAGCCGAGAGTCCCGCCGCTCGTCCGTCCTCCGTCGGTGTGATGACTTCCTAGTTCCGTTCCCTGAGGGAAATTCAAAAAACGTTGCACAAAACACACACACACACACATATATATATATATATATATATATATATATATACATATACCTACAGTGGGTACGGAAAGTATTCAGACCCCCTTAAATGTTTCACTCTTTGTTATATTGCAGCCATTTGCTAAAATCATTTAGGTTCATTCTTCTTCCTCATGAATGTACACATAGCACCCCATACTGACAGAAAAACACAGAATTGTTGACATTGTTGCAGATTTATTAAAAAAGAAAAACTGAAATATCACATGGTCCCAAGTATTCAGACCCTTTGCTGTGACACTCATATATTTAACTCAGGTGCTTTCCATTTCTTCTGATCATCCTTGAGATGGTTCTACACCTTCATTGGAGTCCAGCTGTGTTTGATTATACTGATTGGACTTGATTAGGAAAGCCCCACACCTGTCTATATAAGACCTTCCAGATCACAATGCATGTCAGAGCAAATGAGAATCATGAGGTTAAAAGGAACTGCCTGAAGAGCTCAGAGACAGAATTGTGGCAAGGCACAGATCTGGCCAAGGTTACAAAAAGATTTCTGCTGCACTTAAGGTTCCTAAGAGCACAGTGGCCTCCATAATCCTCAAATGGAAGACGTTTGGGATGACCATAACCCGTCCGGCCAAACTGAGCTATCGGGGGAGAAGAGCCTTGGTGAGAGAGGTAAAGAAGAACCCAAAGATCACTGTGTCTGAGCTCCAGAGATGCAGTCAGGAGATGGGAGAAAGTTGTAGAAAGTCAACCATCACTGCAGCCCTCCACCAGTCGGGGCTTTATGGCAGAGTGGCCCGACGGAAGCCTCTCCTCAGTGTAAGACACATGAAAGCCCGCATGGAGTTTGCTAAAAAACACCTGAAGGACTCCAAGATGGTGAGAAATAAGATTCTCTGGTCTGATGAGACCAAAATAGAACTTTTTGGCCTTAATTCTAAGCGGTATGTGTGGAGAAAACCAGGCACTGCTCATCACCTGTCCAAAACAGTCCCAACAGTGAAGCATGGTGGTGGCAGCACCATGCTGTGGGGGTGTTTTTCAGCTGCAGGGACAGGACGACTGGTTGCAATCGAGGGAAAGATGAATGCGGCCAAGTACAGGGATATCCTGGACAAAAACCTTCTCCAGAGTGCTCTGGACCTCAGACTGGGCCGAAGGTTACCTTCCAACAAGACAATGACCCTAAGCACACAGCTAAAATAACGAAGGAGTGGCTTCACAACAACTCCGTGACTGTTCTTGAATGGCCCAGCCAGAGCCCTGACTTAAACCCAATTGAGCATCTCTGGAGAGACCTAAAAATGGCTGTCCACCAACGTTTACCATCCAACCTGACAGAACTGGAGAGGATCTGCAAGGAGGAATGGCAGAGGATCCCCAAATCCAGGTGTGAAAGACTTGTTGCATCTTTCCCAAAAAGACTCCTGGCTGTATTAGATCAAAAGGGGGCTTCTACTAAATACTGAGCAAAGGGTCTGAATACTTAGGACCATGTGATATTTCAGTTTTTCTTTTTTAATAAATCTGCAACAATGTCAACAATTCTGTGTTTTTCTGTCAGTATGGGGTGCTATGTGTACATTCATGAGGAAGAAGAATGAACTTAAATGATTTTAGCAAATGGCTGCAATATAACAAAGAGTGAAAAATTTAAGGGGGTCTGAATACTTTCCGTACCCACTGTATATACACACGTATATATATATATATATATATATATATATAAAATTATATTATTGATTCGATTATAATTATATATTTTATATATATATATATATATATATGTGTGTGTATATATATATATATATATATGTGTGTGTATATATATATATATATATATATATATATATATATATATATATATATATACACACACACACACACACACATATATATATAATATATAACGCATGAATTATAATCTAATCAATAATATCATTTTATTATATATATTATATAATAAAATTATATTATTGATTAGATTATAATTCATGCGTTTGTGTTTCAAATTTATCACATCTGGGATGTCTACTAGAGTCTTGTTTTGGTCAGGTTTAAGTCAGTAATTACTAAGAATTGTAGGCCTATAATACATAACGCCAAATTTCCATGAAAAAAATTGTACCGCTTTTGGTATATAATTCCTGATATAATCATACCGCCAGGGAGGTTAATAAGTTAATATCAGGATTTGCAAATATTTTCAGCGCACACAAGGTGAATTTATATCCTTTGTGGCTATTGAGGAGTATGAAAGTTTGTGTGTCCTGAGTTTAACTTAAACCCATAAGAATAAAAATGTGGAAGCTAAGCCATGGCGTGTCTAAAAATCAAAAAATATATATGTTTTTGGTGGAGTAACCACTGTTAGCAACTTTAAAACGTATACCATGTAGTAATAAAATCACACCAAGCACATGGCTGCCATTAAAGGAGACTGTAAAACATCCTTATTTGAAGTAAGCCTAAAGCTGGCCATACATGTTCAATTTTCTTGTACAATTTTCTGTTAGATCTACCAAAAACCATATAATATGAGGTCAAAACTAAACAATGCTTTCACATGTATCCTATATAGCAGACCTTTGTTCTACATAGTTGAAGGTAAATCTAAAGAAAATTGTATAATGTATGGCCAGCCTTAGTGAACTCTACTTGGGTAGGCATTGTATTGCATAAGTTAATTTCCTTTTAACACACTAGCCAATGTAAAAGATCACAAAAAAAAGGGTGTAATGATAAATGCTCGTGATTATGCAGCATATTATTTAATGTCAGCATTTTAGAATTTTCGTTTACTTGTAAGGTATATGTTCACAGAGCCATTCTGTAGTGCACCTTATAGAAACAGAAAGAACAAAAGCAGCATTATTTGGATGTTCAATGTGCATGGCATGCAGCTACTGTACTGGCCAGTATGCTTTAAAGGTTGATATATGATCAGCTAGATAGATCCAGCAATGGTGGTCATTATACATGCATATATCAAAGTGTTCATGCAAGCTTTTTTATAATGATTCATCATTGCAGTTTTTCATTTGCTTTTCAAAATTGAGCCCATACTGATTGGCAGTACCTAAACAAGCAGTAGCCATGTAGTCTGCAGTCTCATGAGAATACAGATCACCCATGTCGTTTTGGGATTTAGTAAGGCTTCAGGATAACATGTCTATGGACTGTGCCTGGGGCTTGGCATACAAATGGGGAGTTTTCAGAAGATTTAATGTACAATTTGACATTGAATGACAATACAACATTCTAGGTACAAAACAATTACTTGCTACTGTCAGAGACCGTAGAGTAATTTCCCAACTTGTAGAAAAATCATTCTTCCAGACAGTCATTTCTGAGAAATATTATCAATATAAAAAGAATTTAAAGAACAGCGCTTTCAATAAGTAAGAAATCACCAATCACCTTAAAACCTTACCAGCCACATACTACAAAAAAAAAAAAAATTAAGATTCTAGTGTTTTTTTAGTTATAGTCTTTTTGGCAAACAATTATTTACTGAATGGGTAGTACAATTTTGAATTACGTTTTTGGAGTGAATAAATATGTATGTATGTATTGTTGCAAATAACATTCAAGATATTTTTATTTCTGTTTGCTTTTTGTAGTAGCAAATAATTTTAAAATAACAAGGCAGTGCATATACGCAGACATAACAAAAATACATTACCAAATTAGCAACAGAAAAAACTGTATTTTGCAACTTGTTTGACACCCATCATCATGCTGTATTTTATTTATTATTCATCAGGTTTTTTTGAAGGCAGCACTTGTTTTGTACTTTATGTTGCAACATCACAAACATACTAATTATTTTCTTATGTTTGATGTTACCCTTTTAGACTGTCAATCTATAATTTAGTTTATACCTTTATAAAACTATTTCGTGAAAAAATTGAAAAATATTCTAGAGTTCATTTTTTTCATATGTCATTACTATACATACCATTGAGATTCACTTCTACACCAGAACAATTATGGATGGTTAACAGAGGCAGATATTTATTCAGTAGTAACTCTGGAAACATACCCAAGGCATTAGTTTTACAAATACATCTGCTTCCCTTGGTGTTAGAAAATGTAAAGCTTTGGGGAGTGAATCTTTTTATGTTTCACATTTTCCCTCTGAAACAACAAATTAACTGTCTTGGATCTATCTTCCTGCAGAGCGGCAAAGAAAAGCAAAATCATTCTGCAAATGCAGGCTGCTCTTTCTCAACTCTTTGTTCAAATTGGATACAATGCTCTGAATAGAGAGAATCAAGTATCACACTAAAGAAGTGATGTTAGGAAATAATTGTTAAAGAAGGATCAAAACACCGGAAAGGAAAAAAAAAATCTAAAACTGTAACAATCATATTGCTGCTTATCTTCTGTACACAGCTTTCACAATTTGTATGCTATTATCTTTTGTATATGGCCTAATCAAGTATTATTTACTATTTAAAGTGGACCTACTGTATATTCAAACATTATTTTAAACTGTTTTAAAATCCTTCCACATATTGTTATAAAAGAATAATAAAATACTTTTAGGGGTTGATTTACTAAAGGCAAATAGACTGTCCACTCTGCAATGCAGTTTCACTAATTTTTCTCAGAGCTTGTATGGTAAAGCTCTGGTAATTTCCATCATCCAATTATGTGCAAAAAAAAAAGCTGGTTTTTTTTATTTTCCTTGCACCTGATTGGGTACTCTTTACATAAAGTAAATCTTTACCACATTCACCAAGAAAATGAGTGCAACTGCACTTGCAAAGTGTACAGTCTATTTGCCTTTAGGAAAGCAACCCCGTGGCCTTCTCTTCACATAATGGCGTGTAATTGGCAGATCATTTACACAGAGCCAAAATGCTGAATGATCTTTTACTATTATGAATAAACCAGCAGCACTGATTGTTCATTCTTAATAGTGACAGATCACTCAGCTTCGAGAGGGGTAGGGCTCCATGCTGGCTGTACCTCTCCACCAAAGGAATGCCCATAATTTGGGCTTCAAATTGGAGTGGAGCAACAGCCAGCAATAGAGGTGCATTTCGAGGACAACAGGGGCCACTGATCAGAAGAAGACCAAATACTATATAGTTCTTCTTTAAGACTCTGTTCACATCTTTGCGTGTGTGCACATCACAAGTAGAGCAGCACATTCATTTTGGTGGGCTTTCCTATCTGCGAGAAGTGCAAGGAATTAGGTCCCTGACCCTTTTTTAAAATTCTGCGGCATTGAATTGCATGGTGCTAAGGTTCTATGTGGTTTAGCATGTGTGAAATCATGCCACGGTTGACAATGCGTAGGGGTGCCATTAGGAATTATTGACACCCATGCATCTGCGCATTTCTGCGGGTCAGGAATGCTCATAAGTTTGTGCATGTTCTCCATTTGCAGAATATATTAAATACTGAATAATCTCTAATTATTTACAGGAGGAGCTGTAGTTAGATGTTCTTGCAATATCTCCAGTTCCATCAGCATGCTTCTATAATAGTTGGGTGTTTCTGATATGTTACAATGTAACGCCGTTTTAACGACCTCAATACTGGGCACTTAAACCCCCTTCCCAGACCAATTTTCAGCTTTTAGCGCTGTTGCATTTTGAATGACAATTGCGCGGTCATGCAACACTGTACCTAAACCAAATTTATGTCATTTTTTCCTCACAAATAGAGCTTTCTTTTGGTGGTATTTGATCACCGCCAGGTTTTTTCTTTTTTGGTGCACAAATAAAAAAAAACGAAAAGTTTGAAAAAAAAAAAAAAGTTTTTTTGTTTAGGTTATAAAATTTTGTAAATAGATAAGTTTTTTCCTGCACTGATGAGCACTGATGACGCCGCACTGACAGGCACTGATGAGGAGACACTGATGGGGTGGCACTGATGGGGTGGCACTAATATGCAGCACTGATGGGCACTGATAGGTAGCACTGATATGCAGCACTGATGGGCACTGATATGTGGCACTGATAGATAGCACTGATATGCAGCATTGGTGGGCACTGATAGGCAGCGCTGATGGGCACTGATATGCAGCACTGATGGGCACTGATAGGCGGCACTGATGGGCACTGATGGGTGGCACTGATGAGCGGCACTGATCGGCACTGATGGGGGGCACTGATGGGCACTGATAGGCAGCACTGGTGGGCAATAATGGGCACTGGTGGGCGGCACTGATAGATGGCAATAATGGGCACTGGGGGGCAGCACTGATAGATGGCATTGGTGGGCAGCACTGATAGGGGAGCACCACTGGCAGGCTCTCTGAGCCCTGTTTGCCATCCCTGGTGGTCATGGTGGGCATCCCTGGTGGTCATGGGTGGGCATCCCTGGTGGCTCTAGTGGCATCCCCTCCCCCCAGGGCTGCACTGGTAATCAATCATCTGATTACCAGCACAGACCCCCCCTGTGATCAGTGAGTAATTAGAAATACTCACTGATCACCCCGGCTGCAGAATCGATCCTCTGATCTTCTCCTCACTGACAGGATCTGTCAGGAGGAGAAGAGATTGAAGCCGTTACAACGTCTGTATTGACATTACATGACGGCTGTGATTGGTCACAGCCGTCATGTGATCAGGAGGGCCAATCACAGGGCCCTCCTGCCGAGTCTTGTTGCTCTGTGTCCTAGGGACACAGGCACATCGAGATCGCGCCGCTGCGCGATCTCTCTCCTTCTCAAGGACGTTCCGGAACGTCCATTCAGAAGGACGAGACTCCCACCCGGCCGTATATGTACTATGGCCCGGGTGGGAGGTGGTTAAAGAAGGACAAAAGATTTTGCTTAAAATGTAAGTGATGCAAATGACTCACATATAACATTTTTCTTGCTTGATTGGGTGTTTAAAATAGATCAGCATAAGAGTTACTCCGATGGCAAATCAGCCAACAGAGTACAATGCTAGAATCACAGCAATTGCACAAATGACAACATAATATGTAATATGTTATAAATGTGTAAGTGTATTTTTAAAAAGCAAGGTACCATAACACAAAAACAGATACAGTTACGTAGTCCAAGTCACTAGACTGCATTGAATTAAGTTTAATGTTCTGTAAAATTTATAAAAGTTTAAATCATTTATATATAGCTCCCTTGTGCACTAAGTTACCTTTCCTATTTATGCATTCATTATGCCTAAGGTTATAATGTCAGTCATAGTTACTCCCCCATTTTAGGAGTATTGAGAGAATTTTACCAAGATAAAGTGGTGTTGCTGCCCTTTTATGCCCATGAGATTTTATTATATTTAAACAGATGACATGGCAGTAAAATCAGGGGAAAAAATCACTTTGTGTAACCTTGAACCTATTCTGCTGCCAGGTCAATGTAATGAAGAACTTGAATTGACTATAGCCAGTGCAGAGTTTTGAAGCAGAAAATGATTTAGAATGTTTTTTTGTCTTAGGGGATATTTTTATAGGTATGTTGTTTATGACAATAACTGAAATTTTTTCCTATATAAAGTCTTGCCATGCCAGACTTCATTATGTTTTACTGCCAATCAGTATGCTAATGCAAGCAATTTAAAGTGTTGACAAACGGAATTAAAGAAAATAAATAGACAAGCCAATACTGTGCATATTTCAGATGCCTCCGTTTAATATCTGCAAACAAGCACAGAGAACTATTTATTTACTCACGATTATTTATGTCAAATCAATTGTAATTAAATAGGTACCTGCAATCACAGGCACTACTTTGCTTTATTGCTTCTATCAGAAATGTCACATAACCTCCAATGTTTACAACAAGGCAGAAATACCATTAGTTTCATCTATATTAGAAATCTACTAATGAATGCACTTTTTATTCCAGAACATTTTTCAATCAATGCAGTTTTCTTATTCAGATTGAAAACAAAACACCTCAAAATAAATGTTTTGATGGTCTATTTGTAAGTGATAGGAGTGCACAGACGTTATACTCAAAGTGACTCAGGGAAGCATAGGATTTATGACATGTCCGATGAACTAGCCATTGACGCATATTGATTGAAGACATAAATCGGATTGTTTAGTTCCAATCTGCTGATGCTAAGCATCACAAATGACTCTTCAGTTCTCTTACAGCTTATGAAGGAAAAAATAAAAACACTTCTTCACAGTGGTTTTTAGATATCTCGCCAGTCCTGCAATAATGGTCTGTTTAAGAAACTTTTTTTAAACTACAATGTATTTTCTCTTCTGGTTACTATTGTCACTGTAAATCAGTAATTCTTTGCTACCTTGGGTGAGTCTTTTTAGCATACCTTACAATTTAAACATATTGAAGATTTATATGAAGTGTTGGAACCAGATTTACAATAACGCAACCAGAAGCCCTAATATAATATATTTTACCCATTCCTTCATCATTACCTAAGACTCCCTGCACAAGAATACACAGAATAGTACAGGGGCAGGGCTAAACCCAGAACAAAAAATGAAGGGAGTCTATCCATGTGGGCCCTCGCACAATAGGTCAAACCAAAGAAGGATCACCCCACAAACCAGATCGCCCGCAGAGGGGGGGGGGGTATCATATCATATCTATCATATATATATATCAGTAGTACAAAATAGTTAGACATACATTTATAAAAATTCAACAATGTGTTCACAGCCCCTAACATATAGTCAATAGTATTTACTCACTTATTAGAGTCAAACCACAGTATAGGGAGCCTGGACATCCACCAGGTGTCAGGCCAAACAAATGCTAGTATATCCACCCAAATCACAAATGTTGATATATCTGCCCAAACTGCAAAGCAACCAGGTCAGTCTGTCTATTGGGGAACCATTTGCAAAAAACACCTAAAGAGAAGGACCAACAGAGTCACAGAGAGTGAGAAAAGTTACCCACGGTTACATCTATGTTAATTAACCACCTCCGCATAGCCAGTAAAATCCTCCGTACCTGTCATCTGCCTGGTGGTGGGCAAGTGCAGGCTCCCTGTGACTCTAGCACTGTGTTGGTGCTTACTGAGAGCTTTATATGTGTCCATACCCAACCCTCTCCACCCATCGAATGCAAATGCGTCAGTATGTGGTGCAGATGCACAACAGGGAGCCACGTATGTGCAGGGGACATCTCTATACACGGCCCTGCTCCCCATGACCCAGTGCCAACCTCCAGATGGGAGTGGTCCAGAAGTGATGGACAATCCCCCGATCCAACCAAACCATGGAGGAGGGCGGAATATGCTAGGGGCTGAGCCCTGATGTCACGGAGATGATGTTTGAGAGGGGGGTTCCCGCCCATGACAAGCTCCCAATACCCAGGCGCCCAGAAGATAAAACAAAAAGCCCCAAATTAGCCAGGAGCATAGTAAACACCGGGCCAAGACACGTCCCGTGTCATAGGGAATCCTGATGACCAGTGCCTGGTCCGACAGGGACAGACTCAAAAAAAGGGGGGGGTTTTGGTTTTGATATTTTGTATGCAGAGCATGAGTTGTGACAAAATTTGAAACCTTGATCATTTCCAAGGAATACAGCTGTTAAAACTACATAGATTAATGGTATAAATATATCATATACAAATAGTCACATTAGAGACGGACTATATTCAGACAAGCAAGTTCTTAAAAGCCAAGAGAATTGACTTAATTGTATCAACATGTTCAATTAAAATGTATGAATAGTGAGGGAAATTCTTCAAAAACTCATCATCTTTGTATTAATGGGGGACATCTCCCACACGGAAATTAACCCACAATGGGTCTGTCCAATCGGTTGTTGGTTGAGTAATGGCTTGTAACCAAACTGTCTCTAAGGAACTTAGATAATTTATACGTGATCTCTGGGTATGGCTTAATGTATTTTTACATTTTTTATTCTGCACTTAAGAGATACCAATATTTCTCATAAATGGACCTAATTTTTTGATGTTGCCTATTATAGCGAGTAGTGATTCTGGTAGATATAGTTTGTGTGGTCCTTTTTGCTTTTTATAGTAAGGATGACCTTGATCCTAGGAAATTGATTGTATGGTATACTTCGTATTAAAGGCTTGATTTGTGAACTTGCATCATGTAGTATAGTATTGCCAGCTAAGGGTTTCCTGTACAAAGTTGAACAGAGAACACTACTTACCGACGTAAATTTCAACATCAAGGAAAGTGATCCTCTCCTGAAGAAATTTGTATGTGAATTTTAAATTAAAGGTATTATGTTTTAGGTCTTCCAAAAATCATATCAAGTTATCCTTTGATCCTGCCCATACCATAAAAACATTGTCTATATAGTGATGCCACAATAATATTTTGTTGAAATTATTCATTCACCTATCGTCTGAGAACAGTTCACGCTCCCACCTCCCCAGGTACAGGTTTGCATATGAGGGAGCACATTGCACTTGCTCCCATAGCAACTCCCTGCACCTGGAGATAGTGGGAGTGTTTGAAAATGAAAATATTATGTAATAAGGATAACATTTAACACCTGGATGATGAACTCATTGTAATTCCAGGATTGTCAGCCTCGTTCGTCCAACATCTCCCGGATAACTTGTATACCCCATATGTGGGGTATGTGTTGTGGAACCTAAGGGGTTAATCTTCTGCATTGTGTAAAAAGGCTGTTTCATCCTTTCTTTTCTGATCCTCCCCTTCTTTAACTATCCCCAATCCATCTGTTGATAGACCAGAGCCCTAGGAGGCACTCTGCTCATGCTCAGTTTGGTGTATATTGCTAGGGAGTTTTTTCTTTTTTTCGGGGGTGGGGGTGCATGTGATAAGCTTAGGACCAATCAGCACTGTCAGGGGTAATGCAGCCTCATAGGACAGTCAGATGGGAATGAAAGCCCCTCCTACCACTTTAGCTAGTGCTCGACCGGGCACTGATAGAAGTCACAAGATTACTATATACTGCTGATGTGAAATAGTATTTAGCAGTTTATGTTTAGTAAAATATCTGCATTTCCATGCTCTGTGGGAGACCAGATATAGTGAATGCAGGGTCCTGGGTTTAGTAACACTTAAATTTTTTTTTTAGAATTGAAAATTAGTTAACCTCCTAAAAAGTATATATTTTCTGAAAGCAGAGACACTAAAATAGTGGTTGTTCAAGGGTTGTATGTCATAAGACATTTATTTGTGCAACAATATATGAAACACACACTTTCTGTAAAAAAAAAAACTAAAGTTAATTTTAGGCACATAAACCGCAATATATTTCCCTTTTTAAAAAAAAAAAAAATATATAAAAAAGAGGTTGCTATGCACTGGTAAAATGACAACAAACTTTGGTACCCACAATTTTTCATAGCTAATGCTTTAAAGCTCCTATAGGTCAACAGTTTAGAGTTAACCTTGAATAACGACCCTAGAATTATTGCTCTCACACCCACACACATTGCAATATGTAACGTGTGAGAAAAATATATCACAGCGCAAACAATAGTGAATCATGTATAATAGTTAAGTGATTACGTTCTACTCAAAAAACGTTCTACTCATAACGCCTTCAGTGAATTAGCCCGGCTCCGCCCACTTCCCGTTACCTAGGAGACGCGTCCTCTAGACTAGTGTGCAACACAGCGGGTTCCATAGAGAGCGCGTGAGAGATCTTCATATATAGGGCGAGATCTACAGGGAGAGGCCGGGGTATCGGGGCATTTACATCTGTGGAGATACATTCGCCTTGGAGGAGTTGTGATAGCCGGTTCCTTACTAGGAAATAAGCCCTGTCAATCTCTATTGCTATACAGCATAGGGGTCACCATTGTCCGGTAAGTGAACACCCAAAGGGGGAGGTCCGGCACTTGCTCACTGCACCACCAAAGATTGCATGTTTTGTGCACTTTCTTCCTGGCACTCCAGCACTTTCGTGAGACATTTTTTGGGACTGTGTACATCTTATCATCTACTGAGATCTTAAAGAACTATTACATCTGGACTGGCACTTTATATTTATATACTTTATTTATATAGTATACGTTTACATGGTTTCTACACCCCATTTTTTGCACATAATTGCACGGTGCACTTTATGAGTTTTTTGAGTAGAACGTAATCACTTAACTATTATACATGATTCACTATTGTTTGCGCTGTGATATATTTTTCTCGCATTTGTGAATTTTGGGTTACCACTATTTATGAACAGCTGCATTCTAGAAATTTTAAATATTGTCATTAGTTTTTTCACTTATCTTTGCGCTGTATTTGCACTGCAATATGTAACGTGTAGTTCATTTGTTTGCTTCTTATGTACATGGGGGCAGGCTCACAAATTTGGGGGTTTGCTTAGGTGTAAGGTTTTCATTAAAACTTTATATTATATAAGGGCCCAGAATTAACTGGGGTATTGTCTAATCTAATCCAGTCTATTGGACCCCTGATGTTTCACTTCCTTTTCTTTGAAGCTAACCACAGTGGCCAGGGAAAGTGACAACCAAATTCCTTAACAATGTAAAGCATAATGCTTTCGGAATCTTACTAGTTAGGGAAGATGGGTAAATGGTCATTCGCTGGTTTCCTTTCCCTCTACCCGATGCCACCCACATGGGGTTCCTGGGCCCGCAGGTAGAGCGGAGCCTGGGAAACATGGCAGGGAGGCATAGGCGGTGAATGTACCCAGGGGTGCTGAAGTGCAATCAAACACCTGGCAGCTGACTATTGGGTTGCCATATTTACACACATTGTGTGCTTTTAAATCCCACTGCTGCTGCCAATGAATGACATATGGCAGTGGCAGGGAAACAGTTAAGGAGATTTCCTCTCAATATGTGAAACCAGACAAAAAAAATAAATGAAGTTTTCTAGGACAAGAAAGCACAGACAGTAATACAGGTTTTAACCTTTCATCAATCTACTGAAAAAAAAGAAAATAATCACATAGGCAGAATGTGGCAGGAAATCTCCATGATAGGGACACATACAGCAATAAACAAAATCAAAACTATTACTATCTATCACTATCAAAAACAAAATAAATTAAATTAAAGTAGAACTATAGGCAAAACTTTTATTTTCATTTTGGATAGAGTAAGGGAGGGTTATAACCCCTGTGAGATGTTTTTTTTTATTTTTTTCCATCTGTGTCCCATTGCAGAGATTTCCCTTAACTTCCTCTCCCATAGCCAAAGAGGAAGTGCAAGGAAATCCCTGCAAATTGAGAGAATTCCTTGGGGACCTCCAGGTCACCAGAGCTAGAGTCTCAATTTGAAGATTTCCCCTCCTTTACTTTTCTGGGCAAAACCCAAAATGTGTGATTTTCTTTTATTTTCACTTTTAATGATCATGGTAAACACAACAAATAGAGAGAGTGAATCTCCATAATTGGGGGCACAGAAATCAATAACAGGCTGGCAGGTGTTCTAATCCCTCTTCACTCTATCCAAAACTAAAAAGAAGTGTTGCCTTTAGTTATACTATATTCCCTTAATATCTTTTTTTATTCTAAAGCTGCCAAAAAATGGAAGGATCGTTTCTACATAGATTTTGAGACTGTCCATTGCTGATTAATTTCTGGTCTAGGGTCAATAAAACTTGACTAGGATGTCTCTTGTGAATAATCCAGTTACTTACTTATTGCATGATTTGCCACTTTCATTTAAGCACTAATATACATCTCTCCCCAAACATCTTTTCAATGCGCCAAAGCTTGTATTCCAGCTATGTGGGAAAAAAAAGGAACAAACTTAGCATGGACCAATGGCATGCCAGGATCTTAGATATCAAATTGATGGAGCAATTCACGGCAACCTTGAAGGACCAATCTGACAAGCATTTTCATAATTAGACACCTTGGATTCTATTTAGAGAATCTTTGACTTGCGATGCCCAAGCTCTTTAGCTATGGTTCTGGATGGAGCCTTGAGCCCCACTCATTGAAGGGAGGAATGTTTTTTTTTTTTTTTTTTCTCCCTGACTTTGACATTCTCCCTCTTTTCCACTTTATCCTTTATTTTATCATTGTCTTTCCCTTACCCTCTTTCTATGCCCCCAAACATGTTGTTAGCTCTTTTCGACCTTACTTTAATGGAAGGACTGTTTCTTTAACCCCCTCATACATTTTTCTCTCATCATAATATTTCCCTTTATCCCATAAATACAAAATGTGGAGCAGGACATATAAGACATCAATCTGTACTCTCTTATATCTTGTTGAAAATCTTGAATACCACATACTGTATGCCTAATTTGCATAGTTATTTTATTTATTTATTTTTTTTTTGAGTCATTCTAGTGTCTCTACTATTTATGACTGTATTTAAATTTGCTCTATGTGAAAAGCTTTTTAACCCTGCCTCCTTTCGGTCTAAATAAAGATATAAAAAATAAGAAAATAAATTATTTGGCTGGAATTGGGCTTTAAAAAATGGACTGTGACAAGGTAACATATCACAATACGTGGGTGACATCCAAACAGGATTTCTGTTATTAGACATTAAAAGGAGACACACATTTGTTTTGTAGAATAATGCATTTCATATAGTTGATATTCAGGAAATATAAAAGTTCATATATGGTATATCAGTTTTTGTCATTTGTTATTAAAGCCTAACTCCAGTCAAAGCATTTTAAGTTGCTTTGCACACCATATGGAATGGCTGGAGCCTCTGTCAAGTTTATCTTACCATCCTTGGCCCTATAGGGGAATATTTCCCTTTTTCCTGCAAGGACAGGAAGTAATAGAAAAATCTCTCCATTGTGGATACAGACAATAACAAAACATGTTCTGTTCAAAGAGGAATGCTTAAAATATCTTGAAATTTAAAAAAAAAAAAGAAAAATGTAAAAGAAATCGAAACTCTTCCTCACTCTAAATCTATAGAAAAGCTGGAGTCTGACTTGAAGACTCTGCTTTTCATCACTTTCACTAACACCTAACATATGCTTTGGAGTTTAAATGGAAAAATAATTAAAACCAAATTTAAAGGTAATCTAAATGATTAATAGTGTTCATATTTGCAAATGCATTAAAATCAAAATGCACAATATTTATAATAAATGTTCCTTTATAGTACAGTGAAGGGCCTGCACACAAGCACTTTCTCCATTGATTATAACAACTTGCCATCAGGTATCTTGGCAACAATTTTTAACTATTTGTTTCTTTTGTTTACCCTACCATGCCATGCAAGTTCCAATATAACTGTAAATAATAATTTCTTTATACTATAAATAGTAATTACAGAAACCATGCTGTAAATAGTAATTAAATATAGTAATTAGATGTGCAGTGCACCATGTGTGTCTCAGTAATAAATGCACAGGTGTCCAACTGGCTTGAACTGTATTGATCAGCACACTTTAGTTTTGTCCAATTTCCAAACAGGTCTTTTTTAGCCCCAGAGCATAGTAAAAGCTGTGTTTTTAAGAACTACTAACTGCTCAGAATGCTCAGTTACAGAAAATATGGAAGGTGAGCATTAATAAATAAGAGGAAAAGTGTAGCATGTTTCAGTTAGCTGTGTTTACCATAAAATATGTTTAAACCCAAAAAATGTTTTTTTTTTTTCATTTTTCGAAAGGTTAAATCTGTTGTGTTTTTTTTTTTTTTGCAGTCAATGGTCTTGACATACTAATGGGTTGTTTACTTTGAAAGGGATGTTGCACTATGTAAGAAAATTTTCTGCAGAGCTTAAAGTGATAATAAAGTCTCACTTTGTTTCATTTAAAAATAACAAACTTGTAATACTCACCTGATCTGTGCAGTGGTTTTCCAAAGAGCAGCCCTGATTCTCCTCTTCTTGGGTCCCCCGTCTTTGCTCCTGGTCCCTCCCTCCTGCCCACACAGCAAACAGCTTGCTATGGGGGCGCCTAACCAGAGCTGCTGCTCTGTGTGTCCATTCAGACATGGAGCCACGGTTCACTGACTGTGATTGACAGCAGCGGGACCCAATGGCTCTGCACTGCTATCTCAGCCAATAAGGAGGGAGAGTCCCAGGCAGCTGAGTCTCTCGTGCAAAATTTCTGGATCGAGATGGGTTCAGGTAAGTATTAGGGGGAGGGGGGGTGGCTGCTGCACACAGAAGGTTTTTCTATCTTAATGCATAGAAATCAAAAAACCTTCTGCCTTTACAACCACTTTAATGAATGTGGTGCAGAATCACTTTGCAAAAAATACCTAATCATGTGTGGAAAAACAGTATTTTTTGCTTCTATGTGAAGTGCAACTTCCCATGTAAAGTAAAGCAGACTGTGTGGTGGGGGTTGGCGGCAGAAAGGACGAGCCAGCACAGCCTGCACTGCCACCCTCTGATCACCAGAGTGCACCAGCTCTCCTTCTCCTAGCACCACTCTCTCTCCTTCCTACCTCTATGGTCATGAAGAAGGAGAAGTGGAAAGAGGAGAGCCGAGTCAGGGAAAGGATCTCATAGATCACTAGTGAGACCCAGGCTGTCCGCCCCATGATGAGGGGGTGCCCAGACTTCACCCCCAACACCCCAACCCACCCCTCCCAGAGGTGACAAACTACACCCTCCCGGTACATGAAGGGTTGACTTCCGCGGTTGGTCTCTGGTGCCAGAGAGGTTGGGGACCACTGATATATGGTGTTTAGAAGGGTATGAGCGTAAAATCATGTATGTGCATACATTATGCCAGTAAGATCCTCTTTGAATGCAGGTTTGGGGCATTTTTTATGCTTCTGAATGCTACTCTGAATGCAATGAGGCCTAATGGGGACATGAACAGCAGTAGAAATCTGACAATGATTTGATAATGGTTCTATACTTCTTAACTCCATTTTTTCCATAATAAAACTAAGCTTTATATTTTATCAGATGTATGCTATAGCTGAAAGTTGGTCTCTGGTCATGGATTTCTTTGATCCTCTAACTGTATTTGAAAGTCAAATTGGGAAACTCTTTTTCTGCCAGGCATCATCAAATACAGCACTAACAGAAATCTTTGAATAGTATTTACTGAAACATGCATTTTAACTTGCATTTTAACTTATTTTTCTTGATCTCATTATTCTAATGGATAGATTTAGGAAATAACGCACAAACAAAATAAGCATCTAAACCATTACAAAAATGATCATTCCCAAAATTGTTTTGGTGTGTAAAGTCTAGAAAGCCTCAAAATTGCAGATGGTACCGGTACAAATGTAGTCCAGTCACTAGAATAGTAATATTTTGTACAATAGGCATATTCTAATAAATAAATGGTGAAATCTATACTGTAAGGACCTAAGTCACCTTAGAGGATCATTTACACTTGCTTTGCTGTTTGAAGTGTGATCCCCATTCGGATCACTCTTCAGACAACAATAGTCAGGTGATGAGGACGTGTTGTATCACCTCCTCACTACCTGTTTAAACCCCTACATAATGGACATCTGCACCACAACCACACACGTTGTGCATGGTTGCGGGTGGTTTCAATGTGTCCCCATTTATTTCAGTGAGTTGTGCTTGGTGGGCAATGCCACCTGCCAAGTGTGCCAGGGGGTATAATTACTGCAGCTCCCATAAAGCAAAGCATTACAGATGAGGTATGTGTAGACCCCTAGTTGCTGCCTTTGCAGCAAAAAGGGGAACATTTGAGGGCTAGTAAAAGCATTGCTCAGTTGCAGGGTTTTCCACCCCTTAACTTCCACCTAGTGTAAATGAGGTGCACATTCCATAATTTATTTTTATTGAATGCAAAGTATATACAAAATAGCTTACTGATGTATCATGGCCACAAACAGATTAAATAAAATCGAATTTTCATTTTGGTTATGCCATTGCTTAACTAGTGTAAATCCAGACACTGGAGCATGGGGGGCATAACAAATCTTGTTTTTGCCATTTTGTACAGTGTGAGTACACGACATGAGAGTGCTCTTTTGTTACCCTGCCTGGTGTATATTTGTTTTTTTGTTTTTTTACAAATCAGGCTTATTGTGTTGTAGTGGATGGCTGGCTACTGTTTGTATAGGGCAGTCAGAGAGGGTTTAGAGACACAAGTTTTAAGTTTACAATGATAGGCACTTATAGATGATGCACATGCAGTATCTTTGATGGCAAAACAGCTTTATACTGCAGAAGAACAAGGTAACTTCAAAATACCAGCTTCTATGTTTCATGTAATATGTAATGGGGGTTATCGGAAAAATCCAGAATTAGCAGCCATAATGGCTCTGCAACATGTTTTCTTTCTGCAGGAGAATCATGGTTGTGTCTGTTTTCTCTCTTGAAAAATGGTAGACGACTGTGAAAGGAATGTTTATTTTGGCCAATAACTTCAGTTAAAAGTTAAAGACGTGATGCTTTAGGACAAGACCAAGAATATATAGTAGTGAAGGATACATTCTCACCTCCTTATTTCCCCCCCTTAATCTTCACACACATGCAGCCTGGGAACAATTTGCCCCGTTCTCTCATTGCCAACCCTCTGCTTTGTTGGCAGGAAAAATAAGGTTGCTGTATTTTGTGTATGATTTTAGTTTGCTTTCTGTGACAGTAACATAGAGACCGTTTTGCTAGACATCTGCTGCCTACTAAATGTTTTATTTATATTTTGTCTTGTGTGGTTGATAAATTAGATATATCCGTCTAATTTCATTTGTAGTGCATTTAGCCATAAGTGCGCTCATTATGACAGAAAGCCTTGTCCATTATCCAGGACCCATCTGCCAAATAATTTTTCAGTGTAGAGTTACCGGCTGTTGGAATTCATGCTACTGTGAAAGAAGGTTGTATATAATAACCTTGACTTCAGATGGCTATCTATCATTTTGGCAAATTTATTTGTTGCTATTCGAAATTATACATTAATGTGAAGGTTAGCATATTGATTTGGCCTCAAACAAATAACTGTCATTTCCTGGTGCCAGTGACGGTAGTTATTCACCAGCTTGTTTTCATCTGTAATACCCTACTTTTTAAGGGACACAGCTTGTGTGTGTGTGTGTGTGTATAAATATTGTATATTACTGTGCAAAAATTTTAGGCGGGTAAAAAATACTTTCAATTAAAAGTGCTTTCAGAAATAGAAGTGGTAATAGTTTATTTTTATCAGTTAACAAAATGTAAACTAAATGGTCAGAAGAGAAATCCAAATCAATATTTGGCGTGACCACCCTTTGCCTTCAAAACAACATCAGTTCTTCTAGGTACACTTGCACACAGTTTTTAAAGGAACTCGGCAGGTAGGTTGTTGCAAACATCTTCGAGAACTAAGCACAGACCTTCTGTGGATGTAAGCTGCCTCACATCCTTCTATCTTGAAAAATTGAAATTGGGGCCAAACCATCACTTTCAGGACTACTTGTTTTTCTTTACTCTGAAGATAGTTCCTAATGGCATTGGCTGCATGTTTGAGATGTTGTCCTACTGCAGAATGAATTTGGGGCCCATCACACACCTCCCTGGTGGTATGGCATGAAGGACAAACATCTGCCTGCATTTCTCAGAGTTGCGGACACCATTCATCCTGACCAAATCTTCCGTTACATTTGCAGAAAAGAACCTCCCACCATGCTTCACTGTTGTCTGCAGGCACTCATTATTGTATTACTTTTTGACTTGTATTAAAGTATTGTATTATTATTATTATTATTATTATTTTGACTCATCAGTCCAGAGCAACTGCTGCCATTTTTCTGTGCCCCACTTCTTATGTCATAATGCATAGGGGAGCTGCTTAGCCTTGTTACCAAGTTAGAGGTATGGCTTTTTGACTGGAATAAAAGTAAAAGAACTTGCATAGGAACCTAAAGGGACTCCAACTTTATTTAATTTTGAGTGCCACACACCCCACCATCTTGTTCAAATATTCACCTATTTACACACCTATTTACTTTTAAAATTATATTAGCATGTTAATTGTTATATTAGATTTTAGTTTTATGGTGCTTAAATATACTTTAATTGCATTGAAGTGTGTTTTATCAGTTTAACGTCTGCTAACATTTCTAAGAATCCTGGCCATTTTTTTCTCTATTGAAAATGCCTAGAATTTTAGATAATTCCTGTTGCTACTGTGCTGAAAAAATGTATTATCTGACAATTAGGTAAACAGCAAACAGTTTGTAGCATGGATGGTCCCAAATTTTGTAATATTGAAGGTGTCCTTCTGGGACCTATTGAACCCTCACACTTGGTGTCCATCTAATGGAGTACATATATTTTCTTAATTTTAATTATGCAGACTTATTAACCACTAGCCGACCGCTCACGTTGCTGCTACTGCAGCAGAGCGGCTCGGCTGGTTCCAGTGACGTAGACCTACGTCGCTGGATTCCTCCCTCTCTTGGCGCCTCCGGAGGCTCGCTCGCGCTGTATTCAGACACAGCCGGAGTCGGCCAGGGGAGGAGAGGCAGTGATCACCGCTGCTCTTCCCCAATCGTCAGGGAAAGAGTGAGGAAATCCGCCCACTTGTGCAAACAAAGCGGGCAGATCTCCTCTGTGACAGGTAGGGACAGAACACACGATTCAGCATAGCTGAACCTGAGATCTGTGTCACACAACCCCCTGCCCCCACACACGTCAGTAAGCATGAGGTACACATTTAACCCCTTGATCACCAACAGTGTTAACCCCTTCCCTGCCCGTATCATTATTACAGTAACAGTGCATATTTATAGCACTGATTACTGTAGTAATGTCACTGGTCCCCCCAAAAATGTCAGTTAGGGGTCCGATCTGTCCACCGCAATGTCGCAGTCCTGCAAAAAAATCGCAGATCGCCGCCATTACTAGTAAAAAAAAATAAACAAAAAAAATGACAAATCTTTCACGTAGTTAGTAAACGTGATAACTTTTGCACAAACCAATCAAAATACGCTTATTGTGATTTTTTTTACCAAAAATATGTAGCAGAAAACAAATTGGCCTAAAATGTTAAATAAGTTTGATTTGTTAATTTTTTGGGGGGAATATTCTATATCAGAATGTGAAAAATATTATTTTTTTTTTCAAAATTGTCGCTCTTTTTTTCAAAAATTAAAAATCGCACAGGTGATCAAATACCACCAAAATAAAGCTCTATTTGTGGGGGGAAAAAAGGACATAAATTTAATTTGGACCACGCAATGGTCCGTTAAATTGACAAAGTGCTGAATCGCAAAATATGGCCTGGTCAGGAAGGGGGTAAAATCTTCCGGTCTTAACCACTTTACCTCCTTGGCGGTAATCCCGAGCGTGACTCGGGGTTGATATTTTATATCAGGAGCGGTAACCCCGAGTCACGCTCGGGGTGGATTGCAGAGAGCGCAGCGGTGTTCTCTTACCTTATCCTGGCGATCCAGCGATGATCTCTCATTGCTGTGACCGCCAGCCGAGAGTCCCGCCGCTCCTCCGTCCCTCCGTCGGTGTGATCACTTCCTAGTTCCGTTCCCTGCAGCAGCAATGCTGCATGGGAGCGGAACTAGGGAGGGAAATTCAAAAAAAAAAAAAAAAAAACGTTACACAAAACACATTTTATATTATATGTATATATATATATATATATATATATATATATATATATATATATACACCGGTATATATATATATATATATGCATATATATGCATATATATATATATATGCACACACACACATATATATATATAAAATTATATTATTGATTCAATTATAATTCATGCGTTATATATTGTATATATATATATATATATATATATATATATATATATATATATGTGTGTGTGTGTGTGTGTGTATATATATATATATATATATATGTATATATATATATATATATATATATATATATATATACACACACACACACACATATATCTATATATAATATATAATGCATGAATTATAATCTAATCAATAATATAATTTTATTATATATATTATATATTAAATAATAAAATAATATTATTGATTCAATTATAATTCACATGTTTGTGTTTCAAATTTATCACATCTGGGATGTCTACTAGACTCTTGTTTTGGTCAGGTTTAAGTCAGGTATTACTAAGAATTGTAGGCCTATAATACATAACGCCAAATTTCCATGAAAACAATTGTACCGCTTTTGGTATGTAATTCCTGACATAATCATACCGCCAGGGAGGTTAAGCCCCGGAACATTTTACCCCCATTCCGACCAGGGGTTTTTTTTGCAATTCGGCACTGCGTGACTTTAACGGACAATTGCGCGGTCGTGCAACGCTGTACCTAAACGAATTTGATGTCCTTTTTTTCCCACTAACAGAGCTTTCTTTTGGTGGTATTTGATCACCTGTGCAATTTTTTGATCATGCGCTATAAACAAAATTATAAGCGTCCATTTTGCAAAAATAACAATATTTTTCACATTTTTTTATATGAAATTCCCCCCCAAAAAATGTAAAAATCTAATTTTTTTAACATTTTCTGCCAATTTGTTTCATGCTACATATGTTTGGTAAAAAAAATCGCAAAAAGCGTATTTTGATTTGTTTGCGCAAAAGTTATCGCGTTTACTAACAAAGGGAAAGATATTTGTCATTTTTGGGTTTTTTTAACGCGTAATGGCGGCGATCTGCGATTTTTTTTGCGGTACTGCGACATTGCGGCGGACAGATCGGACCCTTGAGTGACATTTTTGACACTTTTGGGGTTACCAGTGACATTTCTACAGTAATCAGTGCTATACATATGCACTGTTACTGTAAAATTACACTGGCAGTGAAGGGGTTAACTTTTTTGAGAGGGAAGGGTTATGTGTTTCCCTAGGGGCGTGATTCTAACTGTGATTGGCTGTGGCTTGTGGTGTAGGAACAGTGATCAACGGTCCTACATAGTAGAACCGTATAATTACTATTCCTACACAGGGGAGAATGACAGGCGGCTTGTTTACATCAGCCGCCTGCCTTTCTCCCTCTGCACCGACGATCGCCGAGTGACCGGCGGACATCGGGTCCGTCTGTCACACGCGCGGGGGGGGGGGGGGGTCCGTGACCGCGCCTCCGGGGGCGCACGCTCGCTCCCTAGACCCTCACAGGCTAGCGATGTAGTACTACGTCGCTCTGCCTGTGAGGGGCTGACCGCCGCAGTAAATAGTCGTGCGGCAGTTGGCCAGCAGTTAAAGTGGTTAAAAATACGCTCATTGAGAATTTTTTTTGTCAAAGACATGTAGCTAAATACATTTTGGCCTAAATATATGACAAAAATGTAATATATTTAATATTTTTTAACTGTCAAAGTAGAAAATGTCAATTTTTTCGCAAAATTTTCGCTTTTTTTTTAAAAATATCACAAAAAATGAAAAGCCCAGAGGTGATCAAATACCACCAAAAAAAAAAGACGTAAATTTTGTTTGGGTACAGGGTTGCATGACCGCACAATTGTCAGTTAAATTCACGCAGTGCTAGGTTGAAAAAAGTGGCCTGGTTGACATTGTTTTGTTGTCTTCCTTGATTAGCTCTTTCCAGCTAGCTTTTCAACATGCACACATAACATATCTGTAAGAACGAATAACAGTCTGTATACCACAGAAATTAGTTTTCTTTCTGTAATTTAAAATTTTTTTCTGCCCTTTTATTTTGGTGGTACATGTTAAAATGAAAGATAGTTTGGAGAAGTCATAAAATCTAATAGTGTATATCCTACCATCAATGTGTAAATGTGTGCAAGTGTGGACCTGTCTGTAAACTGACAAGTCTACACTTGTCTCTTTCATGACTACTTCTATGCCTTCTAGTGTTATTAGAAGATGTTGTTTGTTTCTGTCTTTGGGAAAAAAGTTTGTTCAAAATTTTTCTCTCCAGTATATACAAATATATATTAGGCTCCGTTCACATCTAGGCGTTTTGGGGCGTTTTTGGGGCGTTTTTCTGCTCTAGGATCAGCTCTCAAAACGCCCAACAAGACAAATCCTATTCATTTCAATGGCCCCTGTTCACATCTGAGCGTTTTGACGCTGTATACAAAACGCCCAACGCTCAAAAAAGTACATGAGCTTCTTTTTGGGCAGATTACAGGCGTTTTCCATTGATCTCTATTCAATCTAAAAACGCCTGCACAAAAATCGCGGTAAAAATCGCGGTAAAAAACGCCGCAAAAATCGCAGTAAAATCGCGGTAAAAAAACGCGCGAAAAACGCTACGCTCAGGTGTGAATGTAGCCTAAAGATTAATAGCTGAGTGAGATGAAGTTCTCATAATCTGATCATTTGCATGTTATGCCAACTCAGATTTTCATCTTTGTATTGTTTTATTTTTATTCTTTTAAGAAATGTGTTATACTTGTAACAAAAAGATTGTCATTTTGTTAAATTTGCTGATGTGAGACTTCCAATGGGCTAGGCTACATGGATGATTTTAATCTCTTGCTTGTGAGAAATGTGACTACTTGCTGACACTCACCTTGTTGATACACTTCTTTTAGTAGCTTAATTGTGCTGCCACAATAGCTTAATTATTACTAGACCTCTACCTAAAATGTACTCCTCAAGGTCTCACTGAGCATCACTTGAAATATAATTGCCAGACATTATAAGCATTAAAAGTGAAGCGGAGCCCCCAGTACCCCACACCTAAATACCTGATTATAGGCTCGACAAGTGACTTCCCTATCTCCTATCAAACCAGTAAAAATGATTGGAAGTGAAGCTGCTTTGTCAAGAAAGTATACAGTTTTTCAGTTTTTATTGCACATACCCAGCATTAAAAACCATGGCAACTAAGAAAAAACAAAGTTCCCCCCAAAAAGAACCTGCTCTGAGAAATCCATACTCATAAACTGACTGCAACATGATAAAATGTATTTCATTTAGTGTATTTATTATTAGCTAGGAGTAATCACCCAGATAGCAAGGATAAAGTGCCATGCATTTGTGGTAGTGTTGAATTGTAAGTCTTGTTAACTTGCTGCACATTTTTACTGGCAAGTTGTACACTTCCAGTGTACTCGAAGCACAAGTTCTAGTTGACACTTTTTCAATTTGTAGCAAGTCTCTAGCAAGAGCAAAGTTGCAGCGGTGAGTCTACAGCAAGAGCGCTGCAAGTCACAGTGACCCCTGTGGTGGGATGACTATTGCACAACATAACTGAACCAGAACTTGCAGCAAACTTGCAGAATGTTTGCAAAGAAAGTTGATCTGGAGTCATGCAGCCACCCTACTCTTCTGTTTAGCTGCTGTTTTCAGTTTTAGTAGCTGCTTAATCCCCTTCAGCATCTTTGCAGCCACTTCATGTCTACATGCATACAAGCAGGGGCTACATGTCATTGCTTAGGCCAACCTTCCTGTTGGTGGCAGTCATCAAAGTCATTGTTTTGCACTCTTTAAATACCTCCAAAGCAATCCCACAACAATACTGGTGGCACACAGGCCTACAATTGCTAATCCCTCTGCTGTAGCTAGAGGATTGAATGAATGGAATACATTGAAATCCTCTATTCTCTGTTTACACTTGTAATCTGCTGGGATTATTCACAGTGATCACATACTGTAGTACAGAGACACTCTTGTAGTCTCTGTAATGTTTGCCTGTAACAAGATGTACAACAGATGTAAAATACACAAATTAATGCCACTTTGTATTCGTTAATACATTGTTGAATTTTTTTTTAAATGCAAGCATTGTAATTACCTGAATTTGACTTGGCATTAACCTCTTGCAATCCTATATCAGAGCTCAGTTTGAGAGATGGAGAAGTAAATCAATAGGCTGTAGTGCAAAGAACAGGCTGGTAGGTGGAAAGAGCACAGTGGCAAAGACAGGAACTGCTTTTCCTGTCAGACCTGTAAGTGTTACTGAGTAGGAGCAGAGAAAAAAAAATCAGGCCTTCTGTATTGCTAAAAAGGGCTGTGCTGGGTGGCAGAGTTGTGTAAATATCAGAGCTAGATTGACTAATACAATTAATTTGATGAGTTATGCAGCTTCCATATATTTGTTTCATATGTGTATGCAGGTATTTGCCTAGAGTTCAGCTTTAAAAAAGACAAAACCGGGATGTAAAGCGTTACTACATGGCGTTTTCCACAGTGTTACACATACTTAATTAAGCATGTCCAATTGAATAATCACTTGTGTGCAGCTGTAAACCATGGCCATTTACACTGACAAAATCACATCATGGTAAGGTGTTAGCTTATTGCAATCAATAGATGTGACAGCAGATAACATGTCCAATAAATACTTAAAATGAACAAAAAAAAAAAATGAACTAACCGTCTGCAAATATCTACTGTTACTAAGCAGTAATCTACTTGATATACAAATATAGTCACTTAAAATTTAGCTGGAAAGAGAGCTCCAAGATGTACAGTAATTCACTTTGAAAATTGTGACTTCCCCGATATGTGGAAGACAGAATAATATAATGACTTTATCAGTGATACCATCTGGCTAAACCAATTGTTGCTGTAATTTTAGCTCCTGAGAATTACATCCTAGTGCATCATAGCTGAAGTTGCTATATTGTTTACAATCTGTAAAAAGAGATATGGCAAAATGAAGAATAAAAATGTTTTGGAGGAAGTTCACATCCTGTCGTCAAAACCCAATTACACATTTCTTTATTGTTCATGCACATGAAAGGATATTACTGTGACAAACTTTTTTTAAGTGTTACTTTTTTTCGATACAAATACCATCTGTCGCTTTTAGATGTATGCTGATGTTTTACTCTAAGCTACAATAATAAAACGTGTACATGCTTTGTTGCCTTAGCTATACCTTACAGTCTTATGTTGCAATAACACTGGAAAATGAAGAGATGTTTCATGCTTTTATAATTTAAAATTGCCTTTTTTATACTATTGCCTTTTATTCCAAACTGGGCAATATATTTTACAGGTGGAAGTTGTATAGACAGACATTTACTATACTATATGAATATAATATCACAAGCAATACAGGATGGTTTTGCAAGATGCAAAAACTTTGTTTAAAAATGTTTATTATGAGCTCCCATGGGGGCGCCGGGAGGGGGGGGGCAGGGCCCGGGCCAGCCGGCCTTGAGAGTGAGGGATGGGGGGCTATACATAGGTTACAGTTTAAGCCAGTATCCCGCAGTTTACATTTTTTCAGTTTTATATCTACTGTTTTGAAGTTGCTGTATTGTTTCTATATATATAAATATTGAAATATAAAAATGTTTATTATATTGACAATGGAAAATGGGAACTATTGGTATTACTATATAGATTATATATATATATATATATATATATATATATATATATATATATATATATATATATATATATATATATATATATATATATATATATATGTGTGTGTGTGTGTTCTGTACATAATAGTGATCACATCTAATGTTTAGTAAGATCTCTCAGACAACTGCACTCAAAAAGTTAAGATATGCTGTTTTATAGGGAACCTTTAGAAGTATTAGTTGTACCTAAGCAGTTCTCTAAAAAATGTGTATAGTGTGTATATATATATATATATATATATATATATATATACATTATATACTGTACTGGGAGATTCGGTGATGTTACTGTGCTGCTCCCTGTTCTCTTTGCTGAAGTCTCTGACATGAGGAAGCAAAGCCCTGTCTCTACCAAGATGGCTATTTCCACACAGAGACACAGTGCAGAACAAAATACGGAATGTCATTATTAAGAAAAAGATTGGCTGCAGGGAGACCACCAGTACTGGTGACTAGTCCTTTGCCCCCAGCCTGCCTTTTTAGCACAGCTGCCGGAGTTCAGTTTCTCTTTAATTATTTCAAACATAAGCATAACTAGCATGGTTATTCTTCCAGGGATGATATGAGTCAAAACTGGCCCTAACTCTAGGACCATGTGCCTGTTACCAGTTGGTACCGCTGCTTTTCATGTAACTGTACTGGTGAATATGAGGTATTTTATACATATAAAATGTTTATATAATGTTCCCATATAGGTTATATTTGTTGTGATTCTGGGAAGAGAACTTTAAACCTAATAGTGGAGGAATTAAAAAAGTGCATGTCAGTGAGATAACAATAAAGTGTAATAAAAATATTTAACATATTTTATCATCCTATGAAGAAGAAATGGTCAGGAGCAGGAGATGTACGTAGACATAGGACAAGAAGTATTGGTTGTCAAAGAAAACTCACCACATAACTACGGAAGGCTATTTGTGCATTTAGCTCATTAATATACTAAATAGGTTTAAATGGCTTCATTCCATGTATAAAATAGAGGCAGTTGGCCGCTGGGAGTAACATATGGTATTATGGTGAAATGTTGTCACTGGATCCGGAAACTAGGGGAAATCTCGCCAACGGGGCCATGAAGAGAAGTGAAAATTAATTTTAAACCTTAACCTTGTTTATACTATCCAAATCTAAAAATAGGGATTTTGGCTAGAGATACTGAGAGAAATTTACTAAGATTGGAGAAATCAGAATCTGGTGCAGCTGTGCATGGCAATAAGTCAACTTCTTTCTTTCATTTTCAAAGCTTAACTGAACATGCAAAAAACAGGGGGATTGCTTGCATTCACAGCTTCTCCAGATTCTGTCTGCTCCAGTTTTAAACCCCCCCCCCCCCCTCCCAGAGGGGCTAGATATACTGAGATGAATTTACTAAGACTGGAGGAATCTGAATCTGGAGCAGCTGTAAATGGCAACCAGATAACATAGGCTGATTGGTTGCCATGCACAGCTTCTCCAGATTCTATCTGTTCCATTTTTGATAACACACACACTATTTTCTGAAAATGAATCCATGGTATGTAGCTACATTTTGAATTTCTCTATTATAACTAGTTCAGTGAGTGCCCAGTTTAACTGCCAATGTACATTTACACAGGGATCTTTTAACATTTAGTTAGATCTATTTTTTCACCTCATAACTCTGCAGAAATTGTTATCTATACCCATAAATGAAGAAAAAAGCAAAATTCTTTTAGAGATTATAGATATGAAATTATATTACTTGCAAAATGAATTCATGATACGTATGTGTATCCCCTGAGTATTTGATCAAGACCTATATATCCTATGTAATGATGTAGAAAGTAAAATGCTGCTGGCATGAAGACTTATATAACTTAAACAGCCACCAAGGTCATATATGACCGCCAGCCTTTGTAACATTCCTGAGAATGCAGATATAAGTCACAGCAAGTGCTGTTACGTGCACATTGTTCCATGACAAATTTCTTGCCTTCTTTTGGATTCAAATTATAAGAGCTTCTTGAAAATGTCACAGCATGGATTATGTCTTTGTATTGCCATTCAAGATGGAAAAAGAGTGACTTAGTATAATTATGCATTTTATTTTTATTGTGCATTTTTACACATATGCTGCTGTATTGAAAAATCAGTACTTGTAAGCCTATCCATCAAAAGCTGCATAATACAGCCTTGAGTATTTTGTATGTAGTTTAGCCTTCAGTATTAAGTATGTAGTTTAATTTCCTTTAAGACAAAAAAAAAAAAAAAAAAGCATACTTTTATATATTTTTTCTTGCATCTTTTTGGAGTGTGGGGGTTTAAAGGTGACATTATTTGTATAATAAGGTCATGTATAAGACGTCCACCAGTGCCACTCTGTGTCTCCATGCTAATGAAATGTGCCCTCTATAAATTTAGAGTGTGTTCTATTATTTGTGATGGAATAACAAAGTAGACAGGAGGTGTAATATGATTCAGTAATGCTTAACGTGTCATTTTCATTTTCAAGTTTTGCTGCCATCTGTGACCTAGTGATAACCTGCACGCTTGTTATGCATAAATCCCATTATACTTGCATAGTTTAGTGTTCCCATGGAGTTACTATACAACAGTGATTTTCTTTAGAATGTTACTCATCAAGGAACATACAAATGAGCATAAAAAAAAGAGAAAACATTTGATGTAACCCATCGTTGTAGCTGGAGTGTTTGTCATCAAGCTAAATTAAAAACCTCAACTGAATCAAGCAGTTATAAAAAGCAGAACATGCATATCATTATTTTCTATTTTCTCCTTGAATAAGAAAATTAAAGCACAATTTCTATGCTTCTTCATTTGGTTTATTTTTTTTGCTTCCAAATACCAAATACAGTAGTTATGTATATTATTTTTTCCACACATTTTCTCTATATTTTATATTGCGGACAATTTGTAAGACCTAATCCATCTAGAATGTTCTAGGTCTGATTCTAGACAAATGTTTCTTTGTTAGAAATGGGCTGCCTTGATCTTTAAAGTTCCAAAAAAGCCTAAACACAAACAGACCACACAGATTGAGGCCAATATATCTATGCTCAAATCTGTGTTTCATCCTACCCAGTCTAATGCATTAAAGGGCTTTAAGGCAAAATGTGCATTAGGCAGTGTGTAACTATATGGAGAATGCATAGAGTCAGTTACTACTTGTCCTTTAAAGTATAACTAAAAGCAAAACCTTTTTTAAAGTTTTGAATAGAGTGGAGCGGGTGTAGAGCACCTGTCAGTATTTATTGCTGTCTATGCCTCCCCCCCCCCCCCACATTTTGGGTTGTCTCCAGAAAAGTAATAGAGGGGAAATCTTCCAGTGGAGATTCTAGGTCTGGTAACCTGAAGGTCCCTAAAGAATGTCCTTATTTTCTCAGATTTACCCTCACTTCCTGTTTGGCTATGGAACAGGAAGGGAAATTTCCACAATGGGACACAGATGATAAATAAAAACTAACAGGTGTTAAAACCCTTCCTTGCTCTATCCAAAATGAAAAAAAAAAGTTTTGCGTAAACCATATCCTTCCTTTCTTTTTTTTCCTTCTCTTATTTGCAGTTTAAGTCTCTAATAGTATTAAGAAGACTGAAAATGGTAACTTTTTACTACGATGCAATAGGTATGCATCTTAAGTACTAATGTAGGAGTTTATTTTGAATGAGATATGTCAATGTTACAGGAGCAAAACAATAATCCTGTGCTGACCCTAAACCTATAGACCCGTACTAAATCACCAACCCAAAGCAGCTGTGTAAATTATAAAGATAATTAAATACGTTTAAATCTAAAAAATCTAAATTTGAGCGCAAAAAAATAATTAACTTATTACCAAAACAACAATACATAATAAAAGTGTTCTAGCTCTATCTATCTATCTATCTATCTATCTATCTATCTATCTATCTATCTATCTATCTATCTATCTATCTATCTATCTATCTATCTATCTATCTATCTATCTATCTATCTATCTATCTATCTATCTATCTATCTATCTATCTATCTATCTATCTATCTATCTATCTATCTATCTATCTATCTATCTATCTATGTCTCCATCCATCTTCTCAGAGTTTAATGTGGACCCTATAGTCTTATAAGGTGGCCTTTAATGACATATGTCAATCCTCCATTCATTCCCCATATATGTTATTTCAAAAAATGTAATTAAATAAAAAAAAAATAATAATAATTGTGCAACACATCTCTATCAAAACATGTCTAAAAATTGCACTCCACAATAGGTTGTGCTATTTCCTGGTACCAACAGAAGAGGATTCTTATATGCAAAGATATCCACACTGCTTTCTACTTCTGGGTGTGTGGGTGTTTGAGTGTGTGCCGTCCAATGTGTTTTGTTATCACAATGTCGCCAGGAGCAGTAAGCTCCCTGTGACATTTCATGCACTATATACAGTATATCCACACTGCAGTCATCAACTAGACTATAGTATCAACACTAAAATACACCAAACAATGACCATACTGCTTCTGACAGTATTGCACAAAGGGTACTAACATGTTATTCACAGTTCACATGAATATTCTATAAAAATCAGAAATCCACTAGATATTCAACAACCCTGAACCATCCATAGATATTCTAAAAAATCTGATAAACAAACAGTTTAAATTGTCTAATAGATCACCACGGGGGATTTCTTAGGAGTGGATCACTATTTGGATGCAGGGATCACCATCTGATTTTTTGGAACTGTCTAAGTGTATGGAGACACTGGCTGCATTACTTTCACTGTGGATATTTGGAATGCTGTTTTCTCTTTGTTCTTTTCTTCTTCCACTGAACCACTTTTTATTGGTTCCGATGAACTATGAACAGTGTGTGTGTATATATATATATATATATATATATATATATATATATATATATATATATAGGGTTGGAGGAGAAAAACATTTTTCAGGATCCTCTGTGCATACATATTGCCAGAGAAATGATTTGCACAAGATCTATTGGTGGGGATTTGCCCCAGCCGCTAGTATGCAACCAAAGTTTGTAGCTTGGACATTTGTATTGGAGGCTTCTTGTTTCTTATAGAAATCTTTTTTTTAATGACGTATTCCCTTTAATGTACTCAAAGGATTTGTTTTCAAGCAAGACTTTTACTTGCCATTTGCTAATCTCAATGTGAATAGTCCTAATTGGAAGCCTGGACAGCTCACAGTAGCGTGCCTCTTCAATGATTTAGGTGTTTCACCTTTCAGTAAATGTAAAATAGATTCGGACACGGGTTTTCAAATGATAGTATAATGAGTCTTTTTGATTTATAGCTATATCTACTTGGTTTAGAACACCAGCACAATTAGATGGAAAGTCTCCTTTAGTGCTATTGATAGGGAGCAACAAAACAGGTCATGTTCCAATTAATAATGTGACACTGGGTGTGGTTGGTGACAGCTTCACAGTTGCTCCGTGCTTTATTACCACTGGAAGGGAATAAAGTATCAGAGAGCTTATGTGGGAATGATTACTGTGTATACATAATAAAGTGAATTTAAGATGTTACCTAAGTATCTGAACAAAAGCTAGCTGCTGCAATATATTTCTTTGTGATGGAGGGGGCTTATTGTGTTCAAAGTAATTTTAAATATAAAGACAGATTGTGGTGCAGAAAAAAGGATCAAGTATTTACTAATAGCTCAAGACGGATCATAATGCTCATTTATTTTTATTCAAATACATTATAATTTGTTCTGCAGTACACTTTGGTGATATATACAGTATATTGAGGCCTGAATGGTATAAAGCCTTTGCTACAGCAGTGCTTTTAGGTAACTATTTAACTGTCTTATAGGGGTATACTGTTTATCCACTTGTAAAAATGGAAAATCAACCATGGTTTTATTTAGTAATATATAAAACCTAAACCACTTGAGTACCTGGGCCTTTTTTTCTCATAACACCCTTGAGTCCCAGAGCATTTTTGCTGTTTCAGCGATGTCTCTATTCCGCACATATCATTTCGCTTTTGTAGTCTACCATAACAAATCATGCATCATTTTTCTTGGGATAGATAGGGTTTGATAGTAGATCTGCATACATATATTTTCATTTTCTAGGTTTTTTTTTCTTTTTGACACTACATCGGGATGCACACAAGAAAAGTATAATCTGTGTGCATAAATTAACATAACATTTAGATAAGATTAAGCCAGGTTGGCGAGGACACAGATTAATACAATGGCATTATAGACTCAAGTTGTGGATAACATATTTTGTTTATTTCTTTCTTTCTTTTTAACTTTTTTTCTTTATGGGGAATCTAGATCTGGTCAGGGGAGACCAGCTGTGCAGGAACAGATCACTATAGGAATGATCTGCTGCTGCGTATAGATGCATCTAAAGGCTGCTTCATTTCTGCATGGGCCTCTGTGCTATGAAGTTACTTCAATGGTAAACACAAGTCAGAAGCATTATTCTTACAGTAATTTGGTACAAGAAATCCTACGGAGCATTGTGTAGCAAAATCAGAAGCTCAGAAACGAATCATTTCAGCTCCTTGGCTTAGTGCTGAATGCCACCAACTCCAGCCTACATGCCACTCAGTCCCTTGATGTTATTTGAAATGGTGCTGGGACAAATAGCCACTGTCCCTGTGCCATTTTAAAACAGCACTTGGAACTAAGGTGGTTAACAATTTTTTTTGTTTTTGTTTACAGAAGTCAGAGCAATTTGTGTGTAGATCACTGTATGACTTTTATCTAGCTTTATTCAGTCAGTATAGTAGAGTAAACGGAGTATAAATGACCAACCAGCTTTGGCCTTATTACTGCATTTCAATATGTCTGGCTAATATTATTCTATTATGTGCCCTCTGCCAGGGACCTTCCTTGAGTGCTGCTTTCAGGTTTAATTAAATTATGTCTCAGTTTATTATGTCAATGTTGCCTGCCTCACAAATTTTTCCTCAAACTCTATTAACAGTTTATGAAAGTAGCACTATTGCAACATTCATTAACTTTTTCACAACACCATCCGCAATATTCATGTTTGGAAATCTCTTGAACCTACCTCTGATTTTCTATATCTTTATCTTATTTTTAAAGTTAAATAGACTTTGATTTTGCTTTGTTTACATCTTGTGTGCATTGAAATGAAAAAAACATATGCTTTTGTTTTTCAGAGCAAGAGGAGTGTGTTAACTGTACAGATGAATGCAGAGTCCTGGGTCATTCTGACAGATGTTGGATGCCGCAATTTCCTACAGCAAACCAGGTTGAAAATGCTGATTATCGCACAAATCTCTTTGTTCCAACTGTGGAAGCTCACGTTGAGACTGAGACTTATGAAACTGTGAATCCCACTGGAAAAAAGACATTTTGTACATTTGGGAAAGACAAACGAGAGCACACCATTCTCATTGCCAATGTAAAACCATATTTAAAAGCCAAGCGTGCCCTGAGTCCTCTGCTACAAGAGGTTCCCTCTGCATCTAGCAGTCCAACCAAGACATGCATTGAGCCTTGTGCCTCAACTAAGGGACCATTGAATGGCTGTGAAATAAAATCAGGAGTCTTGGCAGAAACAACCAGTCAATATCTGTCCTCTGATAATCAGTACATATCGCCTAGTAAACAGACAAAGGACCCTCAATATATTGCATCAGACCCAATGGCTCGTGTATTTGCTGATGTGCACTCCAGAGTGAGCCGAGACTCAAGTGAAATGGACGCTGTCTTGGAGCACCTGGAGCATTCAAATCGCGATTTGGGCCGAGAGTCCGTGGATGCTGAAGAAGTTGTGAGAGAAATTGATAAGCTCTTACAAGACTGTCGAGGCAGTGAACCTGTGGCTGTTAGAAAGTGAAATGGACAGAGAGGCTATTATGTTTGCCTTTTTTGAAGTTACATACAGTTTTCCCTTGGTACAGCACATTTTCAGGGGAGATGATGGACAGATGCTGCTTTGTGGCTAAAAGTGAACTTTTAAAGTGCCCCCAAATTCTTGTCACTGTCTTTTTTTTTCTGTTACTCAGATTACACTGGCTTTATTTTGACAAAAAAATACTTTTGGACAAAGTCAAGAATAAATATGTTGTGGTGAAATTTGACAATCTGTTGTAAAAGGGAACAGAACTGGAACTACTTGCGAAGTTGTGCAACTTCCCAACTGTATTTGGTGTGACTTTTCATTTGCCGAGGAAAAGAACCCATTAATTAACAGGGTTAACTAATATATGTGTGGATTTTAAATGAACATCACTAGCTTCTAATTAAAGTCCTAACTAATTTTTGCTGTAGTCTTAGCTGCACAAAACATCAACACCCATTTGTGGTTAACATTTCTATATAAATTATCAACATTCCAAAAACATTTCAAGTACAACCTGTCAGTGTCATGTAGTACATTTTCATGCCACACATAGTAATATATATAAAAAAAAAATTATATAGTCGACTTACTGTGTCCTGCACTTGCATACGCTAATTCACTTTATGTACGATGAAAAGTGTTGATTAGAATTTTAGTGTCCTACAAAAAATATACACAGTTATTTACATAGAAATAATTATGTTTTTCAACTGCTAAAAATGGTTCTTAAAAAAAAAAAAAGAAAAGAAAATTGCCATCTAAAAGTAAAGTTAACCAATAGAATGGAAATATTTTTTTAAATTAATTTGTGGACACTAAAATTTGCTCAGGAAAGTAAAATGTCCCATTCATTAAAAAAACAAATATCACATGACCATTTAAATGTGCAAATGTAAGAAAATTTAAATGTGTTTACATCAAAATGACATATTTTTATGATTTATTTGCAATTTTAGTGCATATGAGCCAAATTGTTGCGTGTATAAGAGCTATATTGTGTATTTTATTAAATTAATATATAGTTGTGTTGCAAAAAGAAAAAAAAATTGGGCTTATATTGTAAATGGCAAGTGTTGCCTCAGTAGCTGTCGAACTCTATGAGTTTTTGTTTTCCTGTTTCCTTTTCCCTCTGTGGATTATGGGAAGCAGTGCCTCAGAGCTACAACTCTTGTTATATGTATGGTCTTAAAACAGTAGTACATAATCTGTTCAAAATGTGTTTAAGAAGACTGTTGGAGCAAAGTTAGCAAGAAACAAATGTATTCTTTAAACATGTCATTGTGAAAGTTTACATTAAAAGTTGAACTGTGGCCAGGCATGGACATTCAAAAATTTACATATTCTTTACAAGCCACAAATTAGCATTAAAACCATACCATTATCAACTTCTGGATCTGCAGACAATGTACAGTATTTCATCCTCTTTACTGAGCAGAAAGTATTTTGATGGCCTTATTACTTTTACTGAAGTTATCCTTTAAAGGGTAACTCCACTTTCATGGGGGGAAAAAAATCAGCAAATAAAGAAAAAACAATATAGCGTATACAATTGCAACACAAATCATATTGTAATTGAATGTTATTAAAAATGACCTTTCCTTTTCAATCTGCAGCTGATGTAATTTTCTGAAAATGCAATGCAATATGGCTACCTGGAGTTGTTCTGTAGACAGAATGTGTACTGACCACACCCCAGAAACATAATTTCCTGCTTGTGTGATTGGCTCACCAATTTCCCCAGAAGTCTGCCTAAGATACAAGTCAGATTTCAGGCATCCCCTGCAACCACCATTTTTGGTGAGATACTCCCAATAGGAACAGGTCTAAAGAGATGCAGGCCCAGCAGCTTTCCTCATTAGAGCCCTGCAGCTGCCACAGCTGATAGATAATTATGAAACCACTCCTATTTTACCCACTCAGTACAGAGGAACAAACAATGATTTCTTCAGAATAACAAAAGGTAGGAATCTGCAACAAAGTTTGGTAAAAATCCCTGCAATGTACAGAGATCACCCAGAGGGGAATATTTTTTTTTTCTCATCAAAAGTGGAGTTACACTTTAAGTAAACACCCCACCCCTTTACGTTTATCCTTCCTGGTAAAATAATAATTTTCCTCCCTGATTCTGTAATCTTAACTGCGTATATTTGTTTGACACCATACAGTCTTTGCATGGAAAAGTCCTGGAAAGGTCCTCTACCTTTTCTTCTTGTTCCTTAAGTTCATTTCAGCAGCTTTGCTCACCTACCTCACCCCTTCTATCAGTGACAGCCTGCAAACCTTGTTACTATTGAATTTTAGCTTGAATTGCTCCACAGTGCCTGCATCTATAGAGGTCATTGATGGTTTTAAATCCTATTTATTGCTTGTTAAGAAACCATTAATATTGAATGTCCTTAGCCTGGCCACATGTTCACTTTAAGCCCATGATAGGAAACCAAATAAGGAAACCATTATATATAAAGCCTTAGTAACACTTTTCCCTCCAAAACTGGCACCAATTAAAATCATATAGCACCAATTTTGAATCATATTAAAAAAACAATAAAGGCTTATTTAATAAAGTGTCTTTAATGTGGATTTCCTACATAGGGGTTCTTAAACAAACATTCTTTTTGTAGAAATTAAAAAGTATAATTTGGGACACAGGTGGACCAAGACATTGGAAGTCCTAATGTCAAAGATTACAAGTGTGCCAGGTGCATCACCTGCTCCACTAATAGTTTAAGCATTAACCTTAACATATTTAGCAAAAAAACAAATAAAAAAAAGAAGTATGTTTAGCTTTGCACAAGATTTGCACCAAAGACACATCTTAAATAAGCCACAAAATTTCATGTTTACTAAGTAGTGCATATTCCAAAAGGCAACTTCAGGATGAATTTGTCATTAAGCTCATTTTGGCATTGTAAGCTGTCTTATGGAAAGGCCTTCCTTAGCAAATATGTGCCATAATGATTTAGTATGATAATTCTAAGATTTATTTATAAGCAAAATATATGTAAAAACATATTCTTGTGACATTTCTAAAGATATAATTTTAAAAATTGCATGTTTATTTGTCTTTTTAATACATCTTTATAAAATAAAAAAAAAAACAGGCATAAAAATACAGATTTTTATACACACAGTATGATATGCACAGACATGTCGAGCTGATCAAACATTATTATCTTGTGTATGGATTGTTTACAAAAAATGAATCCTTACATCGCAGCAGGCAAAGGGGAAGTACTATATATTGTGATGAAAACTTACCATTGGCAGATTTACTAAAGGAATACTTTTGGTGCTAATCCGCTTTACCAGTGTTCTTTGCAAATAGGCAATTAGGTTTTAGAGAATAGTTGTTTTTTTTTAAACTTTTCCCTAATCCTATTGGGTCTTTCAACATACATAGGTATGCACTGCTAGTGTAAGTATTAGAACATGTGAGTGTGATCATTGCTCATTCTGGGCAGGGAGGTAGAGCTGTTTAAATCATATATGCAGTGCACCATTCTGTATTTACAAGCAGAATTCAAGGGATTTTGAAAGAAAAAAAAGGAAAAGCTGTGTTCAGTTTCCTTCAAAACTACTAAACTTTACCTTATATGATTAAATACAGTTAATTTTTTAACTGCATTGCACTACACTTGTAGAGTACTTAATACAGCCCACAGCAGAGTTTCCTGGGTACATTTTAAATCGCCAGTGGATGAAAGCCCATACTCCTTTAGTAAATCACCTCCTCATATACGCATCTGAATTGATTTGTAGCGTAATTTCCATAGTTCTGTGTCAATTCATTTCTTTGTACTAATTAAATGTCAGTACATGTCTTTGTGGATATGTGGTTAAGAATACCATGTCTTTTAATTCTCCCAGGAAATGTCTTGTGACGGTGCTTCATTGTCAATTGCCTACTGGCTACATTGCATTGTTAATTGTATCTCATTATCATGGTACGACATGTACCACAAACAACTGACTGTACAAATGCTGCATTGCTCTACATATTTTGGACAATTTATGTACCTAAATGTATTGTCTGTGTGTTCTGCGATGTCCCTATCCATTGGGAGGGCCAGGCTTGATTTGCTTGATAGCTGAAATTCCACAGTAAAATCCAATTTGTTTCTGGCATCTATAGAATTATTTTTAATAGAAAAAGGAAGATTAATGTGATGGGAATAGTTCTAATATGCTTATATCCCACAGTTTAAACACACAGCTGTGATTCTGCTGGGTTTTATAGGCAACTCGAAAACAATTTGAAAGATTTACCAAAATAATAGAGGCTGTTCAGTTAGCATGTTGTGTGTTCACAAAGTTTAGTAAATAAGGTGAGCTGCATTCACTTTAAATACCATATCATGTGCCAGAGAAATTAACAATTTCTTGATTGGATGATTGAAGTGAACACAGCTTCATCTTAACCTCTAAGCTAAATGAATATTTACTTTGTGATGTGAAAATACACTTTGCAAAGTATGGTCTTTACTTGTTTATTAAATCAACCCAGTTCCCTCCAACACAGACAGAAATAAAGACAAAGAAGATTCTGCCATGTTTACAACTCATTTTTAAATTTCCTAACCTTGTATATATGTTTTATTTTATTGAAAACTAAAATGTTATGGTCATTTGGAAACCGTTTGTGGTTTGCTTCTGTTGGGTATAACACTGCTTTACTTGGCTATGGCAAAAGGAGTCAAATCATTCCAATAACATAAGCAATCCATTAAAAAAGTTCAAATAAGAGCAAATTGTTTATTTTTTTGTTTTATTTATTTTTTTGTTTTTTTTACAGTTAACTATTTCAGTTTGATAATATTGCCATAATTTCTTCAGTAACTTTAAAGTGGAACTAAACCCATCGATTTAACAGTTTTAAAAAGCAGTTGCATTCCCGGCATAGGCCATAAATGTAACTGTCACATCTGTTGTACTCTCAACCAAACTGTCATACCATCAATAGGCTGGTGTCATAGCTGATCACATGTGCAGCATCTTGGCAATTGAAGATCAAACATTAGCCAAGGTGTCAGGTTCCTTGTCTAAAAATGAAAAGAGGGTTTTAGTTCTACTTTAAGCTTAATGACCCACAGTATTAGGTCATTCACATAATACTAGTTTTGTTGCGTTTGTTCACAGAGTTGACCGTGCAAAATTCCATCATAAACAAGAATTTTTTAATTGAGTGGATTAAGAAATCTAAGGGCTGTCTCATACATTCCAGTATTTGCAAACGTCACAGCTGACTCTGAGGTATTGAAACTATTCTTTAATTTAAGATTTTTCACATTTTTTGACAGAAAAAAAAAACTGTCACGCTATTGCACATAGTTGGAAAAAATAATAATGACAGGAAATTCCACAGCAATCAGGGGCAGAACAAGCTTATCCTTTTCCATCCATCATTTTTGTTAGGCATCCACCCATGTATAACTACCCTAGTACATAAGGCTAATTACACCCTTGAGTTAAGACAATACTATTACCTTCTAATCCAAAGCTTCTGTCCAACCGAAGGGACAACTTAGGCATTGTGTTTTGCTAGAGAGACAGCTTATCCTAAATGTATATATACACATGAACCGAAAAAACAGAAGAGCTGAACACCCGTGTACAAAATATGTTTTGGCTTAAATGTCTTAACCTGCACAAGCGCAAGGCACTATATTGAGCATGGGCTGCAATATTTCTATTATGGTGACTGCAAACAAATGTCTTTAGTGGCATATTTTCTTTCCAATGAACATAAGACCTCTGGAAGTTCAGTGTCTACATAATAGGCAAATATAATCTACAATTGTTCACCAGTGGATCACCAATTAAAGAATGTGGTTTCTGTCCATGAAAGTCTAGAAATCCTTCTGTATGCATAAATCACCTACTAAGGTAAAATAAAAAAAATTAAGCTGTTGCTTAAAAAATAAAAAATTCACCTTAGCACCTAGATTCTAAGGTGTCCCGGAGATACAGTATGTGTGATTTCACTATGCATCACTGTTGCTTCCTGGAATACCTGGGTTCTTGAAATCCCAAGAAAATTCACTTCAGCCCATTGTAGTTGCATATTCTCGCAGACTTTTGAGCACCCAGCTTTCCCAGGAGGCAGAGTTGAGGCATGATGATGTCACCTGCATCTTCGAAAGACATTGGAAGCCAGGCATGAATTAAGTTGTTTTTTTTTTGCAGCAGCAGCAACTTTATTTTTAAATCACCTTTGCAGGTGATTTAACTTTGAGGGTAGGGGCTTTTGAGAGAGTGGACCTGCCTACTTAAAAAAATAAAGGCCTCCTTTAAACTTTTTGGTGTTAAAAAAAAAAAGTTTATTTTCTTGTTGGGTTTAATTTTGAAAGATTTTTAGTTATAATACCTCATCAAATCTAAATTTACAGAAAAAAAAAAAAAAACATTTGTTATATATTGTTTAAATCACAAGGGTAATACACTTCTTTTAATTACTTTGTACACAATAATGCTTGAAACATATATTTACTGTAAGACGCAAAATTCAATTTTAATGATTTGTTTTTTTAATTAGCTTTGCAGTGATCATAGTTCTACATATTTCTAAGAATGCTTAAACATATGCTTACCCCACCCCAGTGCATTTGTTTTCTGTAATAAAAGAGTTATTGTAAAATACTGCAATTAATTACAGACAGTCATCACATGAGTGGGTGGTGATAGGCACATAGCTGGCAATTTTTTAAACAATTTCTCTCAACCAAGGTTCCATGGAATCCAGGAATGCCTCCTGTGGGGTTCCCTAAACCGTGGTAAATTGATCTCCCACCTACACAAACTACTAATGCTTGCGGCAGTTTTCCACTGTCCACCAAAGTAAAGGGTCACTTCTTTACGGACCACTAATGATAGTGTATAGTATAGTTCATATTCCTATCGCACTCCTTCCTGGTTTATAGGCTCCTGTGTACTGGGTGCTGAAGCAATCACCAGTTGGCAACTGGATCAGTTACAAGTAGATACATATTTGCCAGCACACCAAGGATCTTGCAAAAGCAGTCCAAAAACTTTATTCCAGATAAGATCACATCAGAAAAAAATGCCTGACGAAGGGGTCCTGTGCGGCTCCGAAACGTTGCACTATTTTTTTCTGATGTGATCTTATCTGGAATAAAGTTTTTGGACTGCTTTTTCAAGATCCTTGGTGTGCTGGCGAATATGTATCTACCACTAATGATAGTGCACTCCACAACTATCATTGTCTTTCTTTTCTGATATTGTTACACATTTTAGGATGATTAGTAAAAATCCAACCGGTGACTGTTAAAGAGGTTTTAAACCCAAAGAATGATGTGGTGGCTTCATCGGTTTTCTTTTTTTTTTTTAGGCTTTTTCCCCTCTGTTTTTCCCAGGTGATCTGGCCAATAACGCACCTCTTGTATTATACAGAAACCACTCTGGATGAATGAGAATAGGTGAAAAATCTGGACAGCAACATTGTCAGTCTGGGGGAGGGGAGTGTTAGATATATTAGCAGATGTTATTATTATTATTATTATTATACAGGATTTATATAGCGCCAACAGTTTACGCAGCACTTTACAATAAAAAGGTGGACTGCACAATTTACAATACAGTTCAATACAAAAGGAATAGGAGGGCCCTGCTTACAATCTAAATGGAGGGGCTGCAGGGTATGATCTGATAGGGGACTCAAGTACAGATCTTAGGTGGAGGTGGGGTAGGCTTCCCTGAATAAGTGTGCTTTCAAGGATCACCTAAAGGCGGACAGGGTAGGAGCTGACCGGACATACTGGGGTTGGGAGTTCCAGAGGATGGGAGAGGCTCTGGAGAAGTCCTGAATTCAAGATATATATGCTGTAACAAACTGAAGCTGAACTGCAGCTAATACTTTATAATCAGTTACAACAAAGTTTCCTTTTGTTTTTTCATTTTGAGATGAAGGTTTTATGTAAATAAATACAAGCTGATCACTTTAAGCACCCCTGCCAGGGTTAAATGGTCTTTCTCATCCCTATAAACTGCAAGAGAGCTATGCTCTTGCAAACAGACTTACTGGTTAGATCACCAAATAGAAGAAGGAAAGCCTAAGGAAAATATGCAGCCATCATATCTGAGAATTGGTAAGCTGCAATATGTTTGGCGTAGTAAGTGTTGGCATTTAGGTTTAATACTGCTTTAAATATACAGTATATCTGTCCTGAGTGTCAAGCACTCTAGGTACACCACATTCTTTTTTTTTTTTTATTTAAACCTTTCTACTTATTAATTATGCTATTGTACAGGGAACTAAAGGTTTATTTATATTTGCTTGGGGTTTTACAAGACCTGAAAATTATTTGATGGGTTCCTCTGGGATAAAACCATTAAGAAAGGCTGCTATTCCAGCTATTCAGAATGTTTGTATGTATAAATGCAACTCTGTTCAAGTTGTTTTTTTTTTTTTTTTTTACTTTTAGATTTGGACTGGACAAGTAAGAGTTAGAATGCTAGTAAGGTTTTTGTTGCTGTGCAAACCTCCTTTGGGATGATTTCCCCTCAACTGTTGTCACCAGGACAGATCGGGAAACCTATCTAGTGAGGAAAGAGGGTTAATAGAAGGATTAGGACACTCAACACATTTTCTTTTTAAGTCACCTGCACAGGTAGTGTGGGTGGGAGGGCATTTCTCCAATGGAAAGTCACCTTATCTGTAATAAAAACTTAAGAAAATTACTGGGATTTCATTTTTTTTTATGTTTTTGTTTTTCTTGAATCTCTAGCTGGGTTCTTAAAGTGCTCAAAAGTTTGCTGGCTTTGGTTTCAAAACTTACACTACACAAATCATATACATATGTCCAATGTTATCGTTTTATTTAACTGTTGCCACAGATATCAATATTATTGATTTCAATTCTCTAGGAATTCAAGAAACTAAGATACTGGAGGTGACCCTAACAACAAATCAGAGTGTAAAATGTGCTTGAATATTCAAACTTGCAGCAACAAGAATCAAAAGTATCACTGCATTTCTCTAAGACACTTTGTAAAAAAATAATGATGGTGGTCCACACAATTTTCCCTAGTAAATGTACATTTACTATAATGCTGATCTTATGGGAGACCACCCAACTAAAAACAAGACATATCATGGTTATTGAGAACAAAACTGCTGAGAACAAAAAGCTGAAGAAGTGGACACCATAAAAACCTGTGTACTTTGCAGGACATTACCATATCATGCTATAGTAAATGTCAACGTGTGTATGATTGTTGGGACCTGGAAATCTTTGTTCTGTAACATTTCTTACAAAATTAAAATAATTGAATCTTGTATATGTTTATCTGTCTTTTCTATAAACACTTAATAGCTGATCACACAATGATTTGAAGTTCACATCCTAATCCACGGTTAAAAATATGTCCCCTAAAATGTTCTGATCATTAAGGAATAAAAATGGCATTTAGACATTATTGATTGTTTTCCAAGCAGAATAGATAACTCAACTGGATAAAGAGAATGTCAACAATATCAGCATGCATTTAACATACCATAGTTACAGTTCTGCAAAAATAAGCAAGGATTTTATTTTTTTTTTTAGATCCAAGCAGAATTATATATTCATCAATCTGGTGAATTAAACAAATTGGTTCTGAAATTACATTTGGAGCATACAAAGCTGGGGCCCTTGCTTTAATTAGTAGCTGTTTTTAGTGGTGTTTGGGACATCTTGTCTTGGTATCTTTGCTAGTAGCAAACATCCTACAAAGGGACTGTAGATATTGTGAATGCGAACATGAACACTGAATCTATGAACACTAAATCTCCTTATGCTTAGGGCCCATTCACACCTATTCATGTTTGTTGCAGGAACGTGTACGTGTAAATGGGCCCTCATACATTCCCTTTAACCACTTTAAGACTGGAAGGATTTGCCCCCTTAATGACCAGGCCCTATTTTGGGATTTGGCACTGCGTTACTTTAACGGACAATTGTGCGGTTGTGCGACACTATACCCAAATAAAATTGACGTCCTTTTTTCCCCACAAATAGAGCTTTCTTTTGGTGGTATTTGATCACCTTTGCGATTTTATTTTTTGCGCTATAAACAAAAGAAGAGTGACAATTTAAAAAAAAAACAATATTTTTCACATTCGGCTATATAACATTCCCAAAAAAAAAATGTACAATTTTTTTTTAACATTTTAGGCCAATTTGTTTTCTGCTACATATTTTTGGTAACAAAATATCACAATAACTGTATTTTGATTGGTCTACTAACTACGGGAAAGATTTATGTCATTTTTATTGCTTTTTTTTTACTAGTAATAGCGGCGATCTGTGATTTTTTGCAGGACTGCGACATTGCGGCGGACAGATCAGACCCCTAACTGACATTTTTGACACTTTTGGGGGTACCAGTGACATTACTACAGTAATCAGTGCTAAAAATATGCACTGTTACTGTAATAATGACACTGGCAGGGATTGGGTTAACCCTGTGGGTAATCAAGGGGTTAAATGTGAGCCTAGGGGAGTGATTCTAACTGGGGGGGCGTGGCTTCTGAAATGACCATAGAGACATGTGATCCTATATAGAAGGATCAGATGGGCTCTATGACCATTCCAGGGAGAAGAACAGTCGGCTGTGTTTACAACAGCCAACCATCCTTCTCTCTCAGTGGGGAGTGATTGCGGGTGTCAGACGGCAATCGGAGATGCCTGATACGTGCATCGGCTTCCCCGCTGATGATCGGGGAGGGGAGCACGCCGCCGGTTAGCTGCCACCAAGCGAGCAACGTATCCATACGTTGTTTTGCCTGTACGCGCCACCCTGCCGCCGTATATATATATATATAGTAAATGGTCGGCAAGTGGTTAACAACACACTAAACTGCAGTGTATTATTGTGAACCAGCCAACTTAAAATGTATGTGCCTTACTTTAGGAAAGGGACAATGTAAAAAAGAGAAACATCAAGAAACCTAAAGTGGTCCTAAAGCCTTAAGATGTTTTACCACATGGGCTTGTTCACACATGTGCCAATGTCATGTGTTTAGGTGACAATTTTTCAGGATTTTTTAAGCTTCATAACCACCCTTTAATGCATGCCAGGAATATTACAATAGCACTTGTAAGCCACCTCAAATGACCTTGAGTTCTATAGTAATACTCTATGACCTCACCTTAACCACTTGCCAACTGCCTAACATACATTTACCGCAACAAAGTGGCTCTATTGCGCAAAATCAAGGACCTGTATGGCATTTCGTGCAATAGCCACTAGGTGGCGTGGGTGCGCCACTGGAGGCACAATCGGGCGCTGATTGAACAGAGGGGGAGCCAATCACTGGGTCCGGCAGACCCGATGTCTGCTGGCCACCCGTGATCGTTCCCGAGAGAGGCAGAATGGGGGTCTTCCCATGTAAACAAGGCAGATTGCCTTACTGACAGGGGAGAAGATAGAGATATTGTGTTCCTGTTAAGTAGGAACATGGATCTCTGTCTTCTGCCCTCAGAGCAACCCCCCACAGTTAACAAGCACCCCCTTGCGACACATTTACCCCTTTGATCGTGGCTGATGTTAACCCCTTTCCTGCCAGTGTCATTAGTACAGTAACAGTGCATATTTTTAGCACTGATCAATGTAATAATGTCACTGGTCCCCAAAAAAATGTCAGTTAGGTGTCTGATTTGTCCACCGCAATGTCGCAGTCCCGTTAAAAATCGCTGATCGCCGCCATTACTAGTAAAAATAAATAAAAATGCCAAAAAAATCCCATAGTTTGTAGATGCGATAACTTTTGTGCAAACCAATTGATATACGCTTATTGGGATTTTTTTTACCAAAAATATGTAGCAAAATATATATTGGCCTAAACTGACATTTTTATTTTTTATGTGTTTTATAGCAGAAAGTAAAGAATATTGTTTTTTGTTTTTTTCTAAATTGTCGCTCTTTTTTGGGTTATAGCACAAAAAATAAAAACCGCAAAGGTGATCAAATACCACCAAATGAAAGCTCTATTTTTAGGAAAAAAAGAACATCTATTTTATTTGGGTACAGCATCGCACGTCTGTGCAATTGTCAGTTAAATTAACACAGTGCTGTGTCGCAAAAAATGGCCTTGTCAATAGGGGGGTAAAACCTTTTGAGGCTGAAGTGGTTAAAAACCTATAGCATTTATGAAGATTTAGCTGGACATTGGGGGAAGAGACATTTGAGCCCATTGAATCCCAGAATTTACTGGGAAATAATAGAGAACTAGGACAGAGCAGCTTCAGCCACTTCCTGTTTGGACAGAGCAGCCATGGGGTAACACCATTGGCTTCTGTGAGTAGGCAAAATTATTGGGTCAACCAGCAATATTAGGAATGCCATGTATAGGCAGAGGCATTGAAAATGATTACGTTGTAAAGCTTTTTGTTTCAGAAAAGCTGAGCTGGACTAGGCCAAGTGTCAAAGAGATCAAAGTATACAAATCCATCTTCCAGAGAATCCATTAAATGTCTGCTATCACACCAGAACCTAACCAAACCTCAAAATCGCTAATTTCCTCTACATCACTTCCCCTTTAAGCACTTCCCACTATAAAAGCAAAACTTCCATAAGGATTCATTAAGCATTCTTGAAGCATTTTCAACACTTCATAAATGCAACGAAAACACATCATAAACATATCAAAAATGCTATAGGAGTGTTCAGTGAGCATTGCTTCATTCTTTATAATCTATTGTAAGTAAAATGAGTTTGCTTATTATCTCTATATATTACTTTTTTCAATTTTGTCAGGGGCCCAAGTGTGGGAGTATTTTTAGGTCTTTGTTCTGCTAAAGAGAGTAATACATTTATCTGCCCTGTCAGAAATCTGTTCTTGTGCCAGGATTATGTATGTAAGAGGATGCTGCACGAGGGATGGAAACTAAAGTGATTGTAAAGCTTTATTTTTTAATTAAAACAACAAACATGGTATACATATCTGCTCTGTGCAATGGTTTTCCACAGATTAACCCTGATCCTCTTCCTCTGGGGTCCCCTGCAGGGGCTCCTGGCACCTCCTCTTCAGTGAGTGCCCCCAGAGAAAGCTGTTTTCAATGGCAGCACTTGTGCAGTCTTGATCCCAGGCCACCCTCTCTGCGCCTATAGATGCAAATAGCTCAGCTCGACCCCTGCTCCCTCGTAACTGAATTTGATTGACAGCAGGGGTGCAAATGGCTTCCATTGTTATCAATCTGCCTTGTGGGGTGCGAGAAAGTTAAGAGAGTGATGTTGCTCCCGGGCACAGCATTGGATCCAAATTTGGCTCAGGTAAGAATAAGGGGGGTGAGAGGAGAATACTGTAGCACAGTTTTTTTTTTTTTTTTCAAACAAACTAATTTTTGAAAAGAGAGACATGGGAAGAAACAGAGAGATAAACACCATTGCAAAGAACAACAAAAGGAAGGGGGATTCCCATGTATAAACATAAAATTGGTGTAAAAAAAAACAGTTTTCACCTGGAAGGCAAACTAATGAAAGGTAACAAAGTATTTCATATCTATAGCCATATAGTACAGTATTACAATAGCATACAGACAGTCAGCAATAATACAAGTTGTAGCAGGTGGCTCATGGTAGTATAGAATAAAAGTCTCGTTTTTTTTTTTTTTTTAATAACCCGCATGTAATACTTACCTCTTCTGTGCAGTTGGTTTTGCACAGGGCAGCCCGGATCCTCTTCTTCTGGGGTCCTTCTTTACTGCTCCTGACCCCTCCCTCCTGTCGAGTGTCCCCACAGCAAGCAGCTTGCTAAGGTGGCACCCGAGCCGAGCTGCAGCTTCATGTGTCCATTCAGATACGGTGCTGCCCTTTTGCCCGACCTCTCTCTTTCCTGATTGGCTGACTGACTTTGATTGACAGCCGTGGTAGCCAATGGCACTGCTGCTGTGTCAGAGCCAATCAGGAATGAGAGTCCTGAACAGCTGAGGGACTCATGGACATTGCTGGATAGAGATGGGCTTAAATAAGTATTAGGGGGTGCTGGGGAGGCTGCTACACCCAGAAGGTTTTTTTATCTTAAAGCATAGAATGCATTAAGATAAAAAACCTTCTGCCTTTACAACTACCTTAAGTAAAAGCAGCAGGTAATGTGATTTACACATGAAGTAGACACTTGTAAGGATGTAAGGTTGGCTGATAACCTTCTTTTGTGCTAGCTGCTGTTTTCAATTCTGGACTTTTAGTCTTCCAATTTAGATTATTCAACTTTAGTCAGAGCTGCACAGTTTGCTTTTATCTACAGATGCCCCATTTCTGCAAGTGGTTTTTGGTAAAGGTGAACTAACCTTTTAAAGAAAAAATAAGTCATGTATGGAATATCTATAAAGCACACAGTCTAATAGCAATGATGTAAATTGCTAGAATAATAATTTCAAGAACTATGATATATTTCTATTTACTAGCTATTATGACTTTATTCTGATATTACATCATGGTTTATATCAGTGGTCTCCAAACTGCGGCCCTTTGGTTATCCAGCCCTTGAGACATAGGGCTTAATTCACAAAGACTTATTTTATCTTAAAATCTGAAAAAAATTATCTTAAAATGTTTTTTCAAACATTTTTTTGTAATTCACAAAAAACACTACTAAAATATGGCATTAGTTATTTTATCAAAATGTAAGGTAATTTACTCATGAAATCATGTGGTATTTTATCTCATGCAATATCCAGTGGGATGGACACAATGGAGAAGGATTAGAACCCCTGTCAGGTTTTACAGCTAATAAAGAGGTAAAATGGTTTACACCGTAGAAATATGCCAACTCACTAAGTCAGTGAGGTCCCTGCAACATATGTATTAATACAAAAAAAAGGTGACTAGAATACCTGTCAAAGGGGAGTTGCTTTCACATGACACACATAGTGTATCAAAAACAACCAAGTTAAATTAAATAAATACAAAAAACCCTTTATTAATGTCAAATATTAAATAAAAATAATTTTAAAAATAACACACATTAATAAATACCGTTTTTTTCTACCATAAAAAAAACACTGCTTTGTCATTGGGGAGATTTGCGTTAACTTTCTGTCCCATAGCCAAAACAGGAAGTGAGAGGAAATCCCTACAAATTAAAAAGGATGCCTTCGGACCTCCCCCAAGTCACCAGAACTACAGAACTAGTGTCCCTATTGGAATATTTCTTTCAATGATAATGGTAAACAGGACACTATCCCTAATGGGGGCATAGACAGCAATAATTAACCTGACAAGGGTGCTAATCTATCTCCACTTTATCCAAAACAAAAAAAAAAAAAAAGTTTTGCCTTTAGTTATAATTTAAGTAAATAAGCCCCAATGATCTAGTAATTACCTAGTATATAATGAGGTATATCCTGGAGCAGCAAACATCAATGTTGAACACTGGTGGAACATTGCTCAAGCCTGCCACTGGAGATTTACGCACCTAGAGTATAGCTATATTTGGAAATATCTTGAAGTGCGCCATAATAGACATTTAGGCAAGAGTTTGCCTTACAGGTGATTTGGCACCACTTTCCACCCCTTTTTGCTGGGCTTGGTCTGTGATTCCCTTGGGGGGGTTCTCGTCCTGTGTTGTCCACCCGGTATATTACCATCTTGTACTTGTCTTGCATTTGGCTGCATTGGGAGAGAATAAAAAGTGTGTTCACTTTATTCCCCTGAGATTTTTTTTATGTTTACTTAACCATTTATAACCGCACCCCTTGAGCCCTTGAAGAAGCCCACGGGGCAAAACGCATCAGAAAGAGCTGTCCTTCTTTTCTTGTATACTTTTTTGTGCACCAATAGTACTTTAATAGTTTATCAACTGTAGCAGATTTTCCAAGCATTGGGCCTGATGTGGGTCTGCCATTGTTACCGGTGACGCCTTCAGCCCATTTAAGCTAAATACCCAAGTGTGAGATTGGAGACAATGACCATTCCGGCATCTTTGGTTTGTTTTGTTTATTTGATAATGGGGAAGGGAGAAGGGAATGGGTGGGAAACTCCTCTGGCTCAACTAGGTAAAACTGGGACACTCTGTAGAAAAATGCCTGTTAGCGCTGTCTTGGCGCCAGCTAAATGCCGACCAACGCTTACTGGCGATTGAAAACTGCTGTCTTGCTGAACTGTGCTAGAAATTGGCTTTTAACACTCTGCTTAACTCAAAAGATCCTGGACTGTAGTAAGACTTGACTCTTGACACTATGTTTAGCTCAAAAGTCCTGTGAACAACTCCCTCCAGCACTTCACTGACTGAGGTAGCTCCTTGTAACTGCTGATGCTGCTGCAACTCTCAACTCTGTACACTGTACACATTAACTCTTCAGGGCTCAACTGCTGGCACCCCCTTTAACGCTTCAGGGTCCTCTCACTAGGCACCCCCTCTGACACTTCAGGGTCCTCTCACTACTCACCCCCTCTGACACTTCAGGGTTCTCTCACTAGGCACCCCCTCTGACACTTCAGGGTCCTCTCGCTAACTGACACTGGCTGGGAGGGACTCTAACTGACACTGACATCACTAGTGACAGTAATACAGTGGTCAGTGATAATCAATGTGTGCCTAACAAGTGTTTGCAAGTGTATGTGTGCTGCTTTTACTCACTGATCATCTGGCTGGGTCTCTGCTTCTTTCAGTTCTGAACAGTAACTGAAAGCAAGGAGAAATCCATTCAGCTGTGTGTGTTGTGTTTACCAACACAGAGATCTTTGTGCTGTGATTGGCCACAGCCAAACAGCAGGTATACAACCAAAATGATTGGCTGTAACTGACTAACCTGCTGACAAACTTGTGCTGTGCCCACTTCACGATGCCTGGGGCTGCCACCTGCCAGCAGTAAAACCACTGCTGGCAGTTGGCAAGAGGTTAATTACTATTGGTCTAATTAATTCCACTTTCTTCACCTTTAATTTTTACAATAATATAGATTTACTTACTTTCCAATATTTCTATATTATTATTAATTATTAATATTATGATAGGGAGGAGCTCTGGAGATGCAATAATATAATAGTAACTGCAGTACTAACTATATTTTATCCAAAACTATGAAAAAAACTATTTTCTATACATATACTAAATGTATACAGTATATACTATATTTCTGTTTAAAACTACCACAAGAATTACCACTTGCTATTATGAAGTGGCACAAGATGGCAGTTGTGAACATTTTAAGTGGTAAACATGGGCCAACATAAAGTCAAGAGATGCTTAATGGTCAACATTATAAGCAGTGGCAGGGTGTATTTTATTTTATTTTTTTTAATGTTTTTTTACTGTTAAGGAGGAGGGCTGTCAGGAAAGTACCAGCTATAGTGTAAGCGATGCTCCAAGGTGCACACAAATGCACAGGGGCGGCCCTGCAGGTGCCCGTCTTGTAGTGCACAGGTGTGCATATGCATATGCGCAGGCGTGCAAGCATTCACCACTGGTACTGGCGCCAAGTGGCCTATATAAGTTCAGCAGTTGCATTTGTTGTTTGCTGTATGATCTACGGCCATTACCCATGTCCCTGCATCTGTTCCTGTGTTTGACTTCTGTTATTGACCCAGCTTGCCCTGACCTCGCTTGAACACTACCCGCCCTGACCTTGGTTTGTTTCTTGACCCTGCTCTGCCTTCTGCTCCTCTGCCTTTTCCAAGTTTAGCTTACCTTTGCCTGTATACTGAATATTCTCTGCCTGCTGTCTATGCTTGTACCTGACCATCTGTTGAAGACCTAGCTTGTCTTACCTTGTATCCAGTTATCAGTCTGTCTTGCCCTGCATGCTGCCTGGTTCTTCACCTGCCATGTGCTGTCAATCTTCCTGCACATGCAACCAGCTGCTGTCTGCTAAGCAACTGCAGTCTGAAGCCTACCCCACCCAGGGTCTGCTTCTCCTTCTGCCATCTACTGTTCCAGCTATCTAACTCAACTCAGGCTACCAACCTCTGCAACTGACGGAAGTTCTTATAGGCACTCATACCTCGCCGTGCTCTCACAGCCACTTTCACAAATCAGTGGTCCCAGAGTCGGGCTGTATGAGAGGTCTCACTCTGCACATCAGACTCAAGGTACATGACAAGGACTCTATTGTAAATGACAATGTTATTTTGTATGTGAGCCTTATGTACCCTCTGAAACCCATCCATGGTCCACTCTGAGGTCCATGGACCCGAGGTTAAAAACCTCTTCCTCCTAGGGGAATAATTAAAACCCATTGGGGAGTTTTCCCTTCACTCTCTATCCTGTACACCCAACAAGAAGTTAGAAGAAATATCTCAAACATAAGGGAAATGTCATCTTATGCAGTTGTTGCCAGAACAAGTACCCTTACTGGAAGTTTTTCTCATTTCTTTTTCTGGTGACAACCCCAAATTGTTGGTTGTCCCTCTCTTCCAATCCTAGTGACTATGGTCACCACTCACCAGGCCAAAGTGATGTTGTAAATGAATGCCTGAATGAGGTTCTAATGCACCTTCCACATTCTATTCGAAACTTGAAAAAGTTTTTCTCTTACATTTTAAGTACCTGTGTCACAACATTCTTTAAAAAATAATATGATGCTAGAAGTTTTAGCACAACAGATTTTCCTTACATGTAATAATAAGGAAAAAGATGACCAAAACAAAGGCAGCATTTAGCATTTAAGATTCATAGAAGTTGGCTAAATTCATAGACTCTAATCACTTCAGGAAAGTCAAGTAAATTGTGTCATTAAGTGGTAAGATGAATTTACATTTGATCATTCTAGCAAGAGTTCTTACATATTTATATAATACAAATTTTCTGGTCGACATGCTTTGATGTTTGAAAGCCTGGTAGGTTCAAACATTTTTAAAGAAAAGGTTTTAGTTAAAATTTTATATAACATATATTTTCATATGCAAAACTCATTTTAATTCAATGTTATCAAAAATTACATTTCCATTTCAATTTGCAGCAAGCTTAATTTTGTTCCACTGCCCATAAAAATAATTTATCTTTCTTCAAACCAAGGGTACTGTAATTTAATTAAAGACTGATTTTCCAAATTCCTCATACCCATCTTTTATAGGAGATCCATACTTTCAGGTTCATAATTTTCTGCACTGCAACAAATTGACATAATTAGTATCCAAGACTGGTATGAATTTGTGTAAAGCTTAAGTCTGGTAAGGTAAATTTTGACTCAATAGTTACATTTTTAGATAAAGTGTGGAAGGGTTAGAACCTCTACCAGGCTTTTTTTTACTATTAGTGTTAGGGGATATCCACCCTTTCTACCAGAACAAAAAGCAATAGAACATTTAAAATATTAAAGCTGTGACATGTGTACATTAGATTATACTTTCTAATAATACATTCTTGAGAGTCGGTTCACACTGGGGGCGACTTGTGCATTCCCATCCACCACAACTTCGGAGCGACTTGCATGGACTTCACATAATGGAAGTCTATGTAAGTCGCTCCGAGGTCGCCCCATAGTAGTACAGGACCCATTTTCTAAGTTGGAGCGACTTGTGTCGCTCCTATTAGAAAGGGTCCTGTAGCAGTCAATGGACTGCGAGGGAGCGCGACTTGTCAGGCTGACAAGTCGCCTGACAAGTGGCGCTAGTGTGGACCAGGTCTTAGGTGTATGTTTATTAACCACTTTAGCCCCGGAAGGATTTGCCCCCTTTCTGACCAGGCCCAATTTTGTGATTCAGCAATGCGTTACTTTAACGGACAATTGCGTTGTCGTGCTACGCTATAGAAAAACAAAATTTATGTCCTTTTTTTCCCACAAATAGAGCTTTCATTGATCACCTGTGCATTTTTTATTTTTTTGGGCTATAAACAAAAAAAGAGCAACACTTTTGAAAAAAAATGTTCTTTAAATTCTGCTATATGACATTCTCAAAAAAATTTAAAAATCAAAATTCTTTAACATTTTAGGCCAATTTGTTTTCTGCTGCATATTTTTGGTAAAAAAAAAATTGCAATAAGCGTATTTTGATTGGTTTGCGCAAAATTTATTGCGTCTACTAACTACAGGAAAGATTTATGTAATTTTTATTGTTTTTTTTTGTGTGGAATTGCGACATTGTAGCGGACAGATCGGACCCCTAACTGACATTTTTTACACTTTTGGGGGGACCAGTGACATTATTACAGTAATCAGTGCTAAAAATATGCACTGTTACTGTAATAATGACACTGGCAGGTAAGGGGTTAATACTGGGGGTGATCAAGGGCTTAAATGTATGCCTAATGCTTACTGACTTGTGTGGGCGGGGTTCTGTGACAGGCACAGAGATCGCAGTTTCAGCAAAACTGCTGATCTGTCCCTGCCTGTAAGTGAGAAGATCCGCCTGCTTTGTTTAGCTAAGCGGGTGGGCTGACTGTAATCTTGTGAGATATTGTGAGATTACAGTGCAGCCCAGTTTAAAAAGTGAAACCAAAATTTAAAAGAACATGTAATGACATGTACGGACACATTACTATCTATCTATCTATCTATCTATCTATCTATCTATCTATCTATCTATCTATCTATCTATCTATCTATCTATCTATCTATCTATCTATCTATCTATCTATCTATCTATCTATCTATCATATAAAAGTTAGTACACCCCTCACATTTTTGTAAATATTTTAATATATCTTTTCATGTGACAACACTGAAGAAATGACACTTTGCTGCAATGTAAAGTAGTGAGTGTACAGCTTGTATAACAGTGTAATTTTGCTGTCTTCTCAAAATAACTCAACACACAGCCAATAGTGTCTAAACCACTGGCAAAAAAGTGAGTACAGCCCTAAGTACAAATGTCCAAATTGGGCCCAAAGTGTCAATATTTTTTGTGGCCACCATAATTTTCCAGCACTGCCTTAACCCTCTTGGGCATGGAGTTCACCAGAGCTTCACAGGTTGCCACTGGAGTCCTCTTCCACTCCTCCATGATGAAATTAATGAGCTTGTGGATGTTAGAGACCTTGCGCTCCTCCAACTTCGGTTTGAGGATGCCCCACAGATGCTCATTAGGGTTTAGGTCTGGAATAAGCTTGACCAGTCCATCACCTTTACCCTCAGCTTCTTTAGCAAGACAGTGGTCATCTTGGAGGTATGTTTGGGGTCGTTATCATGTTGGAATACTGCCCTGCGGCCCAGTCTCCAAATGGTGGGGATCATGCTCTGCATCAGTATGTCACAGTACATGTTGGCACTCATGGTTCCCTCAATGAACTGTACCTCCCCAGTGCTTCCAGCACTCATGCAGCCCCGGACAATGACATTCCCACCACCTTGCTTGACTGTAGCCAAGACAAACTTGTCATTGTACTCCTCACCTGGTTGCCGCCACACACGCTTGACACCATCTGAACCAAATACGTTTATCTTGGTCTCATCTGACCACAGGACATGGTTCCAGTAATCCATGTCCATAGTCTGCTTGTCTTCTGCAAACTGTTTGTGGCCTTTCTTGTGCATCATCTTTAGAAGAGGCTTCCTTCTGGGACAACAGCCATGCAGGCCAATTTGCAGTGTGTGGTGTATGATCTGAGCACTGACAGGCTGATCCCCCACCCCTTCAACCTCTGTGGCAATACTGGCAGTACATATACTTCTATTTCCCACAGGCAACCTCTGGATATTACACTGAGCACTTCTTTGGTCGACCATGGGGAGGCCTGTTTTGAGTGGAACCTGTCCTGTTAAACTGCTGTATGATCTTGGCCACTGTGCTGCAGCTGAGTTTTAGGGTCTTGGCAATCTTCTTATAGCCTAGGCCATCTTTCTGTTGAGCAACAATTATTTTTTTCAGATCCTCAGAGAGTTCTTTGCCATGAGGTGCCGTGTTGAACTTCCAGTGACCAGTATGAGAGAGTGAGAGCGTTAACACCACATTTAACACACCTGCTCCCCATTCACACCTGAGACCTTGTAACACTAATGAGTCACATGACACCGGGGAGGGAAAATGGCTAATTGGGCCCAATTTGGACATTTTTACTTAGTGGTGTATTCACTTTTGTTACCAGCAATTTAGACATTAATGGCTGTGTGTTGAGTTATTATGAGAGGACAGAAAATTTACACTGTTATACAAGCTGTACACTCACTAATTTACATTGTAGCAAAGTGTCATTCCTTCAGTGTTGTCACATGAAAAGTTAGAATAAAATATTTACAAAAATGTGAGGGTTGTTCTGATGTTCTGATACTGTATATATATATATATATATATATATATATATATATATATATATATATACATATATATATAATATATACAGTCAGGTCCATAAATAGTGGGACAGCAACACAATTCCAATCTTTTTGGCTCTATACACCACCACAATGGATTTGAAATGAAACAAACCAGATGTCATTTAACTGCAGACTTTCAGCTTTAATTTGAAGGTATTTACATCCAAATCAGGTGAACTTGTAGGAATTACAACAGTTTGTATATGTGCCTCCCACTTTTTAAGGGACCAAAAGTAACGGGACAGATTAACAATCATAAATCAAACTTTCACTTAATACTTGGTTGCAAATCCTTTGCAGTCAATTACAGCCTGAAGTCTGGAATGCATAGACATCACGAGACGCTGGGTTTCATCCCTGGTGATGCTCTGCCAGGCCTCTACTGCAACTGTCTTCAGTTCCTGCTTGCTCTTCGGGCATTTTCCCTTCAGTTTTGTCTTTAGCAAGTGAAATGCATGCTCAATCGGATTCAGGTCAGGTGATTGACTTGGCCATTGCATAAAATTCCACTTCTTTCCCTTAAAAAAACTCTTTGGTTGCTTTTGCAGTATGCTTCGGGTCATTGTCCATCTGCACTGTGAAGAGCCGTCCAATGAATTGTAAAGCATTTGGCTGAATATGAGCAGCTAATATTGCCCGAAACACTTCAGAATTGATCCGGCTGCTTTTGTCAGCAGTCACATCATCAATAAATACAAGAGAACCAGTTCCATTGGCAGCCATACATGCCCACGCCATGATACTACCTTCACCATGCTTCACTGATGAGGTGGTATGCTTTGGATCATGAGCAGTTCCTTTCCTTCTCCACACTCTTCTCTTCCCATCACTCTGGTACAAGTTGATCTTGGTCTCATCTGTCCAAAGGATGTTGTTCCAGAACTGTGAAGGCTTTTTTAGATGTTGTTTGGCAAACTCTAATCTGGCCTTCCTGTTTTTGAGGCTCACCGATGGTTTACATCTTGTGGTGAACCCCCTGTATTCACTCTGGTGAAGTCTTCTCTTGATTGTTGACTTTGAGACACATACACCTACCTCCTGGAGAGTGTTCTTGATCTGGCAAACTGTTGTGAAGGGTGTTTTCTTCACCAGGGAAAGAATTCTTCGATCATCCACCACAGTTGTTTTCCGTGGTCTTCCGGGTCTTTTTGTGTTGCTAAGCTCACCGTTCATTCTTTCTTTTTAAGAATGTTCCAAACAGTTGATTTGGCCACACCTAATGTTTTTTCTATCTCTCTGATGGGTTTGTTTTGTTTTTTCAGCCTAATGATGGCTTGCTTCACTGATAGTGACAGCTCTTTGGATCTCATATTGAGAGTTGACAGCAACAGATTCCAAATGCAAATAGCACATTTGTAATGAACTCTGGACCTTTTATCTGCTCCTTGTAAATGAGATAATGAGGGAATAACACACACCTGGCCATGGAACAGCCAATTGTTCCATTACTTTTGGTCCCTTAAAAAGTGGGAGGCACATATGCAAACTGGAAAAAGAATAAGGTGTGCTTGATATGAAGCGTGTACTAACTAAAGTACACTCTAAAGATGTGTAAATATCCACAAAAATAAACACAAATAAATAACCAGATGTGACATGTACAATGACATCAATAAAAAGTCTCTTGTGAAAAAGGGAGAGTGGTAAATGCAAGACTCCCAAATAAAGTCCCAAAAACTGGTGCAGATAAATATTCTTAGTGTTGAAGTGCTCATAAACCAAGGTGCAGATGCTGAATACACAGATCTGTCATATCACCAAAATATGAAGGAGGAAGAGGTACCCTTACCAACTGACAGCTTGAGCATGCATGAAAGATGTCATGAACCCATGGAATACAGCAAGGAATCTTCAGACCAAAATCCTTCACCCAGTGCAAGAAATGTAAATAGACTCTTACCAGATGTCACATGAACAATCGCTTGGATGAAGGGTTAAAGATGGACGTCTAAAATCCCCTGCTGTCCAGGAACTGGTGTTCCTTAAACGATCCTGCCTCTTTATTTTGAGCATAGGGACCTCTTCCTTAGAATAGCCTCCCAAAGGTACCCACAGGATAGCTCCCCATATGACAAGAAACTATACGCAGGCAATAGTGCATTATCTTCTTGATAAGGAATTTATTAAAGTAATCACACTTACATGAGGGGAAAAAATTTGGACAGGTGACAGATGTTCACGGCCGCTCTGCAGCGCGGTCCGCAAGTAGTGATAGCGCGGCTTCTCCACCCGACGCGTTTCCCCTTACGAAGGCGTCCACTGGGATTGGGAAGAGGTCCCTATGCTCAATATAAAGAGGCAGGATCATTTAAGGAACACCAATTCCTGGACAGCGGGGGATTCTAGACATCCATCTTTAACCCTTCATCAAAGCGATTGTTCATGTGACATCTGGTAAGAGTCCATTTACATTTCTTGCACTGGGTGAAGGATTTTGGTCTGAAGATTCCTTGCTGTATTCCATGGGTTCATGACATCTTTCATGCATGCGCAAGCTGTCAGTTGGTAAGGGTACCTCTTCCTCCTTCATGTTTTGGTAATATGAGTGATCTGTGTATTCAGCATCTGTGCCCTGGTTTATGAGCACTTCAACACTAAGAATATTTATCTGCACCAGTTTTTGGGATTTTATTTGGGAGTCTTGCATTTGCCACTCTCCCTTTTTCACAAGAGAATTTTTATTTACGTCATTGTACATGTCACATCTGGTTATTTATTTGTGTTTATTTTTGTGGATATTTACACACCTTTAGAGTGTACTTTAGTTAGTACACGCTTCATATCAAGCGCACCTTATTCTTTTTCCATTTCACATCACTCCACCCAGGTTGGAGTTTCGGTAGCAGCTGATAACCCCATCTTTTTTGTTTGCGCACCTTTTTCACAATTTATTTTGCACATATTCAAACTGTTGTAATTCCTACACCTTTCAACTGTTTTTGATGTAAATACCCTCAATTTAAAGCTGAAAGTCTGCAGCTAAAGCACATTTTGTTTCAAATCCATTATAGAGCCAAAATGATTAGAATTGTTTTGATGTCCCAATATTTATGGACCTGACTGTATATATATATATATATATATATATATATATATATTTTTTTTTTTAACCCACTGGTGCTGATATAGGGGGAAATAAGTCTTCTTCCTCTAATTGCCCTAGCTTCTCTCACAGATTCTCAACCTCTGAGCTGCAGAATCTGGGATGGAGATATTTCAGTGAAATGACGATCTTTAGATTTCACTTTCATAAACTGGCCATTTGTGACAAAACAGTCATGTAGTGTGATGAGAAGCGGAGAACATGTTCCCTGCCCTTCATCTCAGCTACATAAACCGGTATACACCAGCGATCATCCGTGATCCTGAAGATCACAGCTTTTCTCTGTTTCATAAGCAGACACCTTAAGGTGACAGCTGTATTAGGGTGGATTTCCTCCCACATTAGGGAGATTCAGTCTCTTGTTGTGTTTGTGTGACAGGATGCAACAGAAAATCAACCCAATAAGAATACATATGGCAAAAAGAAAAAAAAAAGACCAGATGGGTTCAAACCCCCCTCTACTCCATCCTATTTACATAGTTTAATATAATTATTTTTTTACAAAGTTTACAAGGATGGACAAAAAGACACAGGTACATCCAATTTATGTGTGTGTATGTGTGTGATTTAAGACAAAACAAAAAAGTTTTGGTTACAGTTTTTAGGTACAGATACACTTTAATGTACAAGCAGCCTTGCCCTTGCAATAATTATTGATGGTTTAGTACACTAGGATTTTTTTTTTTTTTTTTGAGGGGATCAAAAAAAACTTGAGTATTGCACATCCAAAGAAGTGCTCTGGACACTTAATAAAACACTAGGGGGTTGATTTACTAAAACTGGAGTGTGCAAAATCGGGTGCAGCTCTGCATAGAAACCAATCTTCTTCCAGGTTTTTTTTTTTTCAAAGCTTAATTAAACAAGCTGAAGTTAGAAGCTGATTGGCTACCATGCAAAGCTGCACCATATTTTACTAAATCAACCTCTTCTTACTACTTTGAGATGATTGAAGAAGAGACATATTTCAGTTGCCATTTGCTGTTGAAATGTGGTACCGGGGTTCAACCTAATGATGCTCCCCTAGTGCTCCATGTGCAATATGGAGCAGATCCTTGCTTAGATACTATGTAAATTATGGGAAAAAACACATGGCTTTCTGTGTTAAAAAAAATAACATGGAAATTGTTTCTACTCAAAATTAGTGTTAAAACACACACTTCAAAGTATACATTACATCACTCCAACGTCTATTTAAAGCATGTGCATATTAATGTAGTAAGCATAGTGATTAGACTGCATTGTCTATGCCATTTTCGCTTAACTTACAATGCTTAAAGTTCATTATTAATTAAAGCCTGAAATAAAAATTGAACTATGGGTCATTCAGCTAAATTGCAGAAATAATTTGTATGATTGCCAGCTATTGAACATCTACTGTTGTCAAGTGCTGTGGAACTACATAAAACCCATGGCACAACTAGAACTGTAACTCTTGGAACTAGTTAGGACTTCTATTTCTGGAAAAAATCCAAATGTTAGTTCTGATACTGTTGTTAGAATTAAAAAACTATTACATCCTCATTAGAGAATGTATTTTTTGTTTTTATTGGCTTCTAAAAATAGCTGATTTGACTGATTATTGTTGAACAGATCTGAAGCATTTCTAAATTACTAAATTACTGATCTGGAACAAGTACATTGTATTAAAAAAGAATTCTGACACTTTTCTGGCACTCAATCAAAGACTAAGTTCACCTGTAAGAAAAATAAATAAATAAACGCACATTGTTTTGTAGAAAAAGGATTGCGATTAGTAGATTGGGGATACAATGTCAGGCTCCTTCACACTCTCTCTACCAGTACCTCTGTATTCGTTTATAAAGCTGATGGAACTGTTATTAAACCACAAGTGCACTGATTACCGCACACATGTCCCATTGAGAAGTCCAAATGCCATTGTGGCAGATGGGACTTGTAGATTATTCATTCACAGATTGCAAACTGTGATGGGGGAAGGGGATTAGCAACATGTCACACTTTTACTAATATGTTGCTAAAGGTGGAGTTATCCTTTAAATCATTCATATGCTGGATCTGTGCTGTAATATGTATTGCTGTCATAGTCAGAAAACTACCATTTAACCCCTTCAGCTGCGGAAGGTTTTACCCCCTTCCTGACCAGAGCACATTTTGCAATTTGGCACTGCGCTGCTTTAACTGGTAATTGCGCAGTCATGCAATGCTTTACCCCAACAAAATTTGCACCCTTTTTTTTCCACAGATAGAGCTTTCTTTTGGTGTTATTTGATCACCAGTTTTATTTTTTCCAATAAAAATGAAAAAATGTCAGAAAATTAAAAATAAAAATTATATTTTCTTCTTTTTGGTATAAACAAATCCAATAAACCCAATTTTTGTCATACTTTTAGGCCAAAATGTATTCAGCCACATGTCTCAGGTAAAAAAGAATTCAAAAAGTGTATATTTATTGTTTTTCACAAAAGTTATAGCATCTACAAACTATTGTACATTTACTTGAATTTACGCAGTTTTTAGTTTATGACTGATCTCATTTCTTGAGGTGTTAAAATGTTAGGGCAGTAAACCCCCCCTCCAAATTACCCCTTTATTGGAAGTAGACACCCCAAGTAATTTGCTGAGAGGCATGTTGAGCCCATTTAAATATTTCATTTTTTTTACACATGTGATTGAAAAATGACAAAATAAATAAATAATAATTTTACACTAAGTTATCTATGAATTAATTTATTGCTCACCCATGCCATAGGTATATGTGCAATAACACCCCAAAATACTGTTTGCTGCTTCTCCAGATGATTGGGGATATCACATGTGTGAGACTTTTTGGCAGCCTAGCCATATACAGGACCCCAAAAACCAACCAATCAAAGGGCATAAATTGCTCATTTCCCTTCCTCACTACCTAGCATGGTTTTGGAGGCTATGAAAAGTTAAGATAGCACAAAACCCCCCAAATTACCCTATTTTGGAAAGAAGACATCCCAAGCTATTTGCTGAGAGTCATGTTGAGTCCATGGAATATTTTATATTTTGCCACAAGTTTTGTGCAAATGACAAAAATGTTTATTTTATTTTTTACACAATGTTGTCAATTAAAAAATATGTTGCTCACGCATGTCATGGGTATATGTGGAATTACACCCTAAAATACATTCTGCTGCTTCTCCTGAGTATGGAGATGCCACTTGTGTGAGACTTTTTGTCAGTCTAGCCATGTACAGGACCCTGAAAACTAATCACTGCATTCAAGCTTTCTAAGGGCGTAAATAGTTGATTTCACTCCTCACTACCTATCACAGTTTAGGAGGTCATGAAATGCCAAGATAGCACAACCCCCCCCCCCTCAAATGACCCCTTTTCAGAAAGTAGACACCCCGAGGTATTTGCTAACATCTTTCGAGACCCTGTGTTAAAGTGTGCCCTAGAGTATGCTGTGTTGTACCCTATACCAATACTCCACTAGTGTGTGGTAGGGACAGAACCAGTCACCGATGCAGAGACCAGGTTCACCAGGACAGGAGGGACAAAAATAGTGGGTGTCATGAGTATATCCGCGCTTGCTACGGACACAGCATCTTTTTTGGGGTGTTCTTTGGGTAGGGGTACAAAGGAGGACATCTGGAAAATGCCTCACATGCAGCCAGCTCACTGCATCTTGGTTGGGAAATTGGGCCACAGCACCTTCGGGATACAGAAGGGCTGTGATGATCTCTTCCTGAAATTTTAGGAATGATCCACTTCTTCCAGGCTCTTTGTATACTACGTAAGCATTGAAAAAAGCCAATTGGAATACTGTAAGTATACAGACACTTTCTTGTATCAGCGCCTGGCCTTATGGGCAATTAAGGATGGCCCCCATCATCTGGTCGTTGAAGTCCACCCCTCCCATTTTTTGGTTGTAGTAGCCATGGACACAGAGGGGCTCAACAACACCAGTCGCTGTTGTAATTCGGACTGCCGTGTCTGCGTTTGTCCCTCCACTTCACTGCAAGCAATTCATTGCACCTCAAGTAGTGTGACTCACAGGTAAAAAAGCACCTGGTTGTTGAGGACTGTTTGAACCACTACAAAGAAAAACTGCTAGTGCTAGCAGAGATCAGGTTGGACTCTCCTAATGCTTCAGTTTTGTGTGCTGTGTATTGGAAGTGACAGTGATCTATTGATACTGCACTTCTTGGGGGGGGGGGGGGGCTAAACGCAGGTGCTGATAGGTGTCAGGGCTGATCCTGCTAACACCACATTTTTGGGAACACTAAACTATTGGAGATGCTAGTTTAGTTCTGCTCAGATCAAAGATATTGATCCGTTCAGACACTATACTAGTAATGGAGGTATATAGTGTGTGTGTGTGTGTTAGTGTTACTGGCAATCAAAGGAATAACATCTGATGATATCTCGGATAGCCCCTAACTGACACTGATGTAACCCGTGACACTAATACAGTGATCAGAAAAAAGATCTGTACAATTTACTAGTGACACTGTGACATGGAGTGAAAGGGTTAACTGGGGGGGGGGGCGATCAGGGGGTTAAAACTTTATTAGAAAATATGTGGTGGGACCCTGACACTATACTAAGACTGACACTGATGCTAACTAACTAGCGTAACTTGCGACACTAATACAGTGATCAGTAACTTATCTGTCCACTGTATATAGTGACACTGTGACAGGGCAGTGAAGGGGTTAAGGAGATATATGGTGGGTACCCTAAACCTAACTGGGACTGACAATGCCGCTAACTGGCGTCACCAGTGACACTAATACAGTGATCATTAAACTATCTGTATACTGTATAAAGTGACACTGTGACAGAAAGTGAAATGGTTAACTGGGGGCTGATCTGGAGGGTGATAAGGGGATTAAATGTGTGCCTATGTGTACTGGTGTCAGTGTAGTGCTTGTGTATTCACTGTGATGCTCTCTTTTCTTACACTGGAACTGAAAAGGGTTCCAGGAGAGAAGATTGCTTCATTTCCTGTGCCTGTGTTTACATTATACAGGCACAGGACATTCTGCAATTGGTCAGAACCAATCACCAGGTCCAGGCAATAAATCATTGGCCTGGACCTAATGACTGATCGGTTCTGAACCGAATTAGGTCACCCCCGACCCGCGAGTGTACCTATTTATATAGTATATATATGCAGTGGGCAGTTTGGAACTGGTTAAAGAAAGAAATCAGCAATGGCACCACAGTACTTCTTTCATAACAGGGGTGAATTAACCTCATTGGCGGTATTCCCGAGTGTGGCTCAGGTCGGAATTTCAGTGTCATTAGCGGTAACCCCGAGCCATGCTCTGGGTACCGCCAGGGAGCATCGCTGGATCCTGGTAGAGGTTACTTACCTTGTCCCCGGGATCCCACGATGTGTCCCTGCTGCACACGGCGGCCAGATTTTCCGCCTGATGCTGTGAGCCCTGGCTTCCATCTCCTGCGAGCATCACGTCGCAGGGGGTGGAAGCGGCAGCAAATTCAAATAGTAAAACACACAAACACACTGATATATTGTAATCCTATTGGATTACATCACTAAATAAAATAAATTGACATTAGTTTGCCCCCCAGTGCCCTTTCCTGCAGTTTTACTGTACTATATATATATATATATATATATATATATGAATTTATATATATATATATATATATATATACAGTATATATATATATATATATATATATATATATATATATATATATACAGTGGGTACGGAAAGTATTCAGACCCCCTTCAATTTTTCACTCTTTGTTATATTGCAGCCATTTGCTAAAATCATTTAAGTTCATTCTTCTTCCTCATGAATGTACACATAGCACCCCATACTGACAGAAAAACACAGAATTTTTGACATTGTTGCAGATTTATTAAAAAAGAAAAACTGAAATATCACATGGTCCTAAGTATTCAGACCCTTTGCTCAGTATTTAGTAGAAGCCCCCTTTTGATCTAATACAGCCAGGAGTCTTTTTGGGAAAGATGCAACAAGTCTTTCACACCTGGATTTGGGGATCCTCTGCCATTCCTCCTTGCAGATCCTCTATAGTTCTGTCAGGTTGGATGGTAAACGTTGGTGGACAGCCATTTTTAGGTCTCTCCAGAGATGCTCAATTGGGTTTAAGTCAGGGCTCTGGCTGGGCCATTCAAGAACAGTCACGGAGTTGTTGTGAAGCCACTCCTTCGTTATTTTAGCTGTGTGCTTAGGGTCAATGTCTTGTTGGAAGGTAAACCTTCGGCCCAGTCTAAGGTCCAGAGCACTCTGGAGAAGGTTTTTGTCCAGGATATCCCTGTACTTGGCCGCATTCATCTTTCCCTCGATTGCAACCAGTCGTCCTGTCCCTGCAGCTGAAAAACACCCCCACAGCATGATGCTGCCACCACCATGCTTCACTGTTGGGACTGTATTGGACAGGTGATGAGCAGTGCCTGGTTTTCTCCACACATACCGCTTAGAATTAAGGCCAACAAGTTCTATTTTGGTCTCATCAGACCAGAGAATCTTATTTCTCACCATCTTGGAGTCCTTCAGGTGTTTTTTAGCAAACTCCATGCGGGCTTTCATGTGTCTTACACTGAGGAGAGGCTTCCGTCGGGCCACTCTGCCATAAAGCCCCGACTGGTGGAGGGCTGCAGTGATGGTTGACTTTCTACAACTTTCTCCCATCTCCTGACTGCATCTCTGGAGCTCAGCCACAGTGATCTTTGGGTTCTTCTTTACCTCTCTCACCAAGGCTCTTCTCCCCCGATAGCTCAGTTTGGCCAGACGGCCAGCTCTAGGAAGGGTTCTGGTCGTCCCAAACGTCTTCCATTTGAGGATTATGGAGGCCACTGTGCTCTTAGGAACCTTAAGTGCAGCAGAAATCTTTTTGTAACCTTGGCCAGATCTGTGCCTTGCCACAATTCTGTCTCTGAGCTCTTCAGGCAGTTCCTTTGACCTCATGATTCTCATTTGCTCTGACATGCATTGTGATCTGGAAGGTCTTATATAGACAGGTGTGTGGCTTTCCTAATCAAGTCCAATCAGTATAATCAAACACAGCTGGACTCAAATGAAGGTGTAGAACCATCTCAAGGATGATCAGAAGAAATGGAAAGCACCTGAGTTAAATATATGAGTGTCACAGCAAAGGGTCTGAATACTTAGGACCATGAGATATTTCAGTTTTTTCTTTTTTAATAAATCTGCAACAATGTCAACAATTCTGTGTTTTTCTGTCAGTATGGGGTGCTATGTGTACATTCATGAGGAAGAAGAATGAACTTAAATGATTTTAGCAAATGGCTGCAATATAACAAAGAGTGAAACATTTAAGGGGGTCTGAATACTTTCCGTACCCACTGTATATCTACAAACATGCATACATACATACATACGTGTGTGTATATATATATACTTTAACTTATTTATAGTTATTTATTATATTATAATTTATGATTTTGTGTTTCAAACGTTATCATACCCGAGATATTATAAAGAAGAACGCACAGTTAAAAATAATCATATGTAAATAGTTGATTTGAGCTGCTCGTCCTTAAGAATTACATGCAAAATAATGGTACCGCTTTCAGCACCTAAAATCGGAAACAGTTATACCGCCAGGGAGGTTAAAGGGCAATCATTAAATTTTTGGTCAAAATTTCTTAGGCCATATATTAGGAAATATTAAAGGAGTTGTAAAGTCAGGAATGTTTTTTATCTTAATGCATTCTATCATTATGCATTAAGATAAAAAGCCTTCTGTGTGTAGCAACCCCCCAGCACCCCTAATACTTATCTGAGCCCATCTCTATCAAGCAATGTCCACAAGTCCCTTGGTCATCCTGGGACTCTCCCTCCTGATTGTTTGAGATACAGCCGTGGCGCCATTGGTCCCAGTGGCTGTCAATCAAAGTCAGTGAGCCAATCAGGAGAGAGAGAGAGGGTAGGGCTGAACTGGCTGGTTGCTGTGGGGGCACTGAACAGGGGGGGGGGGGGCAGGAGCAGGAATGAGGGAATCGAGAAGACGAGGATCGGTGCTGCTCTGTGCAAAACCAACTGCACAGAGGAGGTAAGTATAACATGTTTATTATTATTTTTTTTTTAATTGAGACTTTACAATCACTTTAAATAGCAGAATTCAAAATACTTAAAGTGATACTAAAGGTTTGGATTATTATTTTTTTTAAATAACAAACATGTTGTACTTACCTGCTCTGTGCAGTGTTTTTTCACAGAGCAGGCCCGATCCTCCTTTTCTCGGGTTCCATGCAGGCGCCCCTTGCTCCCCCCCTTGACCAGTGCCCCCAGTAGCAAGCCGCTTGCTATGGGGGCTCTGGTGCATGCTCTGCCCCAGCCCCTGCTCTCTTCTCATTGGCTCAATGGCTGTGACTGACAGCAATGGGAGCCAATGCCGCCTGCTGCTGTCTCAGCCAATGAGGAAAGAGAGACCGGGGACAGCCGAGTCTCTTGTGAACATCAATGGATCCGTGGACTAATCCTATAAAAGTTTTTTTTTTTTTTAAACAAAATCTGTAACACCTTGTTATATATATTGATTTTTTCACTTCAGCTCCTTTCCCAAAGCAGTTACAGGCTAATGTCTGTATTGCATAGAGGCAGACACAGTATGGGGTTGATTTACTAAAGGAATAGACCATGCTCAAAGTGAATTTTCATTTTGAAAGGGTTTTTTTCTCAGCTTAGTGAATGAGGCTGTGGTGACTTTAATCATCCAATCATATTTAAGCAAAAATCCTGTTTTGACCTATTTTTCTTATTTTTCCTGCAGGTGATTGGATATTATTAGCAAGGTGAAATGTTATCATATTAAAAGAGAACTTGAAGTTTTTTTTTTTTTTTGGTGAAATCATATTTACCTGGGTGGATGCAGCATCTGTCTAATGCTGCAACTGTCCCCCGCTGGCTCTAAGGCTGAGAACCGAGAAATCAAACATTGCAAACAGCAAAACAATTGATTGCTCGGTTCTCAGTGCTCCCTGAGCAGAGAGCTGGTGATTGTCAGTGAAGGAGATGGCTGGTTCAGGCTCTCAGTTGCTGGTTGAATCCAGACCATAAGGTCCTTATAATTCCCCAGCCTGGACCGGCTCTGTGAAATCAGCTGACAGTGGGCTTTAGCCTGCTGTCTGCAGAAAACATGTCACAGGAGTGCAGAACGTGCAGGAGTGTAGAACGAGTGCACATGCTTTGGTTGTACTTCTCCTTTAACTAAGCTAAGTGGAAATTCTCTTTTAAAGTGAAACATCTCTGGCAATTCTCTACACCCCTAGTAAATCAACCCCACTTTCACCCATTTTTTACCCATCTTACACATTGAGGACAAAAAGCCCCCCCCCCCCCCCGACCACTTTATAACTACCTCCCTAATGCAGCTCATTAATTGATCACAACCATCTCCAAAATATTTCAGAGACAGTGGTAACATTCCAACCTTCTGTCATGTGCCAGTGGGCAAGCCTAGCATTTGTTTGTTAGGCCCAAGCAGTGCAGCATGGTAGAAGAGTGTATGATCCCCCATACCCAGAAGCTCTGAGTATTTTGCACTGGCCACCACAGGGAAAAGAACAGCATAATGATGCTAGAGTAGTTAGTATAAAGTGATTAGGGAGTTTGAATTATTGATTTGCCCTAGATCATAAATGTGTGTCAGGATTCTTTTTAACACTTCTCGTTTAACACTTTTCTTTCTTTCTCTCTTCCCTTTAATTCATGTACTACAAGTATATGTTTCATATAGCCAGCATAATGAGGGTTAATATACAAAGAGGTTTTAAGGTGTTCTGCATTGTTGTTATTATTCTTATTTCCATTCTCTCAACCTATTATTTCATTATCCAATACTTGACACAGATAAGATAATGTCTACTATCTCATGCTTCTCACCAATCACAGAAATTGACATTTGGCTGTTTCAAGTTTGCTTTGTTTGAGAGGGATTATAAAACCAAAGAAAATCACCAAGCTTGCTTATACACTCGTTTCTAACTATAGAACCATTCCTGATCTTATATTTTAAGACGGAATGCTGTGAACATCACTGATTACACTGCAGATGATTATCATATGAAAGAGAAAGCCTGGTAATAGGAAAGATGCATATAAGTTGTTAAGCATGTGTGTATCCTTAGGAGGACAAGGGAATACAATTTAGGCACCCTTGTCCCTTTTTTTTCTTACAGCTGTGACACTTTTACAATTCATTGGAATGATAAAAACAATAATATGGTTCTGTGCACATGGTTTTATTTTAAAACGTGTATTTCAGGGGAAGACTAATGCCTCGTACACACGCAACGATTATCGGCCGACCGATCGTCCGACTTTTGTCCAGAGTGGTGTTTTGTTGGTTGGAATGTGCCTAGACTGCACACGAATTTTCTCGGCCAACAAAAATCTACTTCAGAAGTGATGTCATGTGCTGGTTTACTTTCCGTGTGTTTTTTCTTCTCTGAGCATGCCCAGTCTTGCTCATCAGATTTTTGTCTGCCGAAATCTGTACTGACTGACGGAAAATCGGCCGTTGTGTTGACGGCCAACAAAAATTTTATAGCCTGCACACCAGATTTTTTTCGGCCGAAAGGTCGGAGTCGGTTGTCGGAAGCATCATACTAACAAGCCGAAAATTCCCGGCCAATAATCGATGCGTGTGTACGAGGCATAAGAACAGCCACTTACATAGTTACATAGTTACATAGTAGGTGAGGTTGAATAAAGACAATAGTCCATCCAGTTCAACCTGTGTAGGTGTGTGTGGCTGTACCTGTCCCAGAATCCCGTGGTGTGCCTCCCCCAGCCATTTTCATCTCCTGTTGTCTGACCAGTGCCAGCATGGTAACTGTGAGCATCTGACTGTGACAGCTTGTGGCTTCACAGCCAGGTGCCCACTGTACATGTACGAGTCGCACTGCGCATTGTGAATGGTTCCTTAGTCTTCTGGGACCTATCACGTGTCCCAGAAAACAGCGAGGAGGAAGGAGAATTTCCTAGGTGATTGGAGCAAAAGTGGGAGCGGGTACCTGTCAAAATCAGGTACTCACTCCCCTCATGCACCCCCCTCTGCACCCCAAAAGTGCCATTCCTTACCAGGAGCAGGGGAGGAGGCCTTAAAGCAAAACTTCCCCTTTTGGGTTGAGCTCCACACAATCAGTTTTCTTTAACATATGAGTACAACACAATTCACAGCTTGATATTCTTCCAGCATTGACTTCCTTTGTAACTCTTTGCTTTCAATCCTCTGACATCTCAGAGCTGTAAAATAAATACCGAAATAGAAGCTGAAAAGGGAGCAGATATCTATAGTGCAATTGACTGCAGGTCCCCAGGGGACTGAAATCTAAATGAGGAGTATCTCCATTCAGGGCTTCTAGCCCAGCATACAGGTATATCATCAAAAAGGTAATTTCTTTCAGTAATTTAACTCAAAAAGTGAAATTCATATATTTTATATAGATGTGTTACACAGAGAGTGATGTATTTCAAGCGTTTCTTTCTTTTAATTTTGATGATTATGGCTTACAGCTAGTGAAAACCCAAAATTCAGTATCTCAGAAAATTACAATATTACATAAAAAAAAAGGATTTTTAATACAGAAATGTTGGCCTGCTGAAAAGTTTGTCCATGTACAGTATAGTATGAACTCAATACTTGGTCAGGCTCCTTTTGCATGAATTCCTGCATTAATTCACTGTGGCATGAAGACGATCAGCCTGTGGCACTGCTGAGGTGTTATGAAAGCCCAGGTTGCTTTGATAGCGGGTTTCAGCTCACCTGCATTGTTGGGTCTGGTGTCTCTCATCTTCTTCTTGACAATATCCCACATATTCTCTATGGGGTTTAGGTCAGACAAGTTTGCTGGCCAATCAAGCACAGTGATACCATGATCATTAAACCAGGTATTGGTCATTTTTGCAGTGTGGGCAGGTGCCAAGTCCTGCTGGAAAATGAAATCAGTATCTCCAAAAGGCTGGTCAGCAGAGGGAAGCATGAAGTACTTGATAAAACACATTGGACCAACACCAGCAGATGATGTGGCTCCCAAATCATCACTGACTGTGGAAACTTCAAACTGGAGCTCATGCAATTTGAATTCTGTGCCTCTCCACTCTTTCTCCAGGCTCTGGGACCTTGATTTCCAAATTAAATGCACAATTCTCCACAGTCCGTGATGATTTGGGGGAGACATGTCATCTGCTCATGTTGGTCCACTGTGTTTTATCAAATCCAAAGTCAGCGCATCCCTCTACCAGAAATTCTAGAGCACTTCATGCTTCCCTCTGCTAACCAGCTTTACGGAGATGCTGATTTCATTTTCCTGCAGAACTTGGCACCTGCCCACACTGCCAAAAGTACCAATACCTGGTGTTACTAAACCCAGGACCCTTCATTTACAATACCTGGTCTCCCACAGTACACAGAGCATAGAAATGCAATTATTTTAGTAAATATAAACTGCTAATTAATTTTTCTTATTAGCAGTATAAAGCAGTATTGTGACTTATATAAGTGTCTGGTTAAAGCTTGTAGGAGGAGTTTGCATTCAGCACTGACTGTCCTATCAGGATGCAGGACCCTTGACCGTCTGTCTGGCAGTGCTGATTGGCCCTGTGTTTACACACCAAACTGAGCATGTGCAGCCTGACCCCTGGCTCTGTATTATCAGGAAATATATTGGGGACAGTGGAAGAAGAAGAGGATCAGGATCAAACAGCCTTTTTTTGCACAATTCAGGTGATTAACCCCTTAGGTTCCACAGTTAGTATAACAAGCATGTTTTACTGCATATACAGACCGATTTTACTCTTGTGGGTTTAACACTTTAATTAAATAACAGAGGAAAGTTAAGGCACTGTAAAAGAAAAATGATATGTCAATACAATACAGCGCCAGAAAAGTAAAAAATAAGGGGAAAAGTGAAGCAATCTCCGAAAAGTAAGCATACGGAGTATTAAGCAACAATATGCAAGTCAACAGGTGTAACTTTTCCTAATAATAGTTAAGAAAGGCTATAACAAAGTATTGTCAACAACAGCATATCTCAAGTCAATAAATGGCTAATGTGGATGGGGTAAAGGTGAGCATGGTGGGTGGACTGGAAGGTTAACAGAGTAGGTAAGGCTCATGAAAACATAGGGGTATAATGCAGAAGGTCTGGTTAAAATAAATACGATTATAAAAACATTTACTGTAGTCTGAACTAAAAGGAGAAAGTTAAAGGGGGGGGGGGGGAGTGGAGAAAAAATAGAGAAGAGAGAATAAGGGGAGAAAGAAAGGGAAGAAAAATAGAAGTCAAGTTGAAAGGAGAAATGGGGGGGATCCCCAAATATGATGTGGCTTCAAGTGCATGAGGCATATATGATGTATATGTTGCCTGAGAAGGCATACTAAGTTAGCAGCACTGATTAATCAAAATTAGGAGATGTGTTGCCAAATAGTGCCATAGGTTCCCATATCCATATTTATGAACTCTATCTTGGCTGATAGCTTCCATTTTGGCATGGATCATGGCTTGATTGATTCTATTTTTGGTCCCAGCTAAAATAAGGTTAGAAGGCTTTCAAGATTTTTCCGTGGCTGTAGCTACCTGTAATAAAAGTTAAATAGGCGACGTGATAGGCTTGCTGCTTTAGAGTTCAAAAGAGCTACAGATAGATCTGGAGGAATAGTATTATCAAATTATCTCAAGATCATATCAAATATAACCTTTCCAAAACCTGTGAGCCACCAGGCAGTCCGACCTTATATGAAGGTGTGTACCTACATCAGTACAGCCCCAGAAACAAGACAGGGACTAATTTGAGACATAGTTCGCAATCCTGGCAGGGACCAAGTGCTAGCATGTGAGCACCATTATAATTATTAGTTTCCATAGCCACAGTATTTTGTGAGGATTATTTTGCATTCCAAATCTTGTTCAGTACTGCAGTTCCCACCGTGTTTGTTTTTTTAATGCAGTTTTAGTTTACCTGATGAACTACAGCAAACCTTGTATTTACTAACTCTGGTTACAAACTGGGCAACTGTCAATAAAAAATCAGTCTGGATGGTGCAGTAAGCCACAGCAATATCATGCTATATTCCATTATCCTAATGTCAACAAAGCAATAGCTAGCACAACCACAAATCATGGGCGGGACTGATATTTAGCGCAAGTAAAGATATATTAAATCCTGAGACAATACAGAAGAAATAATGAAAGCACCAAAAGACTTAGATGACCCTACAGAGGCGTTACCTTTTAATGGTGTATGGAAGTATTGGGAGATGCCCAACTGGCATCCTTTCAAACAATATCTATGGCTTTTCAAACGGCTTTTTCTAAAACACTGCCTCATTGGTAATATAGGATGTCAATACTGACTCTCGGTTATGGAACTCATTTGAGACTTTTGGCAAAAACTCTGGTACAGCATACAGGATTGCTCTATTTGAAAATACTTGGCAGTAAGGTTCTTTAAAAAAGAAAGCCTGTAACTCTAAAACCCTCCTGGCCTAGAAAACAGCAGTCAGGAAAACTGAAAACAATATTAGATGCCACAAGGAGTAGGTAGAAAACAATGGAGGATTCATGAAACTTTTAAAACCAAAAGCATATCCCACCTGGGAAAAATTGGCTTATTAAGTCACTTTAATGTTGCTGCTATCAAAAACATCTTTACTAAGGAATAAGAGACCCATGACTTTTTGGGTAAGGATAAGAGAGCTGAAGCCTGGACTGTCAGGGTGTTGTAGCTGAGGCAAAGCTCCAAGACTTGTACAATATATGCCCAGTGTACTAAATTGGGGACCTGTTTGTGGTAATAGGGTCTTTCCAGCTGCTGAAGTGTTTTTATCTTTTGGGGAATTTTCGCAAACTCTGATTTTATAATTATCAAGCTGTTGGAGAAAGTCAAGGATATTGCTTACAGAAGGCTTGACCTATTCCCAGCATTTTTGCAAAGCCATGTCCAAAACTTTTGCCCAGACCATACGGTAGGTTGTGGATAATTGGGTGCCCTTAAGTAGAGTCCCTGTTGTTACCCGAACAATATGAGATTTAATTTATCTCAGACAATATTTGGGTTAAAAATGAGAGTTCTTTGACTATGAATGAAAAGCTTCAAAACAGCAATTATTTATTGTTATATGGTTTGAAAGCCTATATTAATTTCACAACAATCTAACTAGGGTACACACAACAAAATGTAAAATATTCAAAGTTTAACAGAAAACATATATATATTGCATAGGATTCAAATGATTATGATATACATCCTAAAACAGACAACACACATGTATACATTTAAGTGCCGGGAGGTGCCCTGATATTTACCAGTGGTTAAGATGATATGGGGTCCCCTTCTCAGATCAATGGCTCCTACCTCCTCTTTGTTGGCCTTGCAATGATATACCCCTCTATCTCATAGACTTGTACATGGCTATTCTGATTGGGTCAGCTATCCCGCCTTATTCCTCCCTCTGGGTGTATCTCCTCCAGGATTGGACACTTTCCTCCTCCCATAATTAAGCCTCTTTCTAACCACTCCTCTCTGTGGGGGGGGGGGGAATTTATTCATAACTGTGGAGTAGCTCTGAAATTGCTACTTAAAATATGCAAGATTTATCCTTGAGGCCTGTGGCCCACCCCTCAACAGATGGCTTATCCTCATTGCATATCTTAATGAGAGTCCTTTGATATGGAGGGATACAAATCAGGGCGGGCATGTCAGTCTATTCATCCTAGCTCATTTGCCTCAGAATGTCTAGCTCCCAGAGATGTAATCGCAGGGTGACACCATGAGGCACATCAACTGGCTCCCTCCCGGCTACCCGACAGCTCAAATTCAAACAGACTAGTTGAAAGGTATTCACTTTATGTGTTTACATGTAAATAGCCAGCTGGCCTTTCAAAGCAACGTGTTACACTGGATTCATTGATTACTAAAACCGGTCCGTCTGGCTCACACAAATTATATATCTACGATAAATTCCCAAGTATGAGTTTGCAATCGAAAATGTGTACATTTACTTTCATTAATATATATTTACAATTACTGATGGAGTTTTATACATAAACCCCTCATCGGGCAACACTGTTATGGAAAAGAGAGATCTAGATGCTGCAACCCCTTCCTTTCCATTTTCATACCATTACATTCAGGCAGGTGACGTAATGAAGAAGGCCTTCTTGAACAAGTTGATCTTTCTGCAGAGGTAGGAGTAGGTTGGAGCCCACCATCTACTACAGGAGCAAGGAAAACCAGGCCGTCTTGGCCAGCAAGGAAGAATGACTATGACTGAAAACCCCTTTCTTTGCATCAAAAGTGTATATAGTATCAGCAACAGCAGTATTTAGACATGCACCAGGAGGTTTTTCTACAGTACAGATATTGCATCTTGCCCTAATGACTTCGAGCAGGTATGTCAAGTGAAACATTTTGTGAGTTGCACATTGGCCTTAGTGGCCATTAGATCCACTTGTGAAGTTCCCCCAGTTTAAAAAATTGGACAATGAGGTAGCGCTCGTTCACTGACCACTCATTAGGATTGATGAACACATGACTCAGCCTACACAGTTTTCCAAACCTGGCAAGTATGAGTCTGCCAATACCTGCAACATCTCTCTGTCCAGGAAAACAGGTTCAATGCTATATGAAGGAGCAAAAATTGTTTTATTTCCTTCCTGAAGAAAATTGTACAAGACTGTAATTTTGTTTTCCATTCTAAGTTTCACACAATTCTCCTCCGGCAATGTAAGAAACACCTTTAAGGCCTTAAAGGCCACAAGAAGCTCTAGCACGTTTGTATGTCTCAAGCTTGGAGCTGAGCACGGTGCTCCTGCCAATGTGCCCCCTGCCCATGAAACTGAAGTTATTGTGATCTTGTCATGTCTATGATCTGACAGATTTTCCTCTGTGGCAGAACAATTTTCACTAGTCTCAAATTGAAATCCATACCTAGAATTTCCAACCTCTGGGAAGGCATGAGCTGGGTCATCTGGCTGTTTAGGATCCAGCCAGGCTTGTATTGTGCGCCCAGGACCATTTGTTTCTGCATTTGAAGATGTGCCCTGGTCCCTGCCAAAAAGAGAACAAGATAATGATGGATTCTGATCTCTCATAGTCTCTAAATGTTTATCAACACTAGCAGAACCCGAAAAACCTTGTTGGTAAGCACAGTCAATATGGGAGACAGCAAAATTTATAATGACTTTGACGCATTGCAAATTGGGCATAACATTGATGGTCTGCTGCCACTAAAATATGAAAATCCCTTTAGCAGTGAAAAACAAAAGAAAATATTCTATGAAAAGTGTCCTGAGTTAGGACAGAAAATAAACATTTAGGGGGGAAGATTGGGTTGGGTTGGGTTTTGTGCTATAGTGAGTGGGGGTCCTATTCTGTGTCAGGGTCAAAGCAATTCCCATTTGAATGCTGACACAAGGGGAGCCAGGAAATATACATAGTCAATGCAGTTATATACGTTTATTTGAAAAAAAAAAATATATATATATATATATATATACAGTATATATTTTTTAATGAAACAAGCATTTATGCCCGAACTTGTCAACTTGTAATGATATCAGCCTCCTCTGCACAGCAACACTCACACTGGGACAGGGAGGGGCAGCACTCTAAACCTATCATGGCTCTATTCTTTTGCAAAGGCATCCTTATAGGAAGGGAAAGCGCAGGGATGACCTTATCAGTGTGCCTTTGCTTCTTTATTGTCCAATCCCAGGCTGACACCTAACTGCAGTAGTCTTCAAGGATCAAATCCTTTTGCAGGGTCTCATAATACATAGTTTCAAATATGTGTTTAGCTGTTTGCCTGCAGTTCAGCTTTACATTAGTTCACTATGCAAAAGATGCATTTGAATTGGTTGCTAAGTTTGACTGTTCTTTTACATAAAAAATGTCAACAGATTTTGTAAGAAAAAACTGGTAATATTGCTACTAAATGTTTCTAGGAAATTGCTGGTAAGCTGTTTCAGTGTCCATGACACTGTAAATAGATGCGCCTTTAAATATCCACATGGAAAGGACAAACATATGGACTTTTAAGTTTATCTTATTACATTACAGTGCATAAAAATATCTGGCTCTTAGAGATTCTGACAAATTTAAACCAAACCGTAAAAATGATGTTTCTGACATTTTTTTATTTGCACAAATTTATAGAAGCTATAAAAAGAATTTAGATATTATCAAGAAAAGAAGTACACATGAACGTGCCTTAGCAGCAGGAAGCAGTAGGCTAATTTTATCACATACATACATTTATTCTGTTAGTGCCACCTGGTAAATCCAAAGAGGCATACAATTTTCAAAGGGCTCAGCAAGAATTCCTTACTAAGTGGTTGATAAATGCATTTGTGTGATTCCAGGTACTTGTAAAATGTTTATCTACAATGTTCAATTGTAATTTTTTTCACAGCTACAATTTGACATCAAAATATGATGCAAATAAAATTTACACGTATATGCCCATGTTATCCTTTACAAGTAAAACATCTTCATGAAGGTTTTTTTTTCTATGCAGATAAACAAATCAGTCTGTCTGAAATTGATGGATTCCTTTCTTTCATGAGGCAGCTGCAAACATCTTCTAGCAGGTGAACCTGCTGGGATTTGGACTTCAGTGCTCCAGGGCACCATTTTTCTCTCTGGTGTTACAGTTATAGAGCGTTATTTTTTTTTTTTTTTTATACCTCTCTATGAGACAATTTAAGGTTGAAACTAGAATTAATTGGCTGTTGCAACTATTTGTTATTGTTACAACCAATCATATCTTCATGCTATTGAATGTGGAATTATCATAACTGCAATCATAGGTAATAGCAAATTAAGCCAAAGCTGTCTAAAAGTTTTGAATATGCACTCCGGAGTGTGAATTTTTCTGCACAACCCTAGCAACCCTTATTGGTGCTACCTTTGCCACTAATGTGATAGATAGAGAAATGGGAATCCTTAGCAATTTGGTGTGCAGATAATTTGCCGAATCTGGCCCTATGATCGGTATATTCAGTGATCTAATGATTTGAAGTGAATAGATAAAGATGTCTAAAGACAAACAAGTGGCAACTGTCCCCATCTTTACCTGGTCTTTGCAGGGTGGAGCACTGGAAGGGCGACATATGTCAAACAAATACAAAGGGATTTCCAAGCTCAAACTTACCAACAAGCCAGCGACTAAATTAATTGACCTGTCTAGCAATATGTATTAAGAACAGGGGTTTAGTCTGCACACATTTGCAAACACATGCGTAAGCTACAGGCCACAAAAGACCCCCTAATCACTTTACTTCTTCCCCTTTGCTTCAATCCAGAGCACAGCAGCCCTCCTCCCATACACTTGCTGACAATAAATTGCCAATAATGACATACAGTTGACATGGCTTTATTTAGACATCATGTTAATTATGTTCTGTCCTACAAGCTCTGATTCTTGTGTCATGTAATTTTTTTTAACATAAACTACTCCAAGAATGTGCACCCTACTTAAAAGTACAAAAGAAAATGCAAATTATTTTACTAATTTTCCCCTTAATCAGATGCAAGCTCACATCAAACAGGCAGGTGATACTTTCTACCAATAAAGGATCACATTGCTTCCACCTGATTGTATAAAATTATAAAAAAAAATACATTTATTTCAATAAATACTTATGCTTCTTACTATGGTAAGGGTGTTTATTAAATGTGTCTGCATCAAAAAGCAGGTACAAAGGTTTCAGCTTCTCTCTTTTGCTGAATTGAGCTCTAAGCACTAGGTCATAAGTGCCTATTTATACAGTAAATATAAAAAATGTATTTCTGGTGAGCTCCACAGAGAAATAATAAGTTGCAGCAATCTGAAGTAATATAAGATATAAGATGCCTGTTACTTCTTTTAATAATGTACTTATATAAATAATGTTTACATGGGTATAAGGAGGGAGTGACTTGTGGTCTGAACATTGTGAGGTGGGGTCTGACCAATACAGAGGAAGTGGACCAGGATCCAGATCATCTGTCTGCATTGTATTAGCATATAGTGCTTTGTTTCAAACCCTAGGCATGGCAGGATACTAGAGCTTATTAGACATATACAGAATATCATGATCCAAGCATTGAATTCCTCAGAACAATTTTATTTGCATTCCTGGACACTAACCAATTCCTTGTTGGCACCCCCACTGGTTCTAGCGTATTATTAGGGATGAGCCAAATGCACTTAAGTTTGATCCGACGACCGGTCTGTGAACACATCATATGTTCAGCCACCAAATCCAAACCCCAATGAAGTCAATAGGAGCTGAACCTGTCAAATCAATTATCCTTTTTTTAAAGGCTAATATGCAAGGTATTAGCAAAAAATAGTCTGATTGGATGGGTACTGCCATTGGGGACACACTGTTTAGAAGGGAGCAGTAAAAATATACCCACATATACCCAGTGAAGTGATTAGCATCAGATAATACACCTAAATTTACACAGGATCTCTCACCTATGAAAAGCAGGGGGTGAAGATCTAAAGTCTCACAGTGCAGATTTCAGTGAGGACATGATTGGTGGGAAAAGACACCTTGCTTTACACAATACACGGAAAACATGCAGGGCTGAGGATATTAGTCAAAGGCTGTGTGCTGGAGCTCTTGTTCTCCATCACTTTTTTATCTCTTGGAGTCAGGAAAAGCTGTTTAACCACTTGCCTACAGTGCACTTTCACCCCCTTCCTGCCCAGACCAATTTTCAGCTTTCAGCGCTCTCACACTTTGAATGACAATTACTCAGTCATGCAACACTGTACCCATAAAAATTTTGTGTCTTTTTTTTCACACAAATAGAGCTTTCTTTTGATGGTATTTAATCGCTACTGTTTTTTTTTATTTTTTGTGCTATAAATAAAAAATATTGTGAAAAAACGCATTTTTCTTTGTTTCTGTCATAAAATTTTGCAAATTAGTAATTTTTCTTCACAAATTTTGGTCAAAATTTATACTGCTACTTATCTTTGGTAAAAATAACCCAAATAAGTGTATATTATTTGGTCTTTGTGAAAGTTATAGAGTCCACAAGCTACGGTGCTATTCATTGAAAATTGATCACATTTGATCACACCTGATGTACTGAAGGCCTATCTCATTTCTTGAGACACTAAAAAGTCAGGAAAGTACAACTACCCCCCAAATGACCCCTTTTTGGAAAGTAGACATTCCAAGGTATTTAATAAGGGGCATGGTGAGTTTTTTGAAGTTGTAATTTTTTCCCACAATTCTTTGCAAATTTAAGATTTTTTTTTTACAAATTGACGTATTAACAGGTTATTTCTCTCACACAGCATATGTATACTTGCAACTACACCCCAAAACACATTCTACTACTCCTCCTAAGTATGGCGATACCACATATGTGAGACTTTTTCACAGCCTGGCCACATACAGAGGCCTAACATCCAAGTAGCACCGTCCGGCATTCTAGGAGCATAAATTACACATATAATTTCCTGACAACTTATCGCACTTTTGAAGGCCCTGGAGCACCAGGACAATGGAAACCCCCATAAAATGACCCCATTTTGGAAAGCAAACACCCTAACGTATAATTTTTGAGGCATAATGAGTCTTTTGAACGTGTCATTTTTTTCCACAAGTTTTTGGAAACTGTGGAAAGAAAATGAAAATGCATTTTTTTTTTACACAAAGTTGTCCATTTATGAAATATTTCCAACACATAGCATGTACATAGCAAAAATTTCACCCAAAAATACATTCTGCTACTCCTCCTGATTATGTCAATACCACATGTGTGAGACTTTTTAACAGCCTGGCCACATACAGAGGCCTAAGATCCAAGTAGCACCGTCTGGCATTCTAGGAGCACAAATTTTACATATAATTTCCGGACAACCTATCGCAATTTTGAAGGCCCTGGAACACCAGGACAATGGCAACCCCCATAAAATGACCCCATTTTGGAAAGTAAACAGCCCAACGTATAATTTTTGAGGCATAATGAGTCTTTTGAATGTGTCATTTTTTTTCCACAAGTTTTTGGAAAATGTGGAAAGAAAATGAAAACGCATTTTTTTTACACAAAGCTGTCCATTTATGCAATATTTCTAACACATAGCATGTACATAGCGAAAATTGCACCCCAAAATACATTTTGCTTTTCCTCCTGAGTATGGCGATACCACATGTGTAACATTTTACACAGCCTAGCCACATACAGAGGCCCAACATCCAAGTAGCACTTTACACAAAGTTGTCCATTTATCCACTTTAAGACTGGGCCTATTTTTGACACGGGGTGTTTACAAGCTAAAATCATTATTTTGCTAGAAAACTACTTAGAACCCCCAAACATTATATATTTTCTTTTAGCAGAGACCCTAGAGAATAAAATGGAGATTGTTGCAATATTTTTTATCACACCATATTTGCGCAGCAGTCTTCCAAATGCAATTTTTTTTAAATAAATTCACTTTTTTGAATGAAAAAATAAGAAAACAGTAAATTTAGCCCAATTTTCCACAATGTGAAAGATAACGTTATGCCAAGTAATTAGATACCCAACATGTCATGCTTCAAAATTGTGCACGCTCACGGAATGGCGCCAAACATTAGTACTTAAAAATCCCCATAGGCAACATTTTAAAAATTTCTACAGCTTACCAGCTTAGAGTTACAGAGGAGGTCTAGGGCTTAAATTATTGCTCTCGCTCTAACAAATGCGGCAATAACTCACATGTGTAGTTTGAACACCGTTTACATATGTGGGCGGGACTTGCGTATGCGTTCGCTTCTGCGCGCGAGCTAACGGGGACAGGGTGCTTTAATTTTTTTTCCTATTTATTTTATTTATAAATTTTTTATTTTTACACAGTTTTTTAAAAAAAAATGTTTTGATCATTTTTATTTCTATTACAAGGAATGTAAACATCCCTTGTAATAGAAATAGGCATGACAGGTCCTCTTTATTGTGAGATCTGGGGTCAAAAAGACCTCACACTTCACAACTACACTAAAACAGGAAAAAAAATAGTTGAAAAAGAAAAAAAAAAACAAAAAAAAACGCCCTTTAAACCGGTTGCTAGGCAATGACTTTTGACGTAGCTCCGGTCCTCCAAGACCATAGAGTCGAGTGAGAGAGAGGGGGGGAAGAAAGCGCCAGTGGAGTGCAGTAAAACGGAAGTTTTATTAAAAAAAGGGAAACAGGTAATGGTGACTCGGTGCTGGACTCACTTCTGTGCAGTCACTGTGGTGCCCTCCGTGGTATTGTCAGGAAGCTCGGTGCCTGCTCTAGGTCCTGGTGCGGTCCAATCGTCCGGGAGAAGTCCGGGGTCTCTCAGGCGACTTCCGGGTCGGATCGAATTAGGAGATGTAGAGCGCTGTGGAGGCTTCGTCTGGCTGCGTCTGACGTCACGGGAAGTCTGGGCTTTAGTGGGCGTATCCGGGCGTCACAACATGTTTCGGAGCATGCGCAACATGCCGCTGGCGGGCATGCGCACTCCTTTGTCAAGTGTCCGGATGGGAGGAAGTGAAGGAGGTTATATAGAAGGCTGGGGGCGTCATTAAGAATTAAAAGCGGCAATGGCAAATTGCCGGACGAAGCCTCCACAGCGCTCTACATCTCCTAATTCGATCCGACCCGGAAGTCCCCTGAGAGACCCCGGACTTCTCCCGGATGATTGGACCGCACCAGGACCTAGAGCAGGCACCGAGCTTCATGACAATACCACGGAGGGCACCACAGTGACTGCACAGAAGTGAGTCCAGCACCGAGTCACCATTACCTGTTTCCCTTTTTTTAATAAAACTTCAGTTTTACTGCACTCCACTGGCGCTTTCTTCCCCCCTCTCTTTCATGGTTAACATTGAGCTGCTTTGCTCACCCGGAGAGCAGCCCTGAGTGCAGCCCACCCTGGAAAACCACCCCCCCATCCACTTACAGAACAGTGGATTGTCCACACCCGGATTTCCCCTCCCCCCCTCCCTCCTCATATCCGAGGTCAGCCCAATATTCTCAGCTTCCAGGCACCTGAACCTTACTCCCCCCCAAGGCTGCTCCAGCTAACAGCTTGTTAAAGTACCAGTGCCTTGTCTGACCCCCGCCTGACTATTTGCCCTTACTAGCAGCCACAATAGAGAGTAGCACCCCCTGTGAGCGCTTTAAAACATACTTTCTCTTTCCATAGAGTCGAGTGAGGGCCATCTTGCCCTCACTTGACTTCCTGTCTCTGAGGATCCGGGACCGGATAGTTTTCCCCGCTTCCCGCGGGTCCGGTAAGCTGGGAAAACATCTGGGACGCAGCGGGAGGGGGGTGGGGCACCTCTTCCCCTGCACCGTAAGGGTAATTCCGCAGTGAATCTGCCACTGGGACCACCCTTATCTGAAAGCCGACTGCCCGCCGTTTAAAAAAATACCGGATAGCTGCCATAACCCCAGTATTTAGCTTTAAATGGCCGACGTATATAGTCGTTAGGCGGTCGGTAAGTGGTTGCATGTATATAGCAAAATTGCACCCCAAAATACATTCTATAAAGGAATAAAGGGAATAGTCTATGTTCATCTCCGATCCGCTACTATTAGCGTTTTCAAATTCTGAATCGAAGATCGGAATTGGATTCGAATACTGATGAGAGCTCCCCGGTGCTCTCATCAGTCATGGAGAGGACCTGAAGGGCCTCCTCGCTGCTGTACATCCTTTTTGACATGCTGGCTGTGATGGGCTGTGCGACGGGTGACTGCGGATGATCACTGATGGGTGGCAGGTGACTGATAGGTGGCAGGTGACGGTCACTGATGGGGTGACAGATGACGATGACTGATGGGTTGACAGATGACGATGACTGATGGGTTGACAGGTGACGATGACTGATGGGGTGACAGGTGACGATGACTGATGGGGTGACAGATGACAATGACTGATGGGGTGACAGGTGACGATGACTGATGGGGTGAGAGATGACGATCACTGATGGGGTGACAGGTGACGATGATTGATGAGGTGACAGATGACGATCACTGATGGGGTGACAAGTGACAATGATTGATGGGGTGACAGATGACGATCACTGATGGGGTGACAAGTGACGATGATTGATGGGGTGACAGATGACGATCACTGATGGGGTGACAAGCGATGATGATTGATGGGGTGACAGGTGACTGATGGGGTGACAGGTGACGGACGATGGTCACCGATGGGTGACAGGTGACGGGCGATGGTGCACGGCGGAACTGATGGCAGTCTCTGGTGACAGGTGAACTTTAGGCTACATTCACATGTGAGTGTAGCGATCGCGGGCAGAATCACTGCAATTCTGCCTGCGATCCCGAAATCATTGCAAATCGTGGGACGCCTGTTCGTTGGCTGTGATTTGCAATAGCACCCCAAACGCTGTGCGATGTTGCAGCGATTTCCGCCTGCTGAATCGCGGTAACATCACGCAAACAACGCATGACGCCCCAAAGAAACTCTCGTCACAATGGTCGCACCGCTCCGCCGTCATTTGACGGCGGGCGGGCGGCAAGTGGTTAAAGTGAATCATACAGACAGCAGAGAAATGAGGCAGCAAAGAGAAATTACTCTCAGTTCTTTGAATAGAGGCAAGTACACAGTATAGAGGGTTGTTCATAATTCACGTTTGAGGGTTTACAACCACTTTAATAATTAATCAGACAAAGTGGCACATCTATGGATACAACCTACTGCAGCAAAACTGACATTTACAAAAAAATGCAGTTTAAGTAACTTAGTTACATAGTTGGTAAGGTTGAATGAAGATATCAGTCCATTGAGTTCAAGCTGCGTGGGTGTAGATGTATGAATATGTATGTAGTTAAATCTCTACCATTTTTTTATATCCCTGTATATTGAATTTGCTAATATGCCCATCTAAGAGTTTTTTTTAATTATTGACACTTCCCGCCAACACCGCCAATTGTGGAAATGGTTTCACATCCTTACCGCTTTAACAGTGAACCTTGTACGTAGTTTAAAGCGTATGTTCATCTTTACAGAAAATCTGTAAGGTGACCTTACACTGGACCCCCATCCTCCCTGGTCCCGCTGTACTGTAGTTCCGTGATCCTGCTCTGTCAGGGACTGGAACACTGCTTTACTGGTCTGGTCATTTGAAATCCCTATGACCTAATGTCCTATCCATATCTCTCAGCATGTACAGACAAAAGGCATTCTAATTGGTCAGCACTGTCCCATGAGATGGCATTGACCAATTAGAATCTGTCTATCCCATCCTTTCAGCACTGCAAGAAGAGAAAGCCAGAAGAATATCAAATTCTTGGACCAGTGAAGAGGCGTTATGGTCCCTGACAGAGCAAGATCCTGGGATTACAGTTCCACGGGACTGGGGGGGGGGGGTAGAGAGGAAGTCCAGTGTAAGGTCACCTTACAGATTTTCTATAAAAGTGAACTTACACTATAAGGTTAAACTACTTCTCTTCCAACTTCACTAATGGACCACTCGGTAAAAGATGCAGATACTTACCAGGGTCAGAGACGTGGTCAAGGAATGCCAGGGTCATATACGGTTTGGCAGCAGGAAGTGTGGCTAAGTTGTAGGCTGAGGTCAGTACCAGGGAAGCAGGCAAAGCATAGTCAAGTACTAGGCCAAGGTAAGTATCAAGGAATCGGGCAGAGCAGAGTAAAGGTCAACCTGAGGTCAGTATCTTTGTTTCATGGAGAAAGGTCAGGCACTAGCCTGGTCAGAAACAGAAGTTTAGTCAACAGGAACAGGAACAGGAACACAGAAGCACAGGTCGTGGGGAAGTTAAAGAACATCAAACAACTAGCTCACATCAAGACCTCCTTTAACCACTTTACTACCGCTTACGGGAATACTACTGCGGCAGAGTGGCTCGTTCCCGTCCAGTCACGTAGTATTAACGTGACTGGACTCCTCCCCTTCTGGGCGGCGCTTGCGCGCCGCCGGAGGCTCGCTCCCGCTGTTTTCATTCACAGCGGGAGTCGGGCCAGGGGAGGAGCAGCGGCGATCGCCGCTGCTCTTACCCGATCGTCGGGGATCGAGTCTGGAGATCCGCCCGCTGTGTGTAAACACAGCGGGCGGATCTCCATAGTGACAGGGAGTGACAGATCGGACTGTTCAGCATAGCTGGACATCCGATCTGTCCATGAATCACATAGTCACCTCCCCCCCTACACGTCAGTAAGCACCAGGCATACATTAACCCCTCCCTCTCCAATAAAATTAACCCCTTCCCTGCCAGTGTCATTTTTACAGTAACAGTGCATATATATAGCACTGATTACTGCAGTAATGTCACTGGTACCCCCAAAAGTGTCAAAAATGTCAGTCAGGGGTCCGGTCTGTCCGCCGCAATGTCGCAGTCCCGCAAAAAAAATCGCAGATCGCCGCCATTACGCGTTAAAAAAAAAACACCAAAAATGACAGAAATCTTTCCCTTTGTTAGTAAACGCAATAACTTTTGCGCAAACCAATCAAAATACGCTTATTGCGATTTTTTTTACCAAACATATGTAGCATAAAACAAATTGGCAAAAAACTTTTAAAAAAATTGGTTTTTACATCTTTTTTGGGGGGAATTTCATATAAAAAAATGTGAAAAATATTGTTATTTTTTCAAAATAAACGCTCTTTTTTTGTTTATAGCGCAAAAAGTAAAAATCGCACAGGTGATCAAATACCACCAAAAGAAAGCTCTGTTTGTGGGAGAAAAAGGACGTAAATTTCGTTTGGGTACGGCGTCGCACGACCGCGCAATTGTCAGTTGAAGTCGCACAGCGCCGAATCGCAAAAAGTGGCCTGGACGGAAGACAGCAAAATCCTCCGGTTGTAAAGTGGTTAAATAGGCAGCTGGGCGCTATTCCTGGGATTCATCGTGCATGGTCATGAGCCAATGCACACGGATGTGCACACCAATGTGTGCAGACATGTGGGCTGATGCACGCTGGCACACACAGATGTGCCTGTGTGTCAGTGCATGCCATTTACTGACTAGAGCTTGTAGAGTATGAGCATTAGTTTCCTGACACACCAAGACTGAGCTATTTATCTCAACCTTTATATCATTTATATAAAGTTAAATTTAAATGGAATTGGTCCCAGGAAAGAGACACTGTATTTATCACCACACTTTGAACATGTTCCTGTAACCATTTTTCTATCCAAGTACATACACTATTGTCAATGCCAACAGCCCTCAGTTTTTAAATTAAGGGTTTATGGGGTACTGTATCAAATGTTTTGGCAAAGTTCAGATACACTATGTCCACAGGCATTCTTCTATCGAGATTACAGCTTACCTCTTCATAGAAGTCTAAAAGCTTGGTCTTGCAAGATTGTTCTCTTGCTTTGGGTTCACTGACAATTTAGAGCAATTCTTATAGGTCTGCTAGACTAATTGACAAAACAGACTTCCTTTATTTCTCCCAGTACTTGTCTAGCATGGTTGTTAAAAAAAAAACTGGGCAACCAGCAAGGGGTGTAGCGCTGGTCCTTCAGTACCAGACCTGGGTCCCCTAATTCAGCAGGGGTGGCTGGAGGCAGGGAGAGGACTGACAACTTTGGGCACCTCTGTAGTATGCTCTGCAGCAATATAAAACAAAACTTCCCAGTGCCCTGTTTGTTCAGAGGGGGCTGTGGGGCAGAAAGGGAGCTATTTATTAAACTTCAGGTGCAGGCGGAGTTATCTCCTTCACCGTAGTTCCAGATGATTGGATTAAAGTGCTGGCCTATTCTGTATGTATCCACTGGGACAGGCCAGGACTTTAATTTCATTGTCAGGAAATGCAGCACTGCAAGATACTCAGCCACATCTGAAAGTCATTAAACAGTTCCATTTCTGCCTCCTTCCCCCACTGAACAAATGGGACCCTGGGCAGATTTTTTTTAAATTGCTGCAGACTTTGTGGTGCCATCTAAAGAGCCATCTGCAACCAGATTGTGGCCGCACCATGTGTACAATCCTGTCTGAAAGAATTTTGACAGTTTGGGTAGGCGGCTGGGGTTGGTAAAACTGTGACACAGCCTACCTGTTTTTCCACCCCCAGCCATCCCTTTGAAGGAGCTCAAAGGGGTTTATTTACTAAAGTTAGAGAGGGCAAAATTAGTCACAATTCTGCAGAGAAACCCATCAGCTTCTAACCTCAGCTTGTTTAAATAAGCTTTATCGATAAAACCTGGAAACTGATTGGTTTCTCTGCAGAATTGTGACTAATTTTTCCCTCTCTAGCTTTAATAAATAAACCCCAAAGTGTCCAGTAGCTTTGGATTATTGTACACTTGTGTTGGCCTCTGAAGAGCCATCCATAGTAGAATGCTTTTCAGGCTAAGTTTTACAGGCGGTGAGAAAGCTTCCTTACCACCTGATTTAAACCCTGAAAACCTGCACCACCAGGATGCTACTGCCTGCATTTTACTAGGGGGATCTAGTTCAGTGGAGTGGTCACATTTGGCTGCCAAAGAATAATTTTTGCCACACTGCAAAACAAAGCATTGCAGCTACAGTAGGAATACACCCTCATCCACAGGTTTTGCATCCTTTTTCCGTACACTACCTCTCCTAACACTTGCACTCTATAGTTTACATATTTTTGACCCCTGCACTCTATGTCTTACCCACTCCTGACCCTTGAACTCTGTACATTACCCAACCTGACCCTTTAACTATGTATATTACACACCTGACCTCTGCAGTCTATGCATTACCCACTCCTGACCCTTAAACTATATACATTACCCAGTCCTGACCCCCTGAACTATGTGCCTTACATGCTCATGACCCCTTCAATTTGTAGATTACCCACTCTTGACCCTTGCACTTTGTAAATTACCCACTCCTGACCCCTGCACCTGTACATTACATACTCCTGGCACCCAAACTCTGTACATTACCCACTCCTGACCCTTTAACTATGTATATTACACACCAGACCTCTGAGCTTGGTGCAATACCCACTCCTGACCCTTGAACTATGTACATTACCCAATCCTAATCCCTAAACTATGTATATTACCCACTCATGAACCCTGAAATATGTACATTACAAACCTATAACCCCTGCGCATCGTATTGTACATTACCCACTCTTGACCTATTAAGTATGTACATTACCAACTCCTGACCCCTGCACTCTGTACATTACATACTCCTGACACCCAAACTCTGTACATTACCCACTCCTCATCCCTTAACTATGTATATTACACATCTGACCTCTGAACTCTGTGCATTACCCACTCCTGACCCTTAAACTATGTACATTACTCAATCCTAACCCCTTAACTATGTACATTACTCAATCCTAAACCCTCTCGGGCGAGATGGTTATGTACACTAACTATGATATGGTATAGTTATATTGTAACCAGAATATGTTGTATGTATGTATGTTATGTATTTTGACCATTTCCACTGTAACTCGATTGAGTAATCTGTTTTTATACTGTTTTTATACCATATTGTTTGCTTATAAACCTTTTTTTTTTTCAATAAAAATTGTTGGGACAGAAACAATGGCAGTGTAACTGAGTGTTAGTGTTATGGAAGAAAGGACTATCACAGGTTAGAGGAATAAGGGATACAGAGTCAATGCACCAGATGCTATAGCCCATGTTTATTTTGGCACATCACTCAGTCTCTGCATAATAAATGTTAGGCTGGACACTCTTGTATTGAGCCGAGGTCTTGATTTGGAAGAGCAGTTTTCTATTACATTTCAGCCTTTCCGAAAGTTTACACTTTGGCTTTGTATATGGATGTCTGCTTCACTATTCACTTTACATGATACCAAACAAAATTAACCTAAATTAATTCCATTAAAATATTTCACATTGTTACACTATCATTGGGACACGCTTTTCACTAATTATCGTTTTTTTAGTGTGGTTCACTGTTCCTGTGAAATATATACAGGGCAGGCCAAAAGGAGTCGTATCTATGATATACTGTACATTATTATACATTATACATTGTAATGGGGACCCTCCTCATTTTGCTTTGTTGGTACGGAGTTACCTTGACAGCACTCTCCAACAGCATTGAATCAGCAGCATTGACTGGCCGCCATGTTCACCAGACCTGACACCTATGAACTTCTGCTCAATGCAATAGTAAAGGATATGTCTCATAAGAGGAAACCCCACACAGTGGATGAATTGAAGAAATTAATCATACAAGCATTTATGGACATTGATGCTAACCAGAATTTGCGTGGTACTGTTGTGTGTCATGGACTGAATCGAGAAATGTTGCAACATTGTTGAAGGATACTTTTGAGCACCTAACAGAGACAGGTTCTAGGACTGTTGCAGCTAAGATATTAAACATGACTTGATTAGTGTTGTATGCCCATATTTAGTGAAATCAATCTCAATATCTGTAAAGTAAAAGAAACAACGAATAAATGAAAAAAAGAAAATAAAAATAAATGAATAATTAAATAAAATGAAAATAAAATGCCATGATCTGATCAGAAATGTATATCTACTATAACACCATGATCCAGTCAGTAATGTATACTGACTTTTGGCCCATCCTGTGTAAAATTATGCATTATGCAATTGTAACAACTTAAACTGCTCTATTTTTAAATTCAGGCCTTTTTTCAACAACTTACAGCAACATTATCTTCAACTAAGAAACAGAATAGTGTTCACAGGACAAGCTATGCATCTGTTTCTTTGTTTCTCACATTCAGGTGGTGGTGGGGTTGACAAACTTGTTATCATGAGCATCTACACCAACAGAACTGTCTGTTTTTTGCTAGTGTGCCATGTACCTCACTGCAGTACAACACAACACACAGGCTGATCTAGTTTTCCTTTCATTCCGCTTTGTTCTCAAAATACTGCAACATGTATGCAGTGACAGTCACTGCATTAGCAGAACGTGCTTTGTGTAATCAGCATAAACAAAAAAAAAGTACAGGTGCAGTTTTCCTTCCATTGCCATGCTTTGGCAACCTATTCTACATTACAACCCCTGGCAAAAAGTATGGAGTTACCACTTTTGAAAACATTTTCATTCAATTGTTTAATTGTGCAGAAAAAAAACGAATCACAAAATGCTTCAAAACTATTTTCCTTTAACATTCTGACTAGGACACTTAAAAAAATAAAAAAAACTGTTGCAACTGTTTTTGCAGATTAAGCAGAGGAAAAAAATATAGAATCACTCAATTCTGAGGAAAATATTCTAGAATCATGAAAAAAACACTACAGTACACCACTAGTACTTTGTTGCACAACCTCTGGCTTTTTTAACCGCTTGCTGACCGCCGCAAGTACATATACTGCGGCGGTCAGCCCCATGCAGGCAAAGTGACGTATGGGTACGTCACTCGCCTGCGAGCCAATAGGGGGCGAGCGCGCGCCGCCGGAGGCGCTCTCCCGCCCCCGCTCGTTCACGGACACCACCCGCGTGTGTGCCCGGCGGACCCGATATCCGCCGGTCACTCGCGATCATCCGTTACAGAGGGAGAAAGGCAGGCGGCTAATGTAAACAAAGCCGCCTGTGATTCTCCCATGTGTAAGTGCAGAGTCCTGCTATGCAGGATCGTATATTTCTGTAGTTACACCACTAGCCACATCCCTTCACAGTTAGAAGCACGCCCCTAGGGACACACTTAACCCCTCCTTCTCCAATAAAGTTAACCCCTTCCCTGCCAGTGTAATTTTTACAGTAACAGTGCATATGTATAGCACTGATTACTGCAGTAATGTCACTGGTACCCCCAAAAGTGTCAAAAATGTCAGTCAAGGGTCTGATCTGTCCGCCGCAATGTTGCAGTCCCGCAAAAAAAACGCAGATCGCCGCCATTACTCATTAAAAAAAAACAACAAAAATGACTAAAGCTTTCCCTTAGTTAGTAAACGCAATAACTTTTGCGCAAACCAATCAAAATACGCTTTTTGCAATTTTTTTCACCAAACATATGTAGCAGAAAACAAATTGGCCAAAAATGTTAAAAAAATTAGATTTTTATATTTTTTTGGGGGGAATTTCATATAAAAAAATGTGAAAAATATTGTTATTTTTGCAAAATTGTCGCTCTTTTTTTGTTTATAGCGCATGATCAAAAAATCTCACAGGTGATCAAATACCACCAAAAAAAAAGGGAAAAAAGGACGTCAAATTTGTTTAAGTACAGTGTTGCACGAACGCGCAATTGTCCGTTAAAGTCACGCAGTGCCGAATCGCAAAATAGGGCCTGGTCAGGAAGGGGGTAAAATCTTCGGGGGCTTAAGTGGTTAACAGCTTGAATTCCCTGAGACATGGATTTAACTATTGTCAAACAATATTCTTCGTCAATCCAGCTCTAACTTAATCTTATTGCAGTTGCCAGATCAGCTTTGCAGGTTGGAGCCTTGTGATGGATCATTTTCTTTCATTTCCACCATAGATTTTCAATTGGATTGAGGTCAAGACTATTTGCAGTAAATGTAATTGACATTATATGTCTTTCTTGAAGGAAAATTTTCACGGCTTTTGCCCTATGGCATAATGCATTAACATCATGAAAATTATGTCGCCATCACCCAACATCGTTTCAATTGATAGAATAAGAAAAGTGTTCAAAATCTCAATATATTCTTGTGCATTTATTAAAGATTTAATGACTGTCATCTCCCCCGTACCTTTACTTGACATGTAACCACACATCATCAATGATTGTGGAAAATTGCATGTTTTCTTCAGGCAGTCGTCTTCATACATTTCATTGGAACAACACCAAACAAAAGTTCCAATATCATCTCCCTCCCCAATGCAGATTCCTGATTCGCCACTGAATATCACTTTCATCTAGTCTTCACTAGATCCCATTTCCTTTAGGCGATGTCCTACAGTTCGGTCACAGACATTGACTCCAGTTTCTGACCATTTTTTCCTCATTTGTTTTTTTGTGCATTTTCTGTTTTTTTTTTAAAGCAAAAGACCGAAAATATATATTTTTTTGATCTTTTGCTTTTTAAGGTAAAGAAGAGATCTTGTTTTTTTTTTTTTTTTAACCTAGATCTCTTTATAAAGAAGACCTGCCATCCTTATTTCTATTACAAGGGATGTTTACATTCCTTGTAATTGGAATTAAAGTGATCAAAATAAAAATAAAGGGATAGTGTAAAATAAAGAAATATATAAAATAAATAAATAAAAAAAGAATTTAAAGCACTCCGTCTCTCTGTGCATGTCCATGATTGATTTTCTTTAGCCCACTGTAACCTTGTTTTTTCTGTTTAGGTGTTAATAATAGTTTTCGTTTTTCTTTTCTGTATGTAAATCCGATTTCCTTTAGGCGATGTCCTACAGTTCGGTCACAGACATTGACTCCAGTTTCTGACCATTTTTTCCTCATTTGTTTTTTTGTGCATTTTCTTGGTCTACTGGTATGCTTCCCTTTAACAACCTTCCCATGTGATTTGAACTTGGTCCAGTCCCATTTTAGGCCTAGCTAACTGGGAACAACCAACATCTTTTGCAACATTCCGTGATGATTTACCTTCTTGAAGAAGTTTTATAATCCTCTCCTTTGTTTCAACTGACATCTTTCGTGTTGGAGCCATAATTCATGTCAATAAGGATGGCGCAACAGCTCTCCAAGGTGCGCAAGCACTCTTTTATTACCTGTAGACTAATTAGCAGATATAATTTGATGCAGATGTTTGTTTTAGAACTGCAAAGTACATGATGATTCCATAAAATTGTTCTCAGAATTGAGTGATTCTATATTCTTTTTCCTCTGCTTGATCTGCAAAAACAATTGCAATTGACTACAGTTTTCTTTCTTTTTTCTTTTTTTTAAGTGTTTCTTAAAGCCAGTTGGTTGGAATGTTAAATGAGAGGCATGTCTGTGATTCATATTTTTTTCTACACAATTAAACAATTGAATGAACATTTTTCATGCTTTTTGCCAGGGGTTGTATTAGGCTGCCTTAACATAGTGCATAGTATACCACCATGTACCACATGTGAATGGGCAGGTGAAGAGAGCCTTAATGATAGGAAGGGATATTATAGACTGGAGTTCTAACTTTGTCCTTTGCTGACACGTTTCCTTTTGGATTAGAACCTCAGAGCTTTTGGATTTGCTGACTAAATATCCTCCTTACAAACAGAAGAATAGAGAACACTAAAGGAAGGCTCTGTCATCATCCTTCTCGTACAACAACAACATTAAAAAAAAATAGTTAGAGGGTGCGCATGCGCGGGAGCTCCGGGACGGATGACTAACCCGTGAGCTCCGCACCGCTCCGGTCTATTGGGAGCCCCAGAGCCGGCGCCGCCGGGAGATTCTCTCTCCCCGCCAGCATCCAGCCTCCCGCACTCCCGAGGGACACTTTCTGTATGTCGGCCGGCTTCAAGAAAGAAGTTTCCCGCCGACTCGACTTTTCCTCCCCCCTGCTGGACGGCTCTAAGATGGCGGCGGCCATCTCACAGCAACTGGATACGGGAGGCAGCTCTGAGGTAGGAGGTCAGCAGGAATCCATTGCAGACGTACCCCCTGCTTCCCCAGGACCCTGGTCTTCCCCAGTGACTCCAGCATTTCATATTAATTACCCGGAGACCTCTCCTGCCTCCACAGAATCCCTGCTGCACCGATCCCTGGCTCATATAGGGGGGACACCAGGACTCCACAGCCCGGCCTCTCAGGCCTCTCAGGCATGCTCGCAGCAACTGGGTCTCAGTCCCCTGTGTCCCAACCCTGAGATAGCACACCTTATGGTCCAATTCTCTGACATGCTGGCTGCGGGCTTAGCACAAACGGCCACCCAGATTACCGACTCAATCAAGGCGGAATTACAAAATATTGGTGCAAGAATGGAAGCTATAGAATCCACAGTGGACCAAACTGTGGCAAGAGCCAATCAAAATTCAGTTTGTATCCAGACGCTCCAAGAACAATTGGACACTGCACTTTCATAGTTGGACGACCTAGAAAATAGGAACAGAAGGCTTAATTTCAGGATTCGTGGGGTCCCCGAATCCATCACGGATGTTCCCACTTCTGTTAAAAGCTTTATAAAAGATCTCATCCCTGACATCCCGGACCGCCGCTAGAGCTAGACAGAGCGCACAGAGCCCTGCAGCCACCTCGCAAGGACGGTTTACCAAGAGACATCATTGTCAAGCCACATTTTTTCGGGGTGAAGGAAGAAGTTATGAGGAGAAGCAGGGGCAAAGAGGATCTATCTGTGCAAGGTCATAAAATTCAACTGTTCGCTGACCTCTCACCTATGACTATTCAACGCCGCAGGTCCCTGAAACCACTACTCACTGCTCTTTCCAACAAGTCCCTGAAATACTGGTGGTCCTTCCCTTTTCGGCTGAACTTTCAACATCACAACAAGACTCTTAGCTTTTCCAACTTCCAGGAGGGTGAAGGCTTACTTCTGCAGCTGGGAATCATCACCAGAGACTCTCAGACCTCTGCTCTGACAGCAAGACCACCGTCGTCCAAGCGACCTCCTCCAATCAGCCCTCTCTCGAATGTTTGGAACAAACATCAGTCGAAACAACATTGTGATGTCCAACCCCCTTGAAGATTCTGCTTGGTCACATTTCCGGTTTTGTCCTTTTCCCACTTTTTGCTTCTGGGATTCTTATCCCTGACGGGGTGGCTTGATTCCACCACAGTCCTACTTAGAGGTTTTTTTTTTTTTTTTTATTTAACCTTTTCTTGGACTCTCCTCCCCGCAACTCGAAATGTATCTCCTCATCATTCGCTAGCTTTACCATTGCAGCATATGTCATTTGATAATGTTTATTCGCATTATAAGGATGTGTAGTTTATTATTGCTCCTCTCCCGCAGACCCTCTCACCACCAGTCTAGGCCCCCCTATTGCGGCATTCCTTACTGACCCCTTTTTTTTTTTGTTTTTACACTGCTCCTAGGTGATAGCTTTGGCTGAGGCCATGCTTACCATTTCGCCTGCTCCTCCTACCCTACATTCTTATCTTACCTCTCCTTCCCTCCACCATGCTCCCTCCTCTCCCTACTTTCACTCACTTTCCTCCACCTCTTTCACGAGCCTCCCCCTTCCCCCCCCCCCTCATCCTTTCTCCTCCCCTCTACCTTTCCTGCTTCCCCTCCCTCTCCCCTCAGGTTTCCCTCGCTCCTCCAGCTTTTCATTTGTTCAGGGTGCTACTTTTATTGTTTCTTTGATAGGGGCGCCGGACTGGGGCTCCATGGCCGGAGCGGCCTTAATGCGCTCCCTCCTGTTGGTGGTAGGAGCCCATCCTCTTGCCTCCTGCAGGAATGCACCCTGACTGGCTCAGGACGCATCTGTATTCACGGTGGGGTGCCAGGGGTTATCTCCATGGTCTCCCCACCCGCCTGCAAGCTCCAGCTCTTGCAGGCTCTTCCTCTTCTTGCTCTACTCTCATCTCTCTCCTTTCTTTTTCACTTGCTCTCCCCTTCTTTTCCAGGTTCCTGTGGTCCGGACGATCCGACAAGATACTCGCTACCTATGTTGCATGGCAGACTGATCGGCTGATGGGGAATACACCAGTCCTGGGTTGGTCCCTTGACACCAAGCACCCTTCTACCATACCTGATGTCGCTTAACGTGAGTACGGTTTCCTCTTTACAGGTGGCATCTCATAACACACAGGGCCTCAACTCTCCTGTTAAACGGAGGAAAGTATTCCAGCACTACCATTCACAAGGTATTGGGGTTCTCCTGCTTCAGGAGACACATTTTCCAGCCTCATTTAAGCCCAGATATCTTCACCACAAATATCCGTCTTTTTATTTAGCCAATGCCCCCTCTAAACAGAAGGGAGTGGCAATTTTATTTGCCAAAGCCTTGCCCTTCTCTCATGTACACACTATTGTGGACCCCCAAGGCAGATATATTTTGGTAAAAGGCCACCTGCACGGCACCTTGCACACATTCATTTCGTACTATGCACCTAACAAGGGACAGGCAAAGTTTCTTACCGAAATGCTCCTACTCCTTTCTCCCCACTTTGAGGGCCGTGTCATCATGGGAGGCGATTCGAATCTAGCCTTTGACTGCTCCCAGGACAAATCGACTTCATCTCGATCTATGATCCGGCAGCCCCCGAGGCAGAGCCTTCGCGTGGCCAGAGCACTCCATGCTCTCGGCTTAGTAGACATATGGAGGGAATTGAATCCCACCGTCTGAGACTATACTCACTTTTCAGCCCCACACAACACTCTGGTGCGCATAGATCACATCTTCATCCCGACCTCTGAAATTTCCTCAGCCCTGAAGTCCAAAATAAGGGACACCCCTTGGTCAGATCACTCTATCGTGACTTTGCAACTAGCATGCTCTTCCCCGCGTAGGGGCCCTACCCCCTGGAGGTTGAATGATTCCCTCTTAAGCGATCCTACTAGATGTACAATGATCGAAAACGCGCTCCATGATTATTTTTCCCTCAACGATCTCCCTGACACCTCCCCCACAATGCTGTGGGGTGCGCATAAAGCGGTCTTACGGGGCCAACTCATCCAACTGGGAGCTAAGATCAAACGTGAGAGACAAGTAGACATCGATCGCCTGGAGGCGGATTTTAACCACTTTACCACCGGAGGATTTTGCTGTCTTCCGTCCAGGCCACTTTTTGCGATACGGCGCTGTGCGACTTCAACTGACAATTGCGCGGTCGTGCGACGCCGTACCCAAACAAAATTTACGTCCTTTTTTTCCCACAAACAGAGCTTTCTTTTGGTGGTATTTGATCACCTTTGCAATTTTTACTTTTTGCGCTATAAACAAAAAAAGAGCGTTTATTTTGAAAAAATAACAATATTTTTAACATTTTTTTATATGAAATTCCCCCCAAAAAAGATGTAAAAACCAATTTTTTAAAAAATTTTTGGCCAATTTGTTTTATGCTACATATGTTTGGTAAAAAAAATCGCAATAAGCGTATTTTGATTGGTTTGCGCAAAAGTTATTGCGTTTACTAACAAAGGGAAAGATTTCTGTCATTTTTGGTGTTTTTTTTTTAACGCGTAATGGCGGCGATCTGCGATTTTTTTTGCGGGACTGCGACATTGCGGCGGACAGATCGGACCCTTGACTGACATTTTTGACACTTTTGGGGGTACCAGTGACATTACTGCAGTAATCAGTGCTATAAATATGCACTGTTACTGTAAAAATGACACTGGCAGGGAAGGGGTTAATTTTATTGGAGAGGGAGGGGTTAATGTATGCCTGGTGCTTACTGACGTGTAGGGGGGGAGGTGACTGTGTGAGTCATGGACAGATCGGATGTCCAGCTATGCTGAACAGTCCGATCTGTCACTCCCTGTCACTATGGAGATCTGCCCGCTGTGTTTACACACAGCGGGCGGATCTCCAGACTCGATCCCCGACGATCGGGTAAGAGCAGCGGCGATCGCCGCTGCTCCTCCCCTGGCCCGACTCCCGCTGTGAATGCAAGCACCGCCCAGAAGGGGGAGTGTCCAACGACGTTAATACTACGTCGCTGGACGATAACGAACCACTCTGCCGCAGTAGTATTACTGTGAGCGGCTGTAGAGTGGTTAAACGCCTTAGTAAAGCCCATAAACGCTCTCCCACCTCTGCTTCCTTAGCGGATTTGGATGAGATAAAACTTTTGCTCAACCTGGCCCTCACCTCCAGAGCAGAAAAGAGCTTGCGCTGGCAGGGAGCGCGGACTTATGCATCGCGGGACAAATTGGGCTCAAAATTAGCGGCAAAACTTTCCCCTCGGTATCGGGTTATATCCCTCCCCAAAATCAAATCACTAACGGGAGAATTAACCAGCAACCCCGATTCCATCATGCGCTCCTTCCACTCTTTTTATTCGAAACTTTACACTGCCCCTGCCTCACAAAGGGGGGATGATATTACATCATTCTTAAATGGTGTGCCTCTCCCCCAACTCAAATCCTCACATAAAGCTCTCCTCGAAGCGCCTTTTACCGAGCAAGAGGTCCTTGAGGTTATAAAATTTCTTTGCCCAAACTCTACCCCTGGCCCGGATGGCTTCTCCAACACTTACTATAAATCATTTGCTTCGACCCTTGCTCCTTACCTGGTCAGGTTTTTCAACTCCATTAGGGGTGGTACCCCGCTGGATAATTCATTCAATAAAGCCTTCATCTCAGTGATTCCCAAGCCGGGTAAAGATCATTCGGAAGTAGGAAACTATCGGCCAATATCGCTTATCAATAACGATCTTAAGATAATGACAAAAATTCTGGCTAACCGCCTTTCAAGCTTTGTCAACCAATACATACATAAGGATCAGGTGGGGTTTATACAGGGCAGGCAGGGCCCTGACCAGGTGAGGAGGGTTATTGACGCTATCTCTCTGCTCCAATCGGGTTGGGATGGCGGGAAGTCTCAGGAGGGGTTTCTCCTCTCGCTTGACCTGCAAAAAGCCTTTGATTCCCTTTCTTGGCCATTCCTTTTTAACACATTGGAAAGATGGGGATTTGGCCCCTCTTTCCTCACCACACTTACTTCGCTATATTCCTCCCCATTAGCTCAAGTCAGATTACAAGGCTATTATTCGGCTGACATATCAATCGGCAGAGGCACGAGACAAGGATGCCCCCTTTCCCCTCTTCTTTTTGCCATTGCTCTGGAATCCCTGGCAACGGCAATACGCCTACACCCTGACATTCGTGGCATCCGTTGCGGCAGTGCTACTCACAAATGTGCTCTGTTCGCGGATGACATCATGCTATTCGTTACATCGCCATTAATTTCCCTTCCTAATATAGTTGCACTCCTTGACTCCTTTGGTGCAGCTTCGGGCTTACGGGTCAATATGAGTAAATCATTGGCACTGAACGTCAACCTCCCAACGTCGCTGGTTGATCGTCTTAAGATCCACTTTCCCTTTTCCTGACACTCGGACACCATCCCTTACCTAGAAATTTACTTGACCCCCACGTTGGACAAGCTTTACTTAGCCAACTACCCACCCATGATCAAGAAATTGTCTACTGACCTATTGGAGTGGTCGCGTTGTCATATCTCCTGGTTAGGTAGAATTAACGCAGTCAAGATGACACTCCTCCCGCGCATTCTCTATCTATTTTGCTCTCTCCCCATACCAGTGTCAAAACCGCACATTCAGAAACTTCAAGCTAGCATTTTTAAGTTTATTTGTGGCAGGAAGGGCTATAGGATAAATAAACACACACTTTTGCGATCCCGGAAACAAGGAGGCCTGGGGGTACCAGACCTCTGGAAATATTATCAGGCGGCTCAGCTAACACAGTTCTCTATCATATACTCAGGGGGGGTCAAGCCTGACTGGTACTATATGGAACGTCAGGCCGTCCCTCTTCACACTATTGACTACCTGGTTTGGCGACCCGCTAAATCTCGCCCTCCAGTTATGGCACCTACCCTCTCTCACTCCTTCACCTTGTGTGATTCAATCCACAAAACACTGAGAGTCACATCCCCTTGGGCTCCACTCACTCACATATTTCATAACCCAGCATTTCCTTCAGGTGAAGATATCAGGGCATTTAAATGGTGGACGGACAAGGGCCTCTATAGGATAGGCCATTTTTTTGACAGGACAGGTCCCTTGTCGTTCTCGCACTGTTCTAACACGTTGAAGATGCCACCTGTGGAGCGATTCCGCCTGACTCAAATTACCCACTTCCTCAACTCCCTTAGGACCAATTCCTCCGAACCCCTCAGGGTTACCCCGTATGAACAGTGGTGTGCTCAAATCTCTGATGTGAAAGGTGGGATTTCCCTGATTTATACTCTATTGAACGACTCTCAGACCAAAACCGCCTACATGATTAAATGGGAACATGATCTAAATTGTGACTGGGACGTCTCTGACTGGCACGCCTGTGTTGGGCGTTCCTTTCGGGGGAATGCATAACGTAGGTCTCATGGAAGCGAACATTAAGGTGCTTATGAGATGGTACATGGTGCCTACATGTTTAGCGGCGATCTTTCCCTCGTCCACACCGGTCTGTTTTCGGGGCTGTGACCTGTCTGGTACTCTCCCCCACACGTTTTGGGAATGCCCCAAGATAAGGTTGTTTTGGCAGCGCATTTTTGGAATGGTTCGTCAAATTACTGGCCTGTCCCTTCACCCTTCACCGATATATGCCCTGTTGGGCCACCGCATCCCCAATGTCCCCAAACACACCCAGGCGCTTATTTTCTATATTTTTCTCGGTGCCAAAATGACAATAGCCAAACAATGGAAGAAGCCTGCGGTTTCTTTCCGTCTTGCTAAACATAAGATCTCCTGGATAATGACTCAGGAGAAAATGTTCAGTATTTTGGATGACTCAAAAACTAAATTTGAGCGGATCTGGGAACCTTGGGCGGCTTTCGTAAATATATCCATCTAAGACCTGCCAAATTTAATCTTGACGACTACAACCATGCTTTTCACACGTCTCGGACGGATCAAGGGCCGCAGGAACCTTCTCCCTCTCACTTCCTCTCTCTAAACCACTCTGCTCACTCTCCTCACCTCTCTATCCTTCCTGACTCCCTTTTTCTTCTCTTTAACTCCTTCAGTGTTTTTGCAACGGACTAAGAGTCAGGTTTTACTTTTTCAATAGGGTTCAGGTGGGTCGGGGTCTCCTACCCCATGCTCCGGTTCGTTTGGGGACGGACCCGACTTTGTGTATTAGCCAGGTTTCTGGGTTTTTACAATTTGTTGTTTAGGTTATTAGGGAAAGCAAGGTCTCTCAGATAACTCTGTAATGAGGGATTTGCTATGGGTATCCTCGCGTAAGATACTTTTTAGGCAGGACACTACCTCTGAGACACAGTATGTTCCCTTTAGGGGTGTCTTAGGGGTCGTGGCCATGCATTGTGGGGGTTCCCCCCCGTCGTTTTGTTTCCTCATGTTTTTGTTTTGTTTCATGACCTTATGCTAATTCCTCTATCCTCGTTACCTGAAACCTGATTCGCTTAATACTGTTTGAACGGGTCGTATTCTGACCTACTGCCCACTTCTAATACCTGTTACCTGACCTTTATTATCAGCTAGTATGTCTACTTGATTTTGATGTACCATTACTGTTTTGTATTTACAGTTGTTAAACTTTAATAAAAATATTGAAACGAAAAAAAAAAAAAAATAGTTAACCATCAAACTGGAATAGCCAGGTGGTTATCATAGGGATGCAGAGTACCATTTATGGTGTTCTGTATGCTAAGTTAAATGATCGGTTTCGATGTAATAATGAGTAGTGCAGTATAATGTCCGCAATTTCTATACAGGATGAGAATATTTTTTAAGAATTACACCATCTTACATGTCATATAAGTAGTACTGTGCATCTCCCACACATATAGAATAAGAACAAGAAAAACAGTGTTGTGTATTACCAACACATACAGTATAAAAAGGGATACATAGAAGTACACCAAGTATAAAGTACATGAGATGTTGTACTCTGCACAATTTACAGTTTTAAGTTAAATACTGTTTTTATTTATTTTTTAACAAATAGTGAGAATTTTACACAGCCTACAAAACAACAAGAGAAGTAATATTCAGCCTCCATACATACAAAATAAGCTGAACTAAACCAGTGTACAGAACAATAGAAGTTCTAGTGTGCAGTGTTTATACATCTATTCTCCAATGAGAATACGATGCAGCCTTCAGAGAGTCATAGTACTGTGCTACGTCCTTGCACATTGAATAAGAACAGATAATTACATGCAGTTTACATGGCAACAAAGGTGATACTATCCAGTGCCCCATTCATATAGTATGTGAACAGATACTGAGCATTACACCCAGCATACAGGACACACAAGTGGTACTCTACAGCATACATTTACGTGGAAAAGCTCATATAACAATGGAATGAAGCAAAAGAAGTAGCTGTTGTTGTTCAGTTGATTAGTCGTTTCTGACTCTTTGTGACCTCATTGACAATTGCGCCCCAGGCTTTTCTGTCCTCCACTGCCTCCCAGAGCTTGCTTAACTTCATGTTCATTGTTTTGATGAGGCTATCTTTCCATCTTGTTTTTCGTCAGCCTCCTTTTTCCTTCCATGCTTGCCAACGTTTTTTCTAATGAGTCCTCTCTTCACATTAGATGGCAAAAGTAATCAAGTTTCAGCTTCAGGATCTGTCCTTCCAGTGAATATTCAGGGTTGATTTCTTCCAGGAATGACTGGTTTGAACTTCTTGCCATCCAAGGGACTTTCAAGAGTCTTCTCCAACACCATAGTTCAAAAGCATTAATTCTTTGGCGTTCAGCCTTCCTTATGGTCCAACTTTCACAGCCATAGGTTACTACTGGGGATACCATAGGTTTGACTATACGACACCTTGTCAGTAGGGTGATGCCTCTGCTTTTTAATGTTGTCTATGTTTGCTATTGCTTCCTTCCCAAGAAGCAAGTGTCTCTTAATTTCATGGCTCCAGTCACCGTTTGCTGTGATCTGGAGCCTAGGAAAATAAAATCTGTCACTGTTTCCATTTCTTCTCCATCTATTTGCCAACGAGTGATGGCACTGGTTGCCATGGTCTTAGTTTTCTTAATGTTTTAATTTCAGACCAGCTTTTGCGCTCTTTTCAGTCACTTCAGTTTTTCTTCACTTTCTGCTATTAGAGTGGTATTGTCTGCATTTCTCAGGTTATTGATATTTCTCCCTGCGATCTTAATTCCGGTTTGTGATTAATCGATCCTGGCATTTCTCATGATGTACTCTGCATATAAGTTAAATAGGGAGGGTGACAATATACATCCTTGCCACACTCCTTTCTCAATTTTGAACTAGTCATTTGTTCCATGTCCTGTTCTAACTGTTGCTTCTTGACTTGCATACAGGTTTTTCAGAAGACAGGTGGGGTGGTCTGATATTCCTGGGGTTCCCATTTCTTTCAGTATTTGCCACATCTTGTTGTGATCCACACAATAAAAGGCTTTACTGTATTCAATAAAGCAGAAGTTAACATTCTTCTGGAATTCTCTTGCTTTCTATATGATCCAGTGAATGTTAGCAGCCATCTCTAGTTCCTCTGCCTCTTCAAAAACTGGTAACTCTCAGTTCACATGCTGCTGAAGCCTAGGTTGTAGAATTTTAAGCATAACCTTGCTAGCGTGTGAGATGAGTATGATCATACGGTAGTTTCAACAATCTCTGGGGCTGCCCTTCTTGGTTATCAGAATGGAAACAGACCTCTTCCAGTCCTATGGCCATTGTTGAGTTTTCCAAATTTGTTGGTATATTGAGTGCAGCACTTTAACAGCATCATCTTTTAGGATTTTAAATAACTCAGCTTTGCTTTCTAAGGTCCACTTGACTTTACTCTCAAGGATATCCGGTTTAAGGTCAGTGACTGCTTTATCGTGGTTATATGGGACATTCAGATCTTTCTTCTATAGTTCTTCTGTGTATTCTTGCCATCTCTTTATCTCTTCTGCCAGGTCCTTGCCCTTTTTGTCTATTATCTTGACCATCTTTTGCACAAAACTTTCCCTTGAAATCTCCAGTTTTCTTGAAAAGCTCTCTAGTCTTACATTGTGCAAAAGAAGTGTGTTATGTGAGGGAAAAACACAATGAAATAACATGTTAGCTGAAAACTAAGGACCAGTTCACACCACAGGAACTCAGTCAGGATGCGTTCCAGATGCTTTTCTTGATGCTTTTGTGATGTGTTCCAGTGTGTTTTTGATGCATTTTTAGGTGCATTTTTGAAACAGTCCAGTGCATTTCACCCTCTTTTTTCTTAACCCTAAATAAGGACATGTGTGTTTCAGTGTGTTTTTGGTGGGTTGTGGTGCATTTTTATATTTTACTGCATTACAGTACAGTCCAGTGCAGAAAAAATGCAGCATGTTCTACTTTTTTTCTGGAAGTGGAACGCACTGGAACTGACTGCACTGCCATTGAAAACCATATGACCTACTATGCATGCATTTTTGATGCATAAAAAAGTGCACTAGACTGCATGTGGTGTGAACTGGCCCTGAATGTAAAGAAAAATAAAACTATGGTGTGAATAAAAAAAAAAAAGTTTAATCTTTTCCCTGGGGAAAATATTGCAATGTTTTTTATAATATCCAGCACCTTATATGCAGTAGGGTTTTACAAGTAGATGTTATTTGCCTTTTATGTTCTATATGAGTAAACGGGTAATTGGGAAATAATGTGGCAATCAAGGAATGTAGGTGTTTGTTTTTTATAACAATCCCCTTGGTCAGTTTTCTTTGCTATGAACATAAAGCTTGACTAAAAGCTGAACTCCAGATATAGATTCTTTTGCATAGTTACAAGTAAGTATGCATATGTCATACCTGTGAGATCCCTGTGATAGCTCGAAGTCACTGCAAGACATTTGCTGACTGGACTAGGTAAGGATTCTGACATCACCAACCCCTTTTCTCTACCTCATCCAATCAGAGAGCATCTTGTAATAATTGAGAAAAATGCAAGGCATTTTGTTAGTGGTGCCTATGACAAGCGAATGACACCCTGTATTCACTGTGCATCAGGGTTGCTGCTGAAGAAAGGCCCCCAAATACAATGGCAATCACTGTAGTAGCCGAGACTACTACAGTGGTTTTTAGCTTTCACAGGAATTCCACAGGTATGGCAAATGCATACTTACCAACCTAGACTTATGTAACCATGCAATAAGAATCATACCTGGAATTCAGATTTAAATATTCAACAAAATTAAAAACAGAAGTATAGTGTGGAAAGAAAACCCTATAAGTAACATAAGCAAAGGCCATAAAATTAGCAGATAATTAGCAGAAATTGACCTTTAAAAAAAAATGCAATTTGAATTGAATGAATTGCATCTTATAAATTTAGAATATCAACATAATTTAATTTATTTCAGTATTTCAATTAAAAAAGTGAAACTCATATATTTTATATATATATATATATATATATGCGTTACACGCAGAATAATATTTTTCAAGCATTTTTTTATTTTAATTTTGATAATGAGGGTTTACAGCTAGGGAAAACCCAAAATTCAGTATCTCAGAAAATTAGAGTATTACATAAGACCAATAAAAAAAGGATTTTTAATACAGAAATGTTTGCTAACTGAAAAGTATGACTGTGTAGAGTATAGTATGCACTCAGTTCTGGGTTATGGCTCCTTTTGCATGAATTACTGCATTAATGCAGTGTGGCTTGGAAGCGATCAGCCTGTGGCACTGCTGAGGTGCTATGAAAGCCTAAGTTGCTTTGATGGTGCTTTTAGCTCATCTGCATTTTTGGCTCTGGTATCTCTCATCTTCCTCTTGACCACAGACTCTCTATGTAATTTAGGTCAGGAGAGTTTTCTAGCCAATCAAGCACAGAGATACCATGATCGTTAAACCAGGTATTGGTAATCTTGGCAGTGTGGGTAGGTACCAAGTCCTGCTGGAAAATGAAATCAGCATCTCCATAAACCTGGTTAGCAGAGGGAAGCATGCAAGTGCTCTAGAATTTTCTGGTAGAGGGCTGCGCTGACTTTGGACTTGATACAGCACAGTGGACCAACGCCAGCAGATGACATGGCTCCCCAAATCATCACTGACTGTGGAAACTTCACACTGGATCTCATGCAACTTGGAATCTGTGCCTCTCTCTACTCTTCCTCCAGACTCCAGGACCTTGATTTCCGAATGAAATGCAACATTTTCCACCATCTGTGATGATTTGGGGTTACCCGTAAAAATACATATCAGGCACTTACCCAAAACTTAAGGATCCTTAGAGTTCATCAGAAATGAATAGGAGGATCAGAAAAAAACAATTATGTGAGATACCAGCCACTTCAAAATCCCAGCAAATGTCCAGAAATTTTCCAACCTACCCAACTGCTTTTTTTAGTCAAAGATAATCAAACTATTTCTAATGTTTGTTTTATTTCATTTAATGTCCTTTCAATAAGAGGAATGTTATGACCAGGTTGTCATGTCCGTGGGCACTAGCAGAAGGTCACCAATCAGATCTACCCTATCCCTATCCTATCTCAGTTCTTATGTAGAAGTAAAGGGAGGAATCTGATTGCTTGCTAATCATAGTCCCAACTGTTTTAGACAGTTATTTATAAAAGGTAACATTTTCCATAATTTTGTGGGAAATGTTGCTTCTACTGTTAAACATATACCAAATCCTCTCAACAAATAAAAACAAAGAGCAACAATCTTGTAGATAGATGTATCAGTTTATAAAGGCCTTAAGCTTGTTAATTTTTCTTAGAAAAGCTCACAAATAATTTATTTGACTTTCAGTCTTGGGTAAACCACAATCAGTTTCAATGAAGAAAAGATAGAGTTCCTACAAGGTAATTCTTTTTTTTTTAATTTTTGCTAAATGACAATCATTTTTTTGCCAATCACTATACTTATTACCATTTTTACACCACACGATATTTCAGCTTCCCTTGTCAAGTTTTTATATTGCTGGAAGACCAGACCTGATGAGCACTAATAGGTAGCACTTATGGGCAGTGATAGGTGGCATGAATAGGCAGCACTGATGGGCACCACTGATGAGCAGGCACTGAAAGACAGCACTGATTGGCATCACCGATGGGCAGAAAATGGCATCACTGATGGGCACAGATTGGTATCACAGATGGGCACATACTAACATCACTGTTTACCAGGTCTCCCCTGTGAGGAGATGCCGCTGATTGGCTCCCCTCTCTGTCAGGTCAGTGTGAGGCAAGGGCAGCTGATAAACAACATTTTCCTGTTTGGACACTGATCACATGGGTAAAGAGCTGCGTCATAGGCTCTTTGCCAAGATTGGGGTCGCGCCATATCCCAGGGACACAGCGCGCTCACAATCACCATGCTGCATGCCCCCACAGCGAGCATTCGCCGTGAAACTGGGTGACGTCATATGATTTTGTCCCAGAAAAAGAGAGCATCCCCCCCCCGCCATCATTTGTCTATACTGCGTGCGGGAGGGGGTTAAAGAAATATTGCAATTTCAATATTTCACTACAAGCATTAATTTAAATTGTTGCTCCCTGTTTGAGTTTTTAAATATTTTTTGTGCTTTGGTCTCCAAGGGAACTAGCCAGCTCCCCATGATATTTTTTCAGCCCATCACTACTCTAGGAATGTTGGAATCTTGAAGCCTTGAAAAATTAGTAGATTATCAGTTCAATGTGAATTCAATTGTTTTTGGAGGCCTGCTGCCTAATGTGTGTCTGGATCTCTTTATATTTTGTTGTATACTGTACAGTATATTTTTGCATTTGATGAAAATATTCTTCTATCTAGGGCAGTTCAGGAGCAAATAAGAGGTGAGAAAAACATTCAAAAACAAAAAAAGTCTTGCGCTAAAGGACCAAGATGAAACTTCCTCCATGGTGGTATGCAGTGTTGTACTGAGGTCAATAGAGCAGCTATGTGGGAGGTCAGCACCAGAAGCGGTGCTAAAAACAGGCAAATTCCAAAATAGCTCTAAAAAGGGCTAAATGAGACCACTGGTGGATGGTGCAGATGGCAATTATGTACACTGAAACCAATTCAAGTGACACGGCACATGTGTAAAATTAATAATACGTTTATTAAAACAATTGGCAAACAATAAGTCAATAGTAGTAAATTGCAGTACTTTCCTCAACCACACTGCAAAACAAGGCAAAGACTCACTGGATGGAAGTCCTCTTGTGTGCTGCCAGTTGTATTCCTGCTGGGCTGGACGGTGCTGTGGTGGTTATTGCCGTTGTGCTCGTCACCAATGCTCGTGCTTTGCACTTAGATGCCTGATCATGCAGGTTGTGCTCAGGTTGAGAAGGTTTATGCCTCGCTTCAGGCTCTGATTGCACAGGGTGCAAACCACTTGTGTCCTGTCATCAACACATTGTCTGAAGAACTTCCACGCTAGAGAACTCCTTTGAGCTGGCTTTGGTGCGCTCGGTCCCTTGCTGCGTTGAGCAGTAGCAGGCGTAGTGTCTAGGGCACGGCCGCTCCGCTTCTGCACCCTGCTCCCTCTTCTGCTGTGCTGGTGGCTCTGTGCGACCACTGCCTCTTCCTCAAAACTACTCAGGTCACCTGCATGACCTTCATTCCATGTGGGGTCGAGGACCTCATCGTCCTCCACATCATCTTCCACCCAGTCTTCACCCCTGCCCTCCTTGTCGGTCTCCACAATTCTGAGTGCTGCAGCAGTTGGCACCTGCGTTTCGTCATCATCGGAGACGTGCTGCGATGGTCCTTCCATGTACTCATCTTGAGAAATAAGTGGTTGGGCATCACTGCACTCAATCTCTTCCACTTCAGGGGCAGGGCTAGGTGGATGGCCCTGGGAAACTCGACCCCACATGGAATGAAGGTCATGCAGGTGACCTGAGTAGTTTGGAGGAAGAGGCAGTGGTCGCACAGAGCCACCAGCACAGCAGAAGAGGGAGCAGGGTGCAGAAGCGAAGCAGCCGTGCCCTAGACACTACGCCTGCTACTGCTCAACGCAGCAAGGGACCGAGCGCACCAAAGCCAGCTCAAAGGAGTTCTCTAGCGTGGAAGTTCTTCAGACAATGTGTTGATGACAGGACACAAGTGGTTTGCACCCTGTGCAATCAGAGCCTGAAGCGAGGCATAAACCTTCTCAACCTGAGCACAACCTGCATGATCAGGCATCTAAGTGCAAAGCACGAGCTGCAGTGGAGTAGACACCTTCAAAACCAAGAAAGGTCTCTGGCTCCTCCTGCTTCCTCTTCTGCTGCAGTCTCGGCCTCTTCATCCACCTCTGTAGTGATACCAGCACCTGCCACACCGCAAACAGACGATCTGTCAGCAACACCACCACCTGGGTCACCAACCATCTCCACAATGTCCCGTGGAAGCATTCAGCTTTCCATCTCCCAAACACTTGAGAGGAAGAGGAAGTACCCCCCTACCCACCCGCGATCCCTGGCCCTGAATGCCAGCATTTCAAAATTCTTGGCCTTTGAAATGCTGTCATTCCATCTGGTGGAGACGCACAGTTTTAAAAGCCTTATGACGGTGGCTGTCCCACAGTACATCGTGCCCAGCCACCACTACTTTTCCAGGCAAGCCATCCCTTCCCTGCACAACCAAGTGGGGGAAAAAATCAGGTGTGCACTGCGCAACGCCATCTGTGGCAAGGTCCACCTAACTACCGATACGTGGACCAGTAAGCACAGTCAGGGGCATTATATCTCCCTAACGGCACACTGGGTAAATGCAGTGGCGGCTGGGCCTGAGGCAGATAGCAATTTGGCGCATGTCCTTCCACCACCGAGGATTGCAGGGCGCTTCAGTTTGCCTCCTGTTCCTAACTCCTCCTACTCCGATTCCTCATCCTCTACCGCCTCCTCATCCGGTCAGCGTAACACCTTCACCACCAACTTCAGCACAGCCAGGGGTAAACGACAGCAGGCAGTTTTAAAACTTGCCTGTTTGGGGGAAAAACCACACACCGCGCAGGAGTTGTGGAGGAGCATGGAACAGCAGACAAATGAGTGGTTGCTGCCAGCGATCCTCAAGCCCGGCCTGGTGGTGTGCGATAATGGGCGAAATCTCATAGCAGCTCTGGGCCTAGCCGGTTTGACGCACATCCCTTGAATTTGGTGGTGCAGAGGTTCCTTAAAAACTACCCCGATATGTCAGAGCTGCTGCAGAAAGTGTGGGCCGTCTGTGCGCACTTTTGGCGTTCTCACCCTGCTGCTGCTCGCCTGTCAGCGCTGCAGCTTAACTTCGGCCTTCCCGCTCACCGCCTCATATGTGACGTGCCCACAAGGTGGAACTCCACCTTGCACATGCTGGAAATACTGTGCGAGCAGCAGCAGGCCATAGTGGAGTTTCAGCTGCAGCACGCACGCGTGAGTCGCTCTGCGGAACAGCACCACTTCACCACCAATAACTGGGCCTCCATGCGAGACCTGTGTGCCTCGTTGCGCTGTTTTTAGTACTCCACCAACATGGCCAGTGCCGATGACGCCGTTGTCAGCTTAACTATCCCACTTCTATGCCTCCTTGAAAAAACGATTCGGGCGATGATGGAAGAGGATGTGGCACAGGAGGAGGAGGAGGAGGAGGAGGAAGAGGGATCATTTCCAAGGCTTTCAGGGCAGTCATTCACAAGTGGCTCCGAGGGTGGGTTCCTGCACCCACAAACGCCAGGTACTCAATTGTCCAGCAGGGGCACAGTTCTGGAGGATGAGGAGGAGGAGATGGAGGAGGAGATGGAACCATGTTCACAGCAGGGTGGCACCCAGGCCAGCTCATGGCCATCACTGGTGCGTGGCTGGGGGGATA